>NC_059173.1:47599280-47949658 GCF_019923935.1 Bubalus bubalis
CATATATACATATTTCAGCAGTGAAATGTGACATTATTCACCAACTTCCTCATGGTATTTTATTTTTGCATCTTATAACCTAGACTGATGTTTATTGGATAAATTTAGAAAGCTAATGCCTCATTTTATGCAAGAGAGGTGTAAGATTAAGTAGAGTAGAAATCTTGCTAATTATCACTTCTCTGATCTACACACCTGATACTTTTTGCAAGAAGATTTTAGCAAATCTTAAAAGGAGGTCATATATCAAAGCATTCTTTTTATACTGTCATAGTTAAGTAGAAATTTGAAAAAAATATATGCATTTGCCATTTTTGAAAATAGGCTTGGTATATATATTTTATAATGTTACTGATTAAATATAACATCAAGAAATGAATTCCTAGGAAATATCTTATATGATTTCACTCTGTTCTCTTTACTATTCTTCACAATAATATTTCCATATTTATTTCCAAACTTTTGTAGGAAAGTTTGGCATTACGTATACATCAAAACCTGCGTGGCTCAGAAGTTAAAGAATCCTCTTGCCAGTGCAGGAGATGTGGATTCAATCCTTGGGTTGGGAAGATACCCTGGAGAAGGGAATGATAACCAACTCCAGCATTCTTGCCTGGAGAATTCCATGAGCAGAGGAGCCTGGCAGGCTACAGTCCATGAGGTCACAGAGTCAAACATGACTGAGCAACTAAGACATACGTTATAGATATTAAAAAAAAAAAAAAACTTTGTATATATATATATATGGAATATGTAATGTTTAGATGCTCACAAAAGATTCACACAAAGATAAGAGAAAATGTTGAGTTGGACAAATTTGTTTAGATTTTTCCATAAAATGTTACACAAAAACCTGAATGAATATTTTGGCCAAGCCAATATTTTTATATTCCAAAAGGTAGAAATCATTCCAGCTGCATTCTTTACTACAATGCAATAATATTTTGAACTTATCAAAAGAACTGACAAAAAGGAATCCATAGCCAGGAAATCATCTGAAATTCTTGTCCAAAAAAAAAAAAAAAGTTATTAAAAGCAAGTCAATACTGGTGGCTATCTCTAAACATTTAACCAGAGTGTCTGATGCCACATGGGCTAATACTCCTGCTCCATATTTGGTCAGCTGTGGGTTTAAATCCTATATTTGCTCTTACTATATGTTACTTTGACTAGTTTACTTCACTTTACATAAGATAATCAGCATCATCTACATAACCAGTAAATGTACTTAATATAATGTCTGTACAAAGACACCCAGGAAATATATAATTTATTAGCACAATTATCAGAGGAAAACAGGTACTCTTAAGCACACTAATTAAAAATATGAAAGACAAGAAATAAACATTCAACGCAAGTACATTTAAAAAGAAAATACATTAAAAGGACAGAAGAATGGAATTAATGAAAATGGAGTCATTAATGAAAAAGATGACTAAATACCACATTGATTTGATCAATAGAATCTAAGTCTCTTTCTTTGGAAAGATCAATTAACAAACAACAAAGAAACTTTAAAATCTAAAAACAGATTTCATTAACAAAATATTAGAGGTGAATGTGCAATAAATGTATTGTCTTTCCTGTATATCAGTAGCAACACACCAGACAATAAGATGGGGGTTAAAAGAACACATTCACAAAAGCAATGATAACTACAAAAAATACTCAGGACTAACCTTAATAAGTAACTTGCAAAACCACATAATTGTTGTTTAGTTGCTAAGTCATGTTCTACTCTTTTGTTTCTCCATGGACTGTAGCCCTCCAGGCTTCTCTATCTATGGGATTTCCCAGGCAAGAATATTGGAGTGTGTTGCCATTTCCTTCTCCAGAGGATCACCTGACCCAGGGATCTAACCCTTAATTCTTCCATGTCTTCTGCTTTGCAGGCAGATTCTTTATCATTGAGCCACCTGGGAAGCCCTTATATACAAGAATGTAAAACTAAAATCACTGCAGATGGTGATTGCAGCCATGAAATTAAAAGACATTTACTCCTTGAAAGGAAAGTTATAATCAACCTAGACAGCATTTTAAAAAGCAGAGACATTACTTTGTCCACAAAGGTCCATCTAGTCAAGGCTATGGTTTTTCCAATAGTCATGTATGGATGAGAGAGTTGAACTATAAAGAAAGCTGAGCGCTGAAGAATTAATGCTTTTGAACTGTGGTGTTGGAGAAGACTCTTGAGAGTCCCTTGGACTGCAAGGAGATCCAGTCAGTCCATCCTAAAGGAGATCAGACCTGGGTGTTCATTGGAAGGACTGATGTTGAGGCTGAAACTCCAATACTTTGACCACCTGATCCAAAGAGCTGACTCATTTGAAAAGACCCTGATGCTGGGAAAGATTGAGGGCAGGAGGAGAAGGGGATGACAGAGGATAAGATGGTTGAATGGCATCACCGACTCAATGGACATGGGTTTGGGTAGACTTTGGAAGTTGGTGATGGACAGGGGGGCCTGGTGTGCTGCGGTTCATGGGGTCACAAAGAGTCGGACACGACTGAGTGACTGCACTGAACTGAACTGAAAACTTTGTAATGCATACACACTGAGAACTGGCTGCATAAGGAAGATACACATAGTGTTCTCTACTCTTCCAAACTAAATTGATTAACTTTAGTCTATTTTCATTTGTTGAAGATATAGGAATTTGCCTACGAATGTTCTTTTCTGTTAATGATTGTTAATATTTTTAAGGTGTTTAATATTAATCTCTTGCTTGGTCTCTGATATCTTCCGTGTAGCTGATACTCATGAAACCCTATATGCTCTTTACCAAAAGACAGTCTAAATTTATGCTAGATTTCAAGATATTTTAAATGTATTTCAAGGAACATAAAACAAGAGAGAACATAGATACACAAAGTTAGCATACCCTCTCTATGTCCGTTGTTTTGATAAAAGTGATGATAGGAGCAGCTTCAAAATATCTTGACAGTTTATTCAGGGTGACAAAAATTAAATATCCAAAATTTGTAAGTTCTTTAGAAAGTGACAAACAGACAGGGTTTCCTATATTAAGGAAAATAAAGATACTTAAAATGGTGAAGTTTGGCATAAATATCATATTTTGGACAAATAAAAATATCCGATATAATTTATGCACTTTAATAAACTCTAAGTGGCAAGTCAAAGTCAAGCTAACACCAAAAAATTGTGAAACATTTATTCTGCTATCACCAAAGCGCCATCTTTTTAAATACAGGATGGTGGGTGATGATATAACAGTTGGGTGATATAAATGATCCTCTTGAGTTTCCACATTGTGATTAAAAAATAATCAGAAGCTCGGGAAACAGAATTGTTTTAAGTAGACTAAATGAGTCAGGCTCCAGAAATTTGCTTCAGTTTTAATTGTCTGAGAAAGACAGCAGCTGAGTGTGACATGCAGTTGTAGGAAATGAGACCTTTATTTTGTTGCTGTTTGCAGGGTTTTTGTTTGTTCATTTTTGGTGGTGCTTCTAAGCAATGCTTGTTGAAGAATGTTTGTTCAGCAGGCAGTTTACTAAATGTTCTTGACACTCATTAAAGTAGCAATGGTTGAAAAATCAGTGGAAGAAAAGGTCCATGTTACAGTCACCCCACCACATGTGGATAGTAATCAGAGTAGCTAAGGATCTATTATGAGTATGTAGCCACAATATATGTGCTTTCACACATATACCCTGTATCATAAAATCTTTCATCTGTATTGCAAGGTAAAAGATTTAAAATTAATGAAAAATAAAGTTCACTTAGATCTAGCTTACTTTTTAAGTGGAATGAAATCTGGCTGTACCACAGTTTTGATGTCAATCTGCTTTTTCTTCCTGTTTACATTTTGCAAGAAGAAGAAGCCTCAGCTGGAAAATTGGCCCATAATCACAACTTATTAAGCTTTTACTGATATTGCAATAGAAGTAATGGGTTTTTAATGAGCTTATCCATTTTAGCACTTATGTAATTTATTAACTCTTTTCTTTTCCATGTTTTGTATATGAACTAACAAGTTGGATTTAATACTTTTCTTTACCGAACTTTTGAATTCTCAGAATTCACTAACAGCACTGTTTCAAGTTATTGTTGATTATTTTATTAAGCATAATGAGTAACTCAGATGTTATTGTAGGGCTAGATGTACTATTCATATGAAGGAATAGTCAAGTTTAAAATGCTTGTTCCCACCTGTGGCATGATACCTGCCTTATACAGATCTGACAGAGGAGAAATATCAACTTTCACAGAAACAAGGGTAGGATTACTGTTTTCAGGAAAGTAAATTTAAAATATTGCATGTTGCATGAATTTTTCTTTGAGTCCATTGTTGACACAATTAGTAGATAAACAGTAAGGCTAAGAATCTCCATAGGGATTAACCACGGCACTAGAGAAACTGGAATGAGAGCCTTGGAGTTGGGGTTCAGCCCAATGGAATATCTGAAGTGGATGTCTTGAAGATGAATGAGAGGAGGGTGGGAATGGGGAGCCATGGCAAAGGCAGACAAACACCATATTTTTTTACAATATGTTTTATTCTGGTGGATAACTTACCAAACTGAAAGAAACCATTTAGGAAACTTTTGGTTATTAGTTTATCCATGTCATGTGGGAAATAAATTATTGATATTCCAGAAAGTATTTTATGGAGATTATAACTAAATAATAATGGGCATACTTGTAAATTAGTATTCTTAATTGCCTTTATAAATTTTTGTTTTCTTAAAAGAAATACCAGCCATGAGACTAGTTTTATATGTGTATATAGCCTTTTTTAAAAAATTGAAGTAGTTGATTTACAATGTTGTATTAAAATCTGCTATAGAAGAAAGTGATTCAGTTATACATGTGTGTATATATATATATTCTTTTTATATATTCTTTTCCATTATGGCTTATCACAAGATATTTAACGTAATTTCCTGTGTTACCCAGTAGGAACTTGTTGTTTATCCATATTATATATATAGTAGTTTGCATCTGCTAATCCTAAACTCCTAGTCCATCCCTCCTCCATCCCCCTAGGCAACCATAAATCTATTTTCTATATCTGTGAGTCTCTTTCTGTTCTGTAGATAAGTTCATTTGTGTCAATTTTTTTTAATTATTTTTTTGAATTTCAGAATTGCTTCTTCATTTTTATTTTGCATTACTGGCCATTACAGAGTATAGAGTTCCTTGTGCTATACAACAGATTTTTATTAGTTATCTGTTTTGTCTGTCATATTTTAGATTATACATATATATATATATATCTTTTATTTTTACAGTTTTGTTATTTACATGACAACTATATCTGTTGCCTTGTGAACAAAGGTGTCAAATATTGCAATCAGTAAATGGAAAGTGTGTTGACCTTTTGTTGAAACTAACAAATTAGTCCATTTTCATAAAAGTTCTTTTCAAAAAAGTTTTTTATTTTGAATTGGTACCACACTGATTAGGTCCTTTGATTTTCTCAAAGACCCTGCAAATAAAATCCAATAATTTCATCATGTCTATATGCAATAGGGTACCAGATCTTATATGATTATATTATCTACATCTTTAAGATACAGGCATTCACATCAAAGCTATGATCACACTCCAAAAACTAAAGGACTTCAGAAAGATGTGTATCTTCAATTCTAATGTTATGTCCTTTACCCTCAAGGCACGCACATGAACAGGCGCATATATTTATTAAGAGCTCTATTAAAATAGATAGACAATTAAAAGTAATGTTTTGGGGTAATTCAGAATTTGCAAAATGCCATTCAAGGAAATTTTAAATCCTTTCCTAAACAAAATAATCTAGCCTACTTTAATGAACTGAATGAAAATTTCTAATAGCTTGTTCATGTTATGGAATAAAAGCATGGGTGTTAAATCCCAGAGTGTGAGAGTGAACCAATTAATCAGACGTCTGATTTTACACGCCACACTAAGATCCAGGTGTTAAAATGCTCTGGAGAAGAACTTGGTCAGGCAGTATAACTTCTATTCATTAGGTCTCTTACACCATTTCTTGGCGGCCGCCCTGCCGCCAGTATGAGTCATTAGCACGAGTCCAAAATTGTGTGACGAGAGATCCATGCTTTTGTCCTGTGAAAAGTCTTTTCAGTACAATCAAATTTGCTTCATGGTGTAATTTCACAGCTTGTGCAGGAGTCACTGACAGCTCACAGCACTGTTGTTATTCAAGGCTAAGCAGATGAGAGGGACATAAATGACTAACAACATGCAGGAAGTTAAGGTCTTCAAAGTAGCAGACTAATTGTGCATCTTCATTTAGTGAATGGTTCAAAACAAATTAAAATTTCCTGACCACCAGAGGCAAAAGCAATGGCAGGCAGATCGGTTATATCAAATTCTGGTAGAGTGGAAATTTCCTTAATAAAATGTCACAGAAGGAAAGAAAATAGTGTGAATAATGTAAATAGACTAGAATGTAAAGTACAATATCAAACCCAGTAGAAAGCAAATAAATATAAACAAAATAATAAGTTTAGCTTGACTTTGCCTAAAATATGGCAAAAATAAAAGAATCTTAAGATTTCATGTTGGTGAACACATAGAAGTGGATAATTTCATGTATTATAAATTAAGTGTAAATTTCTAAATATGTATGTTTTTACTTAAAAAAATTACAATGTCTTTTGGTCCACTAACTACACTTCAATTATCCAAAAAGACTTGGAGAATGAATTTATGGCTGCTTGTGGTGAAGGATGCAGGGAGGGATAGTCAGGGAGTTTGGGATGGACATGTATACACTGTTATATTTAAAGTTGATAACCAACAAGGACTGCTATATAGCACGTGAAACTCTGCTCAGTGTTATGTGGCAGACTGGATGGGAGGGGAGTTTGGAGAAGAATGGATACCTGTATATGTATGGCTGAGTCTATTTATTGTCCACCTAAAACTATCACAAAATTGTTAATTGGATAAACCCTAACACAAAATAAAAAGTTTTAAAAAATAAAAAGGCAAAAATAGGTACTAATAAAAGATGCACATATATTTTTACCATGATGCAACACTGTTTTTAAAGCAGTAGTAAATATGTTGTGACTTGAATGGACTAACATTCAAAGGAGAGAATTGACTTCTTTCTTTATGGAGTGAAGTTTTGTAAATGTTAACACATGCATAACACCTGTAATCAGGATACAAAATGATTGTATTACCTCAAGAAACTGCCTTATGGTATCCTTTATATTCATTTCCTCCCTTCACCCCAAACCTCTGGCAACTACAGTGTTCTCCATCACCAAAATTTTGCCTTTTAGAATGTCATATAACTGAAGCATCCAGTAAGCGATAGGTTGAGACATGCTTCTATCGCTCAGCATAATGCCTATGGAATTTATCCAAGTTATTGTGCATAACAAAAGTTTGTTCTTTCTCTTTTTTACCTCTCAATATTATTAAATCTTTCAGACATACAGCAGTTTGTTCATCTATTCCCTTACTAGAGGCCATTTGCATTGTTTCCAGTTTTGGACAATTACCTAATTGTCATAAAAAATAAACTGCCCTAAACAATTTTATGTGTTTTTTGTCTGGACATAAGTTTTCACATCTGTAGAGTAAATACCTTGGACTGAGATTTCCAGATCTTAAAATTAAGTGCAGGTTTAATTTTGAATAAATTGTCAAATAGTTTTCCAAAATAACTGTACCACTTTGAATTCCAACCAGCAGTATATAAGAGAGCCAGCCGGAACACTTGGAATTGTCAGTATGATATTTTATTCAGAAAGTCTAATAGGTGAGTAGTGGAGCACATTGTGGTTTGAATTTTTGTTTGCCTGATGGCTAATGATGTTGAATATATTTTCATGGTCTCATTTAACATCCTGATCACATATTGGTGATGTGTCTGTTCATATCTTTTACCTATTGTTTTGTTGAGTTATTTTCTTATTACTGTTTTTAAGAGTGCTTTCTATATTATAGATACTTAGATATGTGACTTGCAAATATTTTCTCACAATATTTACCTTGTCCCTTTTATTAGCTGTGTCTTTTCCAGAAAGAGATTTTAACTTTGCTGAAATCCAATTTATTATTTTTAATGGATGATGTTTCTTATACAATGTATAAATGTTTAATAAAGCAATTTATGGCATAACTTTGTCTTATCAGAAAAAGATTAGTTAAGGTATAATACCCATACATTATTTGATCTTATGCCATCACTCTAAACAGAAAATTCTCATTATATATTAAGTGAAAAGCAAGTGTCTGCAAAAGTTTCAAAAATTTTAAAAATCATATAAATTTGCATATATATGTGTGTGTATACAGGCAGTATATATTTGTGAAGTGTGTACTAAATGTTATTCTCTAAGTATTGAGAATAACCACTATAATATTTTTCTGAATTTTCTTATTTTGCAAAGAAAAAATATTGGTTAAATCACTCATTATCAGAGAAATGCAAATCAAAACCACAATGAGGTACCACTTCATGCCAGTCAGAATGGCTCCTATCAAAAAGTCTACAAACAATCAATGCTGGAGAGGGTACGGAGAAAAGGGAACCTCTTATGCTGTTGGTGGGAATGCAAACTAGTACAGCCACTATGGAGAACAGTGTGGAGATTCCTTAAAAAACTGGAAATGGAACTGCCATACGACCCAGCAATCCCACTGCTGGACATACACACCAAGGAAACCAGAATTGAAAGACACACATGTACCCCAATGTTCATCGCAGCACTGTTTATAATAGCTAGGACATGGCAGCAACCTAGATGTCCATCAGCAGATGAATGGATAAGAAAGTCATGGTACATATACACAATGGAATATTACTCAGCTATTAAAAAGAATGCATTTCAATCAGTTCTAATGAGGTGGATGAAACTGGAGTTTATTATACAGAGTGAAGTAAGCCAGAAAGAAAAACACCAATACAGTATATTAATGCATATATATGGAATTTAGAAAGATGGTAACAATGACCTTATATGCGAGACAGCAAAAGAGTCACAGATGTATAGAACAGACTTTTGGACTCTGTGGGAGAAGGTGAGGGTGGGATGATTTGAGAGAATAGCACTGAAACATGTATATTATCATATGTGAAATAGATTGCCAGTCCAGGTTCGATGCATGAGACAGGGTGCTCAGGGCTGGTGCACTGGGATGACCCAGAGGGATGGGATGAGGAGGGAGGTGGGAGGGGGTTTCAGAATGGGGAACATGTACACCCATGGCTGATTCATGTCAATGTATGGCAAAACCCACCACAATACTGTAAAGTAATTAGCATCCAATTAATATAAATTTTTAAAAAAAGAAAATGTATTGGTAGAATTAGCAAACAGAATTACTTTTATAGAAAATTAATATTTTATGAATCTATACTTGTACTTCAAGAAATCCATACTTTAAAATGTATTTGAATACAGAATCATTTTAGTCACTACAAATTTTTTTAAACATCATGCTTCAGTTGACACATTTTATGTGTTCACTGTAGGTTAACTGCATGCATCCTAGAATCATTTAAATGTAGAACAGACATGTTTCGCCCATTTTTGTGTATGATTAGTATTTCCAATATCCTTAGCGTTAATATAGCACATAATTTTGAAATATATAATGAAAAACTTCCCGATAATTTATATATATATATATGTACACACACACACACATATATATATATAAAATTTTCAGCAAATATATTTTTTATGTGGAGCAGAATATAACTTAATGAAAACAAATAACTGACTTTTCAGACTTAAATTTTTAATTCATAAATGAAAGAATCACATCACTTTTTTTACCTAATGTGCATATTAGCCACATATTATTTTTGATCCAGTCTCACTTGAGGTTAGGTAGTTTAGAAAGACACTTTTAAAAATACTGCATAAAACAATAGAACTTGGGTAATGAAGTTACAAGTAACAATTTCTTGTTCTTCAGCTTCTCATTTCTTCTGTGAAACATGTAAAACAGTTAATTTAAATTAATTCCTACTTTCTCCTCTAGTGGTCTACATTGATTTAAGCATTTGTTTTAGTTTAAATGCAGGTATGCTGTTTCTAAAACAAGGCTCTCAGCCCTGAGAAAAAACTATACCCTCTAATCTGTAATCTAAACTGTTGTCCTGGCTACACCAATCATGTAATTATCATGGCAGCCACTAGGGGGAAGAGTGACAAAGTATTGTAGCTGAGATACCCTGAGATGCCTAATTTAGATGAGGCTCCAGCACAGGATGATTTCTGTCTCAGCATCCTTTTGCTTTCAAACTATAAATCATTGGCATCCATAAAATAAAACTCTCTTACAGAATGTCTTAAACTGCTTAAGTGAATCTGTTCCCTTCCATCTAAATAATATTGTTGTTTAGAAACTAGATATAGAAAAATATAAACTAGATATAGAAAATACTCTTGTATTCTTCCAGATTTTCATGTTCTGAAAATTATTATCTATTTGTAGGTTTCAGGCTTCTACCTAACTTTAAATCTAAACCATGTTTTGTGTTTTTTTTTTGTTTGTTTCTTAAGTGTTGGTGTAAAGGAAAAGGCGGTACTCAGAGACTTAAATTAATTGAGAAAAAGAATCAGTAAAGTAATAAACATGTGTCAGTTCTGTGCATGATGATTTGCATATATAATTTCATTAAAAACATTGTAGAGCATATATAATTTCTGTGCTTTAGATGAGAAAATATAAGTGCAAAACTCGTCTAAGCTTACACAGGTGTTGGAGATGTCAAGAAATAATGTCTTTTGTTAAAGATTTGCAAATTGGACTAGAATAAGGACCAGAGAGTTACAAAGTTATAAAATAGATTCTTACAGAAACTCCTCTAAGTAGATGTAGCCAGTCAAATTGTCAAAGTACATAAATTATGTCTTATGAAAACACCTGGAATATTGTTGAATTTTTTAGATTAATAGAAATCCTTTTTCCAAAGACTATATATTAAGTTTTCCTCTAATAGTTATATATTAGTGGACTTCCCTGATTACTCAGATGGTAAAGAATCCACTTGCCGTCCAGGAAACCCAGGTTCAATTCCAGGGTCAGGAAGATCCCCTGGAGAAGGAAATATATAAAACATAAGCACTTTTTACAAAATATTTAGAGGCTAATTTTAAAATAGTAATTTTTGTCAAGGTGTTTGATAGATAATAAACAGCCATCAGAAGGATATAACTGAGAAGATTAACAAATTCCAGAGATTTTATTTAGTTAGTTGATGAAATCACATTTATTGATGAATCAAACTAAGAAATCACACTTATTCTCACAGAAGCAGGAGGAAAGAACAATAACAAGGAGAAATTCAAAGATGGTTTAGGGGAACACGTTATTTATGAAACAAAACTCTGGATGAAGGAGGAGAAGAGGAATCAGGATGAATTAGAAGGATAAGACACTAACAACTTTTGAGGTGCAGGGTGGTTGAAGTTGTATAATCTCATTATGAAAATACCGAGAGGCCTCTCCTTCCCCAGAGTACTAATTTGAAGTGAGGAAAATCGTAGGTGGGTGCAAATCTTATCAAGAAATGTCTTCCAATTTAGAAGCCTATGAAGAAAGTGGCATTATTTGGTAATAAAATAAGGCATTATTTGGTAATAAAAGTGGTATTAGTATTCATTCTTATTGGGTAGATGTTTATTGAGCACATTTCTTGTGTAAATATTGGTGACCTATATACACTCTGCTCTCATGAGTTCCATAAGAGAATGAAAGAATAGAATGTTAGAAATACTCAAGACCTGCTTTTTATTCATTTATTTTAAATTCAGAAGTCACCCTGCTCTCTCTCTAGGATTTAGACTAACTAGCTCAGAAGGCAATGGCACCCCACTCCAGTAATCTTGCCTGGAGAATCCCTTGGACGGAGGGGCCTGGTGGGCTGCAGTCCATGAGGTCGCAAAGGTCCGACATGACTGAGCAACTTCACTTTCACTTTTCACTTTCATGCACTGGAGAAGGAAATGGCAACCCACTCCAGTGTTCTTGCCTGGAGAATCCCAGGGATGGCAGAGCCTGGTGGGCTGCTGTCTGTGGGATCGCACAGAGTCAGACACGACTGAGGCGACTTAGCAGCAGCAGCAGCAGCAGCAGCAGCAGCAGATACCCTCACTTAGATCATGTGGGTCATCCGGAGCCTTCCCTAAAACGTGTTGTCACTTCCTAAGGGGTTTCATTCTCTGCAGTTTGAAGTTTCAGTTTTTGTTGAACTCCCTTTCTCAGACATTTCTTACTCATCCGGTTACTCATCTGGTTGTTAAATTTTCTTAGTTCCCTCACTGAGTCAGACCAGAAACCCAGCCTGATCCTTGATTTTTATTCTCTGAAATACTTACACAAGATACTTGTACATGTGACAAATTATACAAGGTTTTAAGAAGCTGGAGAACATTTACTAGGCAGCAATGCATGCAATGTAAAAATGAAAATTAAACACACTTTTCCTAAAGAGTCTATTTAACATCCTGACCAAATTTCCCCTTAGACTCTGCCTCTTGTCTTGCTACATTTTATCACTCTCTCTCTCCTTTCCTCCTTTCATCCTAACCCTTCCCTAAGCCTCCCTTTCCTTTCATCCTTTCAAATTCTATTTCTTTTTCTGAATATCTTTACTCCCCAGGTCTGCTAATAGAGCCTGCTCTCGGTATAGAGTGAGGAATCAGGAGGGGAAGTGCGATTATTTTTATTTCCTAGTTTTATCAGAGGGCCCAGTAAGGCTATGGATACAGCCAATGATGATCATCTTTCCTTTTCATGAACTCGTAACATGTTTTCTGCAATACTACCCTTGCAATTTACTCAACGGAGAGACCGCCCCTTAGATCTTTCACTGGTTTTTTGGTGGTCAGAGTCTCAGTAAGACACAAATGGTATCTTCCCAAGTTGTTGGTTGATTTGGAATATTTCAATACATTCTTGCTTTATATTGATTGATGTTAAAATTCTTAATAAAGGCCCACAAGACCTGGGATAATCTTTAACAACTGATACTTCTTAAACTTTGGCCTTTCAGTTTTTAGAAAATACTAAGCTATTTTGTTTTCTTCCCACCCTACTCTTCTGGATGTTCACTAAAGCCATTCCCTTTATTTTATTTTTTTAAGAAAATTTATTTTTATTATTACCAATGCAACAGAATATTTGAAAACAATACTGAAGAAATGAGCTATGATTCCTAAGAAAAATATAATATCATTAATTTATTAACTAGCTTCCGTAATTTGTGTTTTTTTTGTTTTTTTAATATTATTATTATTATTATTTTTACTTTACAATATTGTATTGGTTTTGCCATACATCAGCATGCATCCGCCATGGGTGTACACGTGTTCCCCATCCTGAACCCCTCTCCCACCTCCCTCCCCATACCATCCCTCTGGGTAATCCCAGTGCACCAGCCCCAAGCTTCCTGTATCCTGCATCCAGAATGGCTGCGATCCAAAAGTCTACAAGCAATAAATGCTGGACAGGATGTGGAGAAAAGGGAACCCTCTTAAACTTTTGGTGGGAATGCAAACTAGTACAGCCACTGTGGAGAACAGTGTGGAGATTCCTTAAAAAACTGGAAATCGAACTGCCATACGACCCAGCAATCCCACTGCTGGGCATACACACCGAGGAAACCAGAATTGAAAGAGACACGTGTACCCCAATGTTCATCGCAGCACTGTTTATAATAGCCAGGACATGGAAGCAACCTAGATGTCCATCAGCAGATGAATGGATAAGAAAGCTGTGGTACATATACACAATGGAGTATTACTCAGCCATTAAAAAAAATACATTCCCTTTGTTTTAAACACTATCATCATGATTTTTTTTTTTAAACTATGGTAAAATTTTTTTTTAAACTATGGTAAAATTTAGCATCTGAATCATTTTGAGGTGTATAGTTCAGTGGTGTTAAGTATATTCACAATGTTGTTCAAAAGATCCCAAAGGCACTTTTTCAACTTGCAGAACTGAAACTCTGTACAAGTTAAGGAGCAAGTCCTCATTTCCCCCTGGCTCCCAGCCACTGGCAACCACCATTCTTACTCTCTGTTTCTATAAATTTAACTATACTAGGTGCATCATGTAAGTGGAATCATATAGTATTTGTCTTTTTTGGTGGCTGGCTTATTACATTTAGGATAACATCCTAATATCCTTAAGATTCACCCATACTGTATTCTGTGCCAAAATTTTCTTCCTTTTTAAGATCTAATAATATTCCATTGTATGTACATATCATAACTTATTTATCTGTTGTCCACAGGCACTTATCTTAGTTTTTGACTCTTTGAAGAAATGCTGCCATGACTATGGGTATGCAAATAACTCTTCCAGACCTTACTTTCAATTCTTTTGAATATCTTTTGGATACTCAGAAGTGGAATTGCTTGATCATGTAGAAACTCTATTTTTAATTTTTTGAGGAACTGTCAGTATTTTCCGTAATAGCTATACTATTTTACATTTCTTCCAACAGTGCACAAGAGTCCTAATTTCTCCATATCCTTGCCAACATATCATCATGCTTTTTTTGCATGACTGTTTCTATTTGTTTATATCCATTTAAAAACTAACACCTTAGAAAAGAATTGATGATCTGATCTAAAAATATTGCCCAGTGCCCACTTTGCCCAAATTATGTCTATTAGGGTACCTTATTTGTTAGGTGCATCGTATTTATAATTTGTTCTGAGTATAAATGATTTGTTCCTTTTCATTTTTTGTTTTCTGTTTTTCTCAACAGACTATTGACAAGATGGACATGGGAGTTGGGACTGTATTATTTTGCCTTGTGCCACTCTCTGAGGTGTGATCATTCTCAAAAGATTTATTAATAAATACTCTTTACATATACTATTTATCAAATATACCTTGGAGAACCTCAAAGACAGTAATAACAGTCAGGGTTTTTGATAAATACACTATAGTTAGCCAAGCATTTTATTATGATTATATAAGATCTACAATATTAAAATTTATGCATTTTATTCCTATTTTATGATTAAAAAACTGAGCTTCTAAATATCAAGGCACATGAGCAGTTGGTGCAAAACTGATGTTAAGAAAAAGGTTTACTTGACCAAGGTCAAAATATTAGTTTGTGGTCCTTGGGGATAAATAGATAACTTTATCTAATTCTAACCCTATGTACTTTCTTGATCTTATACTAGAAAAATAATTTCCCAGCAAATTATGTTCCTATATCCTCTACAAAGTCATCTTTTCTACAATAAGTTTTGCCACTTAAGTCTGCACTTTTCCTAACAGGCATAGCCACTTCAGCGTTGGTTTCATAACTATCATGATATTAAATGACTGGTGCCATATATATGTATTACACAGTGTAAAGCTGTGTTTAGCTTCCCTACGAAACAGTACGCTTAACTACTACAATGTTTGTTGCACTGGTTAAGAAAATGTAAAATTACACAGATCTATTGCTTAGAAAAAAATTAGAATGATCTGATTTGGCCTGATGAATATTACAGAAAACGAAAACAAATAAATATGTTACTACTTTTGTATAATATCATTTGAATCTATATCTTTATCAAAACCATTTTCAGTTTTTATGCTATTGAAGAGTTAATATGTGAAGCACCTGTGGTGTAGAATCAATGATATAATACATAATTCATGAATAAGGAAATTTTTATTTCTCTAATCATACTCGTGAACTGACTACATGACAATCATTTGACAGAATGATGTTAAAATCACAATGGCATATTAATCTCATAAATTTTAACAAGTTTTGTTAAACCTTATAACTTAGATATGCATCATGATTTCCTTCATGTATATATGTATATATATTAATTACTACATTATATAGCTTGCATGTTTATGTTATAGTATAATATTTCTAAATAGAATACAGTCATTAAATATCATAG
Organism: Bubalus bubalis; assembly: GCF_019923935.1. NCBI lineage: Eukaryota > Metazoa > Chordata > Mammalia > Artiodactyla > Bovidae > Bubalus > Bubalus bubalis. Next base: position 47,615,151 of record NC_059173.1, read on the forward strand.
ATGTTATATTTTGTTTGTTAATATAGTCTTCTATATTTCTTTGAAATTTAAATATGTGTATGTGTACTTATATGTGTGTGTGTATATATAATATCTTCAATTAATAAGAAAATTTCCTTCAACACAATTGGATAAATAAATCAATCTGTACCCTTAAAAATACACACATTTAACTTTTTCATGACAAAAGTTTTTTTGAGTCATATTAAGAAGAGGTGGCAAGAACACAGAAGAATTGTACAACAAACATCTTTATGACCCAGATAATCATGATGGTGTGATCATTCACCTAGAGCCAGACATCCTGGAATGTGAAGTTAAGTGGGCCTTAGAAAGCATCAGGATGAACAAAGCTAGTGGAGGTGATGAAATTCCAGTTGAGCTATTTAAAATCCTAAAAGATGATGCTGTGAAAGTACTGCATTCAATATGCCAGCAAATTTGGAAAATGCATCAGTGACGACACGACTGAAAAAGTTCAGTTTTAATTTCAATCCTAAAGAAAGGCAATGCCAAGGAATGCTCAAACTACTGCACAATTGCACTCATCTCACATGCTAGTAAGGAGAAGGCAATGGCACCCCATTCCAGTACTCTTGCCTGGAAAATCCCATGGATGGAAGAGCCTGGTAGGCTGCAGTCCATGGGGTCGCTAAGAGTCGGACACGACTAGGTGACTTCACTTTCACTTTTCACTTTCATGCATTGGAGAAGGAAATGGCAACCCACTTCAGTGTTCTTGCCTGGAGAATCCCAGGGATGGGGGAGCCTGGTAGGGTACTGTCTATGGGGTCACACAGAATCGGACATGACTGAAGTGACTTAGCGTAGCATAGCACATGCTAGTAAAGTAATGCTCAAATTCTCCAAGCCAAGCTTAAGCAATATGTGAACCATGAACTTCCAGATAGATGTTCAAGTTGGTTTTAGAAAAGGCAGAGGAACAAGAGATCAAATTGCCAATATTCGCTGGATTATCAAAAAAGCAAGAGAATTCCAGAAAAAAACATCTATTTCTGGTTTATTGACTATGCCAAAACCTTTGACTGTTTGGATGACAGTAGACTGTGGAAAATTCTGAAAAAGATGGTAATAACAGACCACCTGACCTGCCTCTTGAGAATCCTGTATACAGGTCAGAAAGCAACAGTTAGAACTGGACATGGAACAACAGACTGGTTCCAAATAGGAAAAGGAGTACGTCAAGGCTGTATATTGTCACCCTGCTTATTTAACTTATATGCAGAGTACATCATGAGAAACGCTGGACTGGAAGAAGCACAAACTGGAATCAAGATTGCTGGGAGAAATATCAATAACCTCAGATATGCAGATGACACCACCCTTATGGCAGAAAGTGAAGAAGAACTAAAGAGCCTCTTGATGAAAGTGAAAGAAGAGAGTGAAAAAGTTGGCTTAAAACTCAACATTCAGAAAACGAAGATCATGGCATCTGGTCCCATCACTTCATGGGAAATAGAAAGGGAAACAGTGGAAACAGTGTCAGACTTTATTCTTTTGGGGTTCCAAAATCACTGCAGATGGTGATATGCAGGCATGAAATTAAAAGATGCTTTCTCCTTGGAAGGAAAGTTATGACCAACCTAGACAGCATACTAAAAAGCAGAGACACATGTATACCTGTGGCGGATTCATTTTGATATTTGGCAAATCTAATACAGTTATGTAAAGTTTAAAAATAAAATAAAATTAAAAAAAAAAAAAATCCATATATGTGCATTAAAAAAAAAAAAAAAAAAAAAAAAAAAAAAAGCAGAGACATTACTTTGTCCACAAAGGTACATCTCGTCAAGGCTATGGTTTTTCCAGTAGTCATGTATGGATGTGAGAGTTGGACTATAAAGAAAGCTGAGCACTGAAGAATTGATGCTTTTGAACTATGGTGTTGGAGAAGACTCTTGAGACTCCCTTGGACTGCAAGGAGATCCAACCAGTCCATCCTAAAGGAGATCAGTCCTGGGTGTTCATTGGTAGGATTGATGTTGAAGCTGAAACTCCAATACTTTGGCCCCCTGATGTGAAGAGCTGACTCATTTGAAAAGACCTTGATGCTGGGAAAGATTGAAGGCAAGAGAAGATGGGGATGCCAGAGGATGAGATGGTTGGATGGCATCACCGATTCAATGGACATGAGTTTGGGAAGGCTCTGGGAACTGGTGATGGACAGGGAGGCCTGGTGTGCTGCAGTCCATGGGGTCGCAAAGAGTCAGACACAACTGAGTGACTGAACTGAACTGCTATGACTTTAATGACTCAGAGACTAGGCTAAATATATTCATATTTCTCCCACAAGTTATACCTATATCTAATTCTATTTTTTCACATGGGCATTTTTAACATGACTCTTTACATGAAAATGAGAAGCTACTTAAGGAAGTGGTCCTCTGAGATTGCCAAATAGAATGTAGACCTGCAACAAAGCATTCAACTGTATAACCCTCCAGAGATTTTACTGTTTGAAGGCTGAGGTAATGGCATGCAAATTTCACTGCCACTGACATTTCTTTACTTGAGAATTAACATGTATAAAACTCAAATTTTTTTGGTATATTGAAAGAAATAATCTCTCTACCTCCTACTACTATGCCTCCTTTCCATTTGACTTTACCTTTTCTATTAATGTTGAGTTTATATTGCATTTTTACCAAGAAAAGATTAGCTCTTTTGAAGAAAACTGTTATTGACATATAATAAGCATATATAAAAGTACAGGTATGTTAAATATGTTGAATCATTTGGATTTTTGATAAGTGAATCTGCATACATTTAAATATTTTACTCAGCTTTTTACATTGTCAAATACTTTTAAAATATGAGAAAATGATAAATATATTAAAAATGATATTATATGACAGTTTTATGAATCATGAAAGCCACATTCCAGATAACAAGACTATATATATTTTTATTTCAGTTGCTATAAATAAGTAAACAAAATTTTGTAGATGAAAAGGTAGATAACACTTATGGTTAGCAGAGTTAAAATCTCTATGGTTGTGAGAATACATTAAATTTCTGTAAAATATACAACTTTGTAAGGACTTTTCGAAGCTTTTATTTAATATTGATGTTGAGGGAAATGAATAATATGATTTGGTATTTATAGGGAGATTTTAATGCCTTCTGCATATATTAACTTATCTAAGCAATGCAGCAATCTTACGATGAAGTTATTGACAATATCCTGATTGTGTTAGTTGGTACACAGACAAATCTTATTCCAGAGACATTCTTTTTTACCCATAACATTATACTGCCTCCCAGAGCATTGAGTCAGTTCTATACAACAACTATAATTTTTGATATTTTAGTTAAAATCTTAGAAGAGAGACCAACATTTTAGATTGTGCTCCTAATGTTTTGGTCATTTTTAAAAATTTTTTCATATGTGTGTATATGTAATATATGTTATATATTATAAATAATATAATATATATAACAGAAAGTATTTAGTCACTCAGTCATGGCCAATTTTTTGTGATCCCATGCACTGTAGCTTCCTAGGCACCTCTGTCCTTGGGATTCTCCAGGCAAGAATACTGGAGTGGGATGCCATTTCCTTCTCCAGGGGATATTCCTGACCTAGGCATTGAATCCATGTCTCCTGCATTGCAGGCAGATTCTTTGCCATCTGAGCCACCAGGGAAACCATATACAACAATATCTATGTAAATATTTATATGCAATAATGTATACTCTTACATTTTAGAGTCAGTTGTGAGTTTTGCTCACCATTCACCTCCCTCTATAAATGATAATATGAGAGCCAAAGTGACAAGTATCTCAAGCTAAGTTACTAGGCAGGGTCAAGAATAGGACTGTTTTCTTGATATCAGATCTGGCACCTTCTGTTATGAAGTGAAATGAAGTGAAGATGCTCAGTTGTGTCCGACTCTTTGCGACCCCATGGACTATAGCGTACCAGGCTTGTCTGTCCATGGGATTTTCCAGGCAAGAATTCTGGAGTGGGCTGCCATTTCTTTCTCCAGGAGATCTTCCCAACCCAGGCATTGAACCTAGGTTTCCCACATTGTAGGCAGATGCTTTACCATCTGAGCCATATAGTGGCCACCAAATCCTTATGATTTCTATTACAGTTGTTTATATGTGATATGTCATATCGAGAAACATTTTGGATCCACAGAAAAGTTCCCTAAGGAACATGGACAGCAGCTCAGGTATAATTTAATTACTTGGGCAAAATACAGGGTGTAGATGAAGTTAGCCAAGTTTGTGCATCAAACAGTAAACTATCGTACATAATAATGAAGTTAGAACTTCCTTGAAATCCCTGGCAAATTTTTTCTTAAAATGCTGTATTGAATAATATCTATGGCAAAGGTAAATCTTGAGCCAGTTAAATGTTTCTTTATCTCATTATAGTTAATGGCCAGAAAAAAAAATGCATCGTGCCTCTAGCCACACTGTGTAAGGTGTTAAAAGTAATATTAAAAAACCACTTGGGTTGAAATTTCTTTTATATTAAACATATAAGACACACCTGGATTTATCAAATGAAGTGAAACATGCAATAAGTGTCCTTTGAGTTTACTAGAATACTAAAATTAGTGTTAATTTTCACAAACTGAAAAGTAAACATGCCTACATTATATTACTTTAAGTGATAATTATTAATAGTTTGACTAATTGACCTGTCTCTTGAGAAACCTGTATATACGTCAGGAAGCAACAGTTAGAACTGGACATGGAACAACAGACTGGATCTAAATAGGAAAAGGCTGTAGTACATCAAGGCTGTATATTGTCACCCTGCTTATTTAACTTATATGCAGATTACATCACGAGAAACACTGAGATGGAGGAAGCACATGCTGGAATCAAGATTGCTGGGAGAAATATCAACAACCTCAGATATGCAGATGACACCACCCTTATGGCAGAAAGTGAAGAGGAACTAAAAAGCCTCTTGATGAAAGTGAAAGAGGAGGGTGAAAAAGTGGGCTTAAAGCTCAACATTCAGGAAACTAAGATCATGGCATCCTGTCTCATCACTTCATGTCAAATAGATGGGGAAACAGTGGAAACAGTGTCTGACTTTATTTTTCTGGGCTCCAAAGTCACTGCAGAAGGTGATTGCAGCCAAGAAATTAAAAGACACTTGGTCCTTGGAGGGAAAGTTATGATCAACCCAGAAAGCATATTAAAAAGCAGAGACATTTCTTTGCCAACAAAGGTCCGTCTTGTCAAGGCCATGGATTTTCTAGTGGTCATGTATGGATGTGAGAGTTGGACTGTGAAGAAGGCTGAGCACCGAAGAATTGATGCTTTTGAACTGTGGTGTTGGAGAAGACTCTTGAGACTCCCTTGGACTGCAAGGAGATCCAACCAGTCCATTCTGGAGGAGATCAGCCCTGGGATTTCTTTGGAAGGAATGATGCTAAAGCTGAAACTCCAGTACTTTGGCCACCTCATGTGAAGAGCTGACCTATTGGAAAAGACCCTGATGCTGGGAGGGATTGGGGGCAGGAGGAGAAGGGGACAACAGAGGATGAGATGGCTGGATGGCATCACTGACTCGATGGATGTGAGTCTGAGTGAACTCCTGGAGTTGGTGATGGACAGGGAGGCCTGGCATGCTGTGATTCATGGGGTCGCCAAGAGTTGGACACGATTAAGCAACTGATCTGATCTGATCTGATCTGATTAATGCAATTTAATCTGCTTTGTTGACTATGCCAAAGCCTTTGACTGTGTGGATCACAATAAACTGTGGAAAATTCTGAAAGAGATGTGAATGCCAGACCACATGACCTGCCCCTTGAGAAACCTATATGCAGGTCAGGAAGCAACAGTTAGAACTGGATATGTAACAGACTGGTTCCAAATAGGAAAAGGAGTACGTCAAGGCTGTATACTGTCACCCTGCTTATTTAACTTATATGCAGAGTGCATCATGAAAAACTCTTGGCTGGAAGAAGCACAAGCCATAATCAAAATTGCTGGGAGAAATATCAATAACCTCAGATATGCAGATGACACCACCCTTATGGCAGAAAGTGAAGAGGAACTCAAAAGCCTCTTGATGAAAGTGAAAGTGGAGAGTGAAAAAGTTGGCTTAAAGCTCAACATTCAGAAAACTAAAATCATGGCATCTGGTCCCTTCACTTAGTCGGAAATAGATGAGGAAACAGTGGAAACAGTGTCAGACTTTATTTTTGGGGGCTCCAAAATCACTGCAGATGGTGACTGCAGCCATGAAATTAAAAGACTCTTACTCCTTGGAAGGAAAATTACGACCAACCTAGAGAGCATATTAAAAAGCAGAGACATTACTTTGCCAACAAAGGTCCGTTTAGTTGAGGCTATGGTTTTTCTAGTGGTCATGTATGGATGTGAGAGTTGGACTATAAAGAAAGCTGAGCGCTGAAGAATTAATGCTTTTGAACTGTGGTGTTCGAGAAGACTCTTGAGAGTCCCTTGGACTGAAAGGAGATCCAGCCAGTCCATCCTAAAGGAGATCAGTCCTGGGTGTTCATTGGAAGGACTGATGCTAAAGCTGACCTCCAATACTTTGGACACCTCATGCGAAGTGTTGACTCAATGGAAAAGACTCTGATGGTGGGAGGGATTGAGGGCAGGAGGAGAAGGGGATGACAGAGGATGAGATGGTTGGATGTCATCACTGACTCAATGGACATGAGTTTGATTGAACTCCAGAAGTTGATGATGGACAGGGAGACCTGGCGTGCTGTGATTCATGGGGTTGCAAAGAGTCAGACAGGACTGAGTGACTGAATTGAACTGAGTGCAATTTAATTATGTTACATAGGTTTCATCAATGTTGCATTAACTGTGAGCTTGATGAGAACAAGATGTTCCTTTGTGTTCATTAATCTTCAAGTTCCTGTAACGGTATCAGGATATAGGAGCTATGTAAATAGTATTTGTTGCACAAATGAGCAGGTACATTTAGCTTCTGTCCTATCAGTTTTTATTTTTAAAGACAATGGGTTCTGATGAATATTTGAAAATTTATGTAAGAGATTTTTTCTCCTGAAACTTTAAAATTGAAAATGTTATTTTAGATGCTCAACACAAGTAGTAGAAATAAAATAACTTATGTGAAAACTGTTAGGAATTAGAGGGATATGTTAATGTAATATGCATAAAACTTATTTTTCTAAGAAAAGAATAATACACCTTGCTCATAAATATGTGAAAGTATCTAAAGTCTCAAGAATAACAGAAGATTATAAACAAAACAATTTTATCTACAATATACAGTTAATATTTTAAAAGGCAATAAAGTTGTACAGAGTTGAAATTATAGGAAAGACTATCAGATGACTGCTGTAATTTTCACATGCTTTTGGAGAGTCTTTAATTACTTTATCAATATATAAGTCAGCATTTTCATATTTGCTATAGGCTGGGGTATGGTACCGAAATATGGCCCTATTTGGCTCATAAAGTAATTTCCATTATTGAAATATATTTTTTGTTCAAAACAACAAACAAAAAAATATTTTTTTGGTACAAAACAACATTTTTATTTGAATCCTTTATTTCAATCCTAAATTGAAAAAATTCAATATGTTTGTTTTCTTACTTATTACAGACATGAAATTATGAGAGATTAACAGTTCGTTTATTTCCAAACTAATTTCAAAAACTGAGGGAAATGGACAAGGGAATAAAAATTGTTTTAAAAAAATGAATTTGTGTAAGAAAATAGTAAAAATCAATTGCAAATGACTCACAAGTAGAGGAATTATAGTGGATAGATTGAAAAAGAGCCCAAATGAAGAATGACATTGAGACACAATTTATAAGTTTTTTTCTTAAGAAACACAGTAGGGACAGCAACCCACTCTGCTATTCTTGCCTGGAGAATTCCATGGGCAGAGGAGCCTGACAGGTTACAGTCCATAGGATCACAAAGAGTCCGACATGACTGAGCACGCAAGCACACATGCAGAAAGTATCTAGAAGAAGTCTTAGTAGACCTCTACTGACCCACTCAAAGGAGGAGTGAGAGTTGGAGTCAGGCAGAGGTCATTAGCAAGAAGGCATGGGCCTCTCAACTGGAGGCAATTTTCCCAGCCATAGACCAGTAACAACTGGAGTGAGCAGAGGCAAATGTTACAAAAGTATTAAACAGAAAGTCAGCATGCTATTACGATCATATTAGATATTAGAAATTTTGTAGACAGTGTCATGTGACTAGTTGTAATGAATATACGGCCTCCTCCAAATTCTTAATTCCATATCTTGATACAGTTAAAACATTGGATCAATATTTTAAAATAATGTAACATTACTTAAAATAGCACATTCTTATTTTTAAAATAGTAGATGATGTGCATTTGTCCAGTTTTGAATTTAATTTTTATCAAAATATACGTAGATTAAAAGCTCAAACAGCACCACCAGGTGTTTAAGAGGAAAACACATTCCTTAAAACTCTGCGTTTTGCTCCCAGGAGTTGACTTCCAATTATTTGGGCTGTTTCCTATAATGTATTTTTATGCTTCTATATCCCTCTCTTACTTTTTAAAAATTGAATATTATACATTGATTTTTTTTACCATAAACATTTAAAGCTTTTACACTTTCCAGCCTTTATTTTTTTGGCACTCCTGCTAACATATTATATCAACTTTTGTTTAAATAAACAAACTGCATTGCATTTTCTCCCATGGTTTGTTCATTTACTTGTTGACTTTCCTGGAGTTAATAACTGCCTTGTTCTCTTTTTGTTTCTTTTTCTTTATGTCCATAATTAGTTCATCCTAACACTGATGGAATATAAAAAATCCTTGTGTAACGGTCAAATAAGCAAAATAATCTACTTGCTGATCATTATTCTTTCTTTGAATATAAATGGCATGCGGAAGTTGGATTGAACCAGCTCTTGAGAACTGATTGTGTAAATCTCTTCCCAAGTCAGAGGTCAGTTATGTTAGATTTTCAGTCCTGGTAGGAGGATTTACACCACAGAAATTCAGTTCAGTTCAGTTCAGTTCAGTGACTCAGTCGTGTCTGACTCTTTGCGACCCCATGAACCGCAACATGCCAGGCCTCCCTGTCCATCACCAACTCCCGGAGTCCACCCAAACCCATGTCCATTGTGTCCACGATACCATCCAACCATCTCATCCTCTGCTGTCCCCTTCTCCTCCTGCCCTCAATCTTTCCCAGCATCAGGGTCTCTTCAAATGAGTCAGCTCTTTCGGTTGGTCATAACTTTCCTTCCAAGGAGCAAGTGTCTTTAATTTCATGGCTGCAATCACCACCTGCAGTGATTTTGGAGCCCCCAAAAATAAAGTCAGCCACTGTTTCCACTGTTTCCCCATCTATTTGCCATGAAGTATTGGGACAGGATGCCATGATCTTAGTTTCCTGAATGTTGAGCTTTAAGCCAACTTTTTCACTCTCCTCTTTCACATTCATCAAGAGGCTCTTTAGTTCTTCTTCACTTTCTACCATAAGGGTGGTGTCATCTGCATATCTGAGGTTATTGATATTTCTCTCAGCAATCTTGATTCCAGCTTGTGCGTCTTCCAGCCCAGTGTTTCTCATGATGTACTCTGCATAGAAGTTAAATAAGCAGGGTGACAAGATACAGCCTTGACATACTCCTTTTCCTATTTGGAACCAGTCTGTTGTTCCATGTCCAGTTCTAACTGTTGCTTCCTGACCTGCATACAGGTTTTCAAGAGGCAAGTCAGGTGGTCTGGTATTCCCATCTCTTTCAGAATTTTCCAGTTTATTGTGATCCACACAGTCAAAGGCTTTTGCATAGTCAATAAAGCAGAAATAGATATTTTTCTGGAATATTCTTGCTTTTTCAGTGATCCAGCAGATATTGGCAAATTGATCTCTGGTTCCTCTGGTTTTTCTAAAACAAGCTTGAAAGTCTGGAAGTTCACGGTTCACGTATTGCTGAAGCCTGTCTTGGAGAATTTTGAGCATTACTTTACTAGCGTGTGAGATGAGTGCAGTTGTGCGGTAGTTTGAGCATTCTTTGACATTACTATATAAATTAACAGATGCTAAAAAATGAGCTTATATGTATTTATTTTTCTTGAATGTTAGTCAAGAAACATTCACAAGCACAACACTTGATATAACTCGCTGGGATAACTCTACCCACAAAGCATGGACTGTTTACACCTACAGAAATGTCATTTTTGCATTTTGTATCAACATCATCCTAAGGAAGACTTCTACCTTTCTCCTCTATTGAACCTTCTGTTTTCAGAACTCCTTTTCTTGCTTTTGCTTAATTCACTCTCTTATTTTGATAAAAAATATCTCCTAATAATAGCCCCCAAAAGCAAGGAAAATAAGTAAATATTGTATCTTTTTAATTTACTAATACTTTCTGGGTATTTCCTAAATTTTATCTTTCAATCTTTCAGACTTTGAATGTTATTGTCTTTTGATTTCCAAGGTTATTTCTCTTATTTGTTGAACATTTTTTTCTAAATGTATCATTTTATCTCATCTTTAAAAATCTCTCTGAAAATAGCAATTATTACTTAATTTTAATCTTCTTTTGTGGTGACTTCTACATTGCTCTCTTTCTTCAAAATTACTTTTATATCTTTCTTTGGTGTCTTGCTTTCTTTTCAGAGGATCTCCTCATATACCTGCTGAATCTAATTTGTATTTAATGATGATACTCTTAAAAGAAAAAAAAAAGATGGAAAATTTTCATGTAACAGGAATTCTTAAATGGGGTAACACTGTTAAAGGGTGTATTAGGGGACTCATGCTGCCATAAAAAATTACTATGGAGTCTGCACAGCTTAAACAACAGGGATTTATTTTCTCAGTTTTGGATGATAGAAGTTCAAGATCATGGCTCCAGTTGATTGGATTTCTGGCGAGAGCTTTATTTTTCATTTGCTGATAACCACCTACTTGCTATGTTCTGACAGGTCCTTTTCTCAGTGCATGCATGAGAAGAGAGAGCAACCATATCTCTTTCGTATCAAGATACTAATCCTATAGGAGCAAGGACCTACCTTTATGACTTTGTGCATGCGTGCATACTAAGTTGCTTCAGTTGTGTCTTACTCTGTGTGACTCCATGGACTGTAGCCCACAAAGGCCCTCTGCCCATGGGATTCTCCAGGAAAGATTACTGGAGTGGGTTATCATGCCCTCCTCCAGGGGATTGTCCTGATCCAGGGAGTGAACCTGTGTCTCTTATTTCTCCTGCATTGGCAGGCAGGTTCTTTACCACTAGTGCCACCTAGGAAGCTGATGACTTCGTTTAATCTTAATTTCCTTAGAGGCTTCATCTCCAAATATAGCCACATGAGGAGCTAGGTTTCAACATTTGAATTTTGATGAAACAGAAACCAATCAGTCTCTAACAGAGGATCAGGTATCAGATTTTTGTTTTTTTTGGAGATTTCTAAAAATGCCTTTAAAAAAATATATTGGAATATAGTTGATTACAATGTTTTGTTGGTTTCTGCTATAGAGCAAAGTGAATCAATTATACATATGTATATGTATACACTTATACATATGTATATGTGTAATTTTTGGATTCTTTTCTCATATAGGTCATTAAAGAGTATTGAGTAGTGTTCCCTGTGCTATACAGTAGGTTATTATGAGTTATCTATTTTATATACAATAGTAGTTATCAATTTTATATATAGTAGAGTGTATGTGTTAATCTCAATCTCCAATGTAATCCTTTCCTACGTTCCCCTCTGGTAACTTTGTTTGTTTTCTACATCTGTGACTATGTTTCTTTTTTGTATATAAGTCATTTGAACCATTTTTAGATTCCACATAAATTGGTATCATATGATATTTAACTTTCTCTGACTTATAACTGATAGATGACTTTCTCTGTCATATTTCATTCTGTATGACAATCTCTAGGTCCATCTATGTTGCTGCAAGTGACAATACTTTGGTTTTTTTATGTTTGAGTAATTTTGCATTGTATAGATATAACAGACCACATCTTTTTACCCATTCATTAGTCAGTGGACATTTAGATTTTTCCATGTCTTAGCTATTGTAAATGGCACAGTGAACATTGGGGTGCACGTGTCTTTTTGAACTATGGTTTTCTCCAGATATCTGCCTAGGAGTGGAATTGATGGATAATATGGTAGCTTTATTTTTTGTTTTTTAATAACTTCCATATTGTTCTCCCTGATAGCTCAGTGGGTAAAGAGTCCACCTGCAAAAGCAGGAGACGCTGGTTCTATTCCTTGGTTGGGAAGATCCGCTGGAGAAGGGATAGGCTAGCCACTCTAATATTCTTGGGATTCCCTTGTGGCTTAGCTGGTAAAGGATCTGCCTGCAATGTGAGAGATCTTGGTTCGATCCCTGGGTTGGGAAGATCCCCTGGAGAAAGGAACAGTTACCAACTCCAATATTCTGGCCTGGAGAAGTCCATGGACTGTATAGTCCATGGCATCACAGAGTTGGACACAACTGAGCAACTTTCACTCACTTATACTGTTCTTCACAGTGGCTGTACCAATTTACATTCTTCCCCATACACCCTCTTCTACATACCCTCTGTGGCATTTACTGTTTGTAGACTTTTTAATGATTCCCATTTTGACTGGTGTGAGGTGACTGATACCTTATTATACTTTTGATTTGCATTTGTCTAATAATTTGGCCACCTCATGAGAAGAGTTGCCTCATTGGAAAAGACTCTGATGCTGGGAGGGATTGGGGGCAGGAGAAGGGGATGACAGAGGATGAGATGGCTGGATGGCATCACTGACTCGATGGACGTGAGTCTGAGTGAACTCCGGGAGTTGGTGATGGACAGGGAGGCCTGGCATGCTGTGATTCATGTGGTCACAAAGAGTCAGACACGACTGAACGACCGAAACTGAACTGAACTGAATAATTAGTGATGTTGAGCATTTTTTCCTGTGCCTCTTGTACATCCTAAAGACACCACCCCCTTTTTTTAAAGGGTTTCTTGTGACAGTTTCTCAGAGAAAATTATATAACTGAGATGAGTATGTACACACAAGATTGTCAATTTTCTAAGGGACTGAGCCATTGAGTGGCGTTAGAAGTAGGTGTTATAGTTCAGTGTGTTGAAAATCTTATGATAATAGAGTATTCATTTTAGAGAAAAATTTATTTCTGTAACTAATAATGAAATGTTTATTTTTTGTTGTTTAGGAAATTAACACTCCAACTTCTGATTAATATGTAAATCATGTAGGGATATGATATTGATAATTGCATTATTAAGTACTTTTTTGATGCAGATGTATAGAACGTAATACCATTACATATATTTAAATCTGTTTACAATCTCAGCCAAATACTTCTATTATATCTTCATTGGTTACTGTTAGAAACTTAAAATTTTAATTTGTAACTTTTGAAGTAATAGATAATATTTTTAATGTTGAAAATATCATCACATATATTTTATGATAAATACTGAATATGATTTTATTAGTTTAAAAAATGCTTAATGAAGCTGTGAATGAATGCTCACTATATTTCTTGAAGTTTATCATCAAATATTTTACATTTTACAGATGTCAAATGTAACTGAGAATGTATGCATAATAGTAATTCTCTGTGAAGTTTTTATATTATGTGATATGTACATAGAAAAAATAAATATTCACTATGCTGTGAGCCAACTAAATGTGCTGAACATGTAATAAAAAGGAATGAAAATAATCAGCAAACGAAAATAGCAGTTATTAGTTAGAAAATAACTAACTGAATGAATTATTAAATGCATTCATGTATTAATATTAAAAGCTAAGTAATTTAATGACTTAAGAGTCCTAAGAAACAAAGTAAATGCTTAAGAAGCCTATCACTTATTTAAAGGAAAGTATTCAATTTAGAAGATATTTCAATGAAAGCCAACTAAAATTTTGGACGACCTAATAAGGGATAAAAAGGATGGATTTTAGTATTGATTTTGAATTGCTTTGAGGAATCTTCTTAAAAAAGATATTAGGCCCGACAGGAAGAAAAGTGTGCTTGGTATATTATTAAGCTGTCTGCACAGAAATATGTAGGGAAAAGAATCTAAATCTCAGTGCAATGGATTTCATGGAACAACAGATTGGTTTGAAATAGGAAAATATACATCAAGGGTGTATATTGTCACCCTGCTTATTTAACTTATATGCAGAGTTCATAATGTGAAACGCTGGGCTGGAAGAAGCACAAGCTGGAATCAAGATTGCCAGGAGAAATATCAATAACCTCAGATATGCAGATGACACCACCCTTATGGCAGAAAGTGAAGAAGAACTAAAAAGCCTCTTGATGAAAGTGAAAGAAGAGAGTGAAAAAGTGGGCTTAAAGTTCAACATTCAGAAAACTAAGATCATGACATCTGGTCCCATCACTTCATGGCAAATAGATGGGGAAACGGTGGCTGATTTTATTTTTGGGGGCTCCAAAATCACTGCAGATGGTGATTGCAGCCATGAAATTAAAAGACACTTACTCCCTGGAAGGAAAGTTATGACCAAACTAGACAGCATTTTAAAAAGCAGAGACCTTGCCAACAAAGGACAGTCTAGTCAAGGCTATGGTTTTTCCAGTGGTCGTGTATGGATGTGAGAGAGTTGGACTATAAAGAAAGCTGAGCACTGAAGAATTGATGCTTTTGAACTTTGGTATTGGAGAAGACTCTTGAGAGTCCATTGGACTGCAAGGAGATCCAATCAAGTCCATCCTAAAGGAGATCAGTCCTGGGTGTTCATTGGAAGGGCTGAAGCTGCAGCTGAAACTACAATACTTTGGCCACCTGAGTCATTTGAAAAGCTGACTCATTTAAAAAGACCCTGATGCTGGGAAAGATTGAGGGTGGGAGGAGAAGGGGACGACAGAGGATGAGATGGTTGGATGGCATCACCGACTCAATGGACATGAGTTTGGGAAGGCTTCAGGAGTTGGTGATGGACAGGGAGGCCTGGCATGCTGAAGTTCATGGGGTTGCAAAGAGTCAGACACAACTGAGGGACTGAACTAAACTGAATGGATTTCAAATAACTTAGAGAGTTTTTTTGTTGTTGTTGTTACAAACTTATCTACTGTAGGGATTGCTCTTCCCCTTCAAATCATTTTGAAAGTCTGAGATGATATACTTTGGGATTTGTATAGTCAAAGCATATATTCTCAGTAGATGGAAAAAGTCAACATTATTGGAAATTTCCAAAATTAATATCTAAAAGTAAGAATAGTTACAGAGATATGGTTATATCTTATGATCACACACAAGATCACACTTTTGCTTCTTTAGTTTTCTAAGTAGAATGTCATTTCTACACTTGGGACTCTAGTCTGTTTTTGTTTTTCTGCCTTCATCACCATTGTGAGGTAAATTCTGTATGTTCGTTTTCTGATATGATAGTGTATCATAAAATTTCTTTTCATTTTGAGATGAACATAATTGATTTTAATTGAACTGCAAATAGTAATAACAAAGCAATAGCACACTAGAGACTAAAACTCCAGTTGAGCATATTTAGGGGCCTATTTACTTAGATTAACTTAAGTACTCGATATTTTAGGCAGTGAGACACACATAGTAAGTAGATTCAGTGGAAATCAAAACATCACAAGCTAAGTTAGGAAGCCCGACTTCAAAGACTTAGATGTATTTAAATAAAACTTTAAAATGTCACAAAATAGAAATTTTGGCATCTTAGATTGCCGGGAGAAATATCAATAACCTCAGATATGCAGATGACACCACTCTTATGGCAGAAAGTGAAGAGGAACTAAAAAGCCTCTTGATGAAAGTGAAAGAGAGTGAAAAAGTGGGCTTAAAGCTCAACATTCAGAAAACGAAGATCATGGCATCCGGTCCCATCACTTCATGGGAAATAGATGGGGAAACAGTGGAAACAGTGTCAGACTTTATTTTGGGGGGCTCCAAAATCACTGCAGATGGTGACTGCAGCCATGAAATTAAAAGATGCTTACTCCTTGGAAGGAAAGTTATGACCAACCTAGATAGCATAATGAAAAGCAGAGACATTACTTTCCCAACAAAGGTTTGTCTAGTCAAGGCTATGGTTTTTCCAGGGGTCATGTATGGATGTGAGAGTTGGACTGTAAAGAAGGCTGAGCGCCGAAGAATTGATGCTTTTCAACTGTGGTGTTGGAGAAGACTCTTGAGAGTCCCTTGGACTGCAAGGAGATCCAACCAGCCAATTCTGGAGGAGATCAGCCCTGGGATTTCTTTGGAAGGAATGATGCTAAAGCTGAAACTCCAGTACTTTGGCCACCTCACGCGAAGAGTTGACTCATTGGAAAAGACTCTGATGCTGGGAGGGATTGGGGGCAAGAGGAGAAGGGGACGACAGAGGATGAGATGGCTGGATGGCATCACTGACCCGATGGACGTGAGTCTGGGTGAACTCCAGGAGTTGGTGATGGACAGGGAGGCCTGGCGTGCTGCGATTCATGGGGTCTCAATGAGTCAGACACGACTGTGACTGAACTGAACTGAACTGATGCTAAGAAATGATCTTTACTTAATTAATATTTAATTTCTTTTTTGGAAAGCCCAAATTTGAACATTGTCCCCAACTCTCTACATTCTTGAAGAAGCAACAGAAGAAAACTTGCTCTCTTATTTACTTCATTCTCCTTCAACATCTTTTATTCTCAAATGAAAGACAATTACTGTCCCCCCTTTCCTTCAAACTTTCAGCTCACTCACTTTGGAGGAATAAATAAGCTTTCACTGGACACTTTTGTCCCCAGCTTTACGTCAAAATTCTTTATATATTTTGCTTTTATTTTATGTAACCTACTTATCATGAGTAATCTGACTTTTATCCCTTCTGAGACTCTTCTCTTCCTTCACATTTGAATTACTTGTGGTCTAATGAAGAAATTTCAGTAAATCCCTCTTGATTAATCCCTGATCTAACAGTACCTCAAGATTGATTGTTGTTGTTTAGTTACTAAGTTGTGTCTGACTCTTTGTGAACCTCTGGACTGTAGCCTGCCAGGCTCCTCTGTCCATGGGATTTCCCGGGCAACAACACTGGAGTGGATTTCCATTTCCTTCTCTGACAGTCTTCCCTACCCAGGGATTGAACCTGTGTCTCTTGCATTGGCAAGTGGATTCTTTACCCCTGAGGCACCTTCCAACTTTCCTTTGCCTAGTATATTTTATAGAAACCCTACCATCATTCAGAAGCCTATGTAATCTATATATCTTCCAAAAAGACTTTCCTGGCTGTTTAATCCTACAGAGATCTCTGCATTCATAGAAATTAATAGCACTTTAAATATTTTTGTCTTGTATCCCTTGTTATTTGCCTAATCATATGATTTTTGTCTTTAATGCTTTTGTTTATTTTGTTGTTGTTCAGTCACTAAGTCATGTCCAACTCTTGTGGGCTGCAGCATGCCAGGCTTCTCTGTCATCTATTTTCCAGAGTTTGCTCAAATTGATGTCCATTGAGTCAGTTTCTTATATTCCTGCCTTTTTTTAAACTACATTATAATCTCACGGAGACAGAACTGTATCATTCATTTCATTTATATCCCTACCCAACACAATACTAAGTTGTAGGTTTAAGTGTATTTGATGAAATGAGTTATCAAAGGAAGGCAAGATGGAGGGAAAGGAGGAAGGAAGGAAAGGAAAGTAAAGGAGGCAGGGAGGGCAGAAGAGAAAGAGGGAGAGAGGGAAGGAAATAGATAAGATCTGCCTGAGACTCTGAAAAATAGCCAGTATTCTGCTACTTATTAAAACTTAAAAAAAACATTGATTTTATGCAATGCTGTAAATTTAATGAAATAACTCCATCATCTTTCTTAAAAGGGAAAATAATAAAATATTACTGGAAAGCATGGGTGGTCACTGAGTCTAATATATCATTGCCATTTTCTCTTGGTAAATTATTTTATGCATTTGTAGGACATGGCACATAAAATTGGTTAAAAAAATAATGCAACTCAGGTCCCTGTAACACTACTTGTATCCTTCTACAACTTAAAAAATATTAGAATGCATTGTCAAATACTTTATAGTACCCATAGATTTTGTCAAATGAATTGATTGTTTTGTTTTCTTTAAATGATCCCACCATGATTAATCAAGAAACAATTTGAAAACAATTGTTTATGTTATTATTTTTCAAATGATAAATTTCAGGTTGTCAATTTAGAAATGGCCTAGATGAAAATAGCTTTATATTAAAGACTCATTGACATAGACTGATGTTATTTTGTCTTCTGTATTCAATCAGTCTACTCATTTGAGTTTATGTTCTTTTAATTTTTGATATTTTAAAAATGTTCATCACTCTATCAGTCTTTCCTTATGTATTACATCTGTTATCAAAGAATTCTTCCAAAAGAAGCTCATTCCCAGGTTGCTTTTGTTTTTTTTTTTTTTTTTTGGTATTTAGGTTTATTTTATTTTATTTTTTTTAATTTTATTTTATTTTTAAACTTTACATAATTGTATTAGTTTTGCCAAACATCAAAATGAATCTGCCACAGGTATACAGCTGACTCACTAAACAAAGGGATGATAAAATGTTTTTGTTTAGAATGCCGCTGCTGCTGCTGCTAAGTCGCTTCAGTCGTGTTCGACTCTATGTGATCCCATAGATGGCAGCCCACCAGGCTTCCCCATCCCTGGGATTCTCCAGGCAAGAACACTGGAGTGGGTTGCCATTTCATTCTCCAATGCATGAAAGTGAAAAGTGACAGGGAAGTTGCTCAGTCATGTCCAATTCTTAGCGACCCCTTGGACTGCACCCTACCAGGCTCCTCCATCCATGGGATTTTCCAGGCAAGAGTACTGGAGTGGGGTGCCATTGCCTTTTCTGTTTAGAATGAGTACTTCATAAAATGAACACATATGTAGTAATAAGTATTTATGCTATTTTCTCTTACATTATGTACCCTCCAAACAGATACACTTGTAACCACTTTATGTGTAATTTAAATACTGACTACAAATACACACTCAAATAATATTTCCTTACTGAAACATTTTATTCTATTAATTCAGTCAATGTCTACTATATTATGTGTACTGTTTCAAGGGCTCAGAATACAAATTTAGAAGAGATATGGAATCTGTCTTTAAGAAATAATCAGGGTAATGGCAATATAGACTTACAATTTTGTCCTGATTTCATTTTCATGAGGTCAGGGAAATCTATTTAAAATTTTTGAATTATGAATTAAAAGAAAAAAACATTTCATTGAATGAACAATTAACAAAAACATTCCAAAATGTAATATCATGTGAAAAACAGGGATGGGAAAGTTTGGGGTGACTTTTGGTTGATTGGAAGTGTAATATGACTGAGATACGTGCATGATATGGAAAAAGAGAGATAAGAAAAAAAATTGGTGTGGCTTAAACTCTTAAGCATCGTGTGCACCAAGGTAAAATTTTTGCACCCTTTTATTTCTCTTACAGTGGGAGATGTGAAATAATACTTGTAGGAAAGTAATTATAATAATAGTAGAGAGATTAAATTAGATACATTAAATTAGATATGATGGAGCTTAAAATCATAGAAGTTAGGAGTTTTTCCAGTAGTTTGAGTGAAAGTACCTGGATTTAGGACTTGGTTTTGTTCTCTTTTTTTTCTTTTCTGTCTACATTCATTTACAAATCGATCTCATTTCAACTTAGAGCATTACATCACAACTTTCTAGATATTTGTCCTCAACTTCAGATTTCTGTATCTTACTATCTAATCTTCATTTCCTCATAGCTGTAGAACTGCCATCTCACACTGTTAACATGCAAAAAAACTGAACTCTGGTACCATCTACCATACTCTATCTGAAATCTTCTTCAGATGAAGCAGTTTTTCCCATCTCCATTGAGGCTGAACCCATCTTGTTTGCTCAGGAAGAAATAATTTGAAGTCATCTTTTTTCTCCCATTTACATTTCAAATTCAGAATCTGATGACATCTCGTATACAACTGCTACTATACTCTTAGAAGCAACACCTCATTTTGATTAAAGACAGAGGAATGGATAAAGAATAGTGGTACATATATACAATGAAACACTGCTCAGCCACAAAAAAGAGTGAAATGATGCCATTGGCAGCAACATGGATGAACCTACAGATTGTTATGCTGAATGAAGTAAGTCAGAGAAACACAAATATGTGATATTGCTTATATGTGAAATATAAAAAAAATGGTACAAAGGAATCTATTTATAAAACTGAAATAGAGTCATAGATGTAGAAAACAAACTTACGGTTTCCAGGGGGATAAAAGGGGAGGGATAAACTAGGAGACTGGGTTTAACATATACGTGAAAAGTGAAAGTGAAGTCGCTCAGTCGTGTCTGACTCTTTGCAACCCCATGGACTGTAGCCCACCAGCCTCCTCCGTCCATGGGATTCTCCAGGCAAGAGTACTGGAGTGGGTTGCCATTTCCTTCTCCAGGGGATCTTCCTGACTCAGGGATCGAACCCAGGTCTCCCGCATTGTAGGCAGATGCTTTACCATCTGAGCCACCAGGGAAATCCTCCTTAACATATATGTACTACTATCAATGGCACCCCACTCCAGTACTCTTGTCTGGAGAATCCCATGGATGGAGGAGCCTGGAAAGCTGCAGTCCATGGGGTCACTGAGAGTCGGACATGACTGAGCGACTTCCCTTTCACTTTCCACTTTTATGCATTGGAGAAGGAAATGGCAACCCACTCCAGTGTTCTTGCCTGGAGGATCCCAGGGATGGGGAAGCCTGGTGGGCTGCCATCTATGGGGTCACACAGTCGGACACGACTGAAGTGACTTAGCAAAAATGTATATATAATAGGTAACTAATAAGGGCCTACTGTATAGCACAAGGAACTACACTCAATGTAATGGTCTATAGGGGAAAAGAATCTGAAAAAGAGTAGATATGTGTCTGTATGTATAACTGATTCACTTTGCTGTACAGCAGATACTAATGCAACATTGTATATCAACTATGTTTCATTTTAAAAAAAGAGAGCCACCTTAGTGGTTTACTTGTCTCCATCCTTGCCCTTTTAGATCGTTTTCTCACAAAATGGTAGTCAAAGGATTTATTAAAAATGTTATTTGCATCCTTCAAAGACTTTCCACTTCATTTGGCGTGAAATTCAGTTTGGTAATGGCCTCCTAGATTCTGCATAATTAACCCTCAAGCTCCATGAACTGTTTCTGCTCACTCCATTCTCAGCACACTGACCTTTATTTTCTTTCTTCAGCAAATCAGAGGCCTTTAAGTTTTAGGGCTTTTCTATACCTTTTCCTGATGTTTGGAATGTTCCTCTATCAGATAAATTCATATTAACTTTCTCACATTCGTCAAGTATTTTCTCAAGTGTCAATCATCTCACTGAGGTCTATCCTGACCATTAAACTTAGATTCTAATTTTTTTTCAATCATTCCTGGTTCTCCTTGTCATACACACAAAACATCTCTTCCATGTAACATCCTTTACCTCTTACTATGCTTATTATTCATGGTCTTTCCTCCTGCTGGGAAACAAGTTTCAGGTGTGTCAGCATTTTTGTCTGCATGGTTCATTGATATATCTATAACTCCAAGAAGGTGTCTGGTATATAAGAGGTTCTTGCTATCTACTTTTTCAAATAATGAATGAATGACTTGCATTAATGTGATGGGAACTGTGATAGAGAGGAGACAGATGTGATAGCTGTTTATTATGGTAATGTAACCTAGTGGCAAGATTCTGGGTTTGTAATTTATGATATACAGTTTGTATTCCCATGTTCTTATTTACTGACTATGTGATTCTGGGTGACGAGGGAAACAAAATAGTGAAGCAGCTCAAAATAATTATTAGAAAATGAGAGAAGAGCTAGTGAGAATGGTATCCCAAAAGTAAAAATAAATAAATAAATAAATAGAACTCAAAAAATTGAAATAGCCAATACTGAAGTATACTATAAATAAGTCAAATAACTGTTAATTTCATTTGAAAATAAGGATATCATTAAAAATTAATTATTTAATTAATACATTTATTTAATGGGGAGAGATAATGACTCATTTTCTAGTAAGATTCATATAGTTTATTTAAACAATTTTGAACAGGGTACATATGTGGGTGCATAAAATTTTTGAAAAAAATTTGCATTTATAGCTTGCTTTTTTCATTAGTCTTTAATTCATTATTATTACTTAAGATTTAAACCCAGTTCCATATATTTTATGTCAAGATTATTGTAAAATTGCACAAAAACTTTTTGTTATTTAGTCTATGCACTTGCTGCTGCTGCTGCTGCTATGTCGCTTCAGTTGTGTCCAACTCTTTGTGACCCCATAGATGGCAGCCCACCAGGCTCCCCCGTCCCTGGGATTCTCCAGGCAAGAACACTGGAGTGGGTTGCTATTTCCTTCTCCAATGCATGAAAGTGAAAAGTGAAAAGTGAAAGTGAAGTCGCTGAGTCATGTCCGACTCTTCGCCACCCCATGGACTGCAGCCTACCAGGCTCCTCCATCCATGGGAGTTTCCAGGCAAGAGTACTGGAGTGGGGTGCCATTGCCTTCTCCACTATGCACTTGGGATACAGCCAAATAATCTGTACAATATAAAGAGTTTTAAATACATATAAGACCTGGAGGAGGGCATGGTAGCTCACTCCAGTATTCTAGCCTGGAGAATCCCCGTGGATGGAGGAGCCTGGCAGGCTACAGTCCATGGGGTCACAAAGAGTCAGACACAACTAAGCACACAAATACATATAAAAAGATAATTGGAGCTTAATTTGAGTTGTGTCCACTAACATTCACTTTTATGAAGCAATTTTAAATGTACAGTACTTGTATAAAAATTATTGCTACTGGTTTTCATATAATATGATTTGCACAAATTTAAGACAAGGTAATTGATAATACTCAGAGCTTCAAAGTCTAGTATGTCCTGAATAAATATAGTATCTTTTTAAAATAAGATTATCTCAGCTGCTTGTTTTATACAATTTTTTTCCCTTGTATAATTCAGTAGTGTTAGTCGCCCACAAACAAGGAGTACTTAATGATTTAGGAGACAATCTGAAAGACATAAAAATCATTTAGGTAGTTAATAAGTATGTAATAGTCTAAGTAGATCTTCAGTTAATATATTTAAAGATACATTATTTAACCATTTTAAGTTATACTTTCAAAAATAAAAAGAAAGCCACCAAAACTTCACCCAAATTACATAGAATTTGCATATTTTAAAGTAGGCATTGACTGGAACATTTTTTTCACTCATAGCTTCTGAACTTTCCTGTGCTTTAAAACTAATACTGACAATTCCTGGGTTAGAAATAATATGCACAATAGTGTTTAGTTCTTACTGTTCTTACTCAGGGATTAAGTATACATTATTAATCAACAATTTATATCCATAAACATATGCAACTAGTTATAGTCCTGATCATAAATCTTAAGAAGACAGACTTTTTAAAAGATAGTTTTTACCTGTTTTCTACTTTTTTCTCAATTCATATACCAAAAAAGGAAAATCCTTGAGAAAGATACAGGATATTTATCGGTGTTGGTAAAATGTAAGCCCCAGAAGGACAGTGTTGTCTGCTGTTTCCTTGTGCCAAGCACATAGTGAAGTTTGCAATAAATGCTTGTTGAGTGAATTGCTGAATAAATCCAGTGTCTCTGTAAAAGTAGTGGAGTATGGTTAACTCAGATAAATTATATTTGCTATTGTGGATTACAGAGATATTGCCTGATTCTTGACCAAATTCAGGTCTTGTTTCAAAAAAAAAGCAGCATTAACTGGTACATTTAAGCAGCCAGTAGTGCCTGCCATGCACATGCTGATTAGAATACCTAAAGAGTGACCTTGAATTGTCTACTTAAAATTTAAACATGTGTAAACCATGGTATAACAGTTCAGAGAAGTAAATGAAAGCATCTGGAGGATAATTTATAGCTCTTATAAGTGAAAGTCAGAGCTTTCACATTTTGTTGAAATCATAAATTAGCAATTTGAATTCATTAAATAGCATTTAAAATAACTTTATATTTTAAGAATATAGTGAAAAACAAACTATATAAATAGAGACATATTTTCTTATGGTGATATGGGGGTTATAACTGAAAAAAAAAGATGGTGTGATAGGAGCAAAGAAATCTATTACACAAATATTAAAATATCTGTTATGGCAATGCCTACTAAGCTCAATGAAATATTAAAAATGCAATTACACATGGTATATGCCTTCAGCCATTCAAAAGTTTCTGATGAAAAAATAATGATGTAGAAAAATGACTGGTGCAGATAACAGTGAGGTCTACTGGAGCGGGATAAATAGTAGAGGAGAAAAGAATAATCAAAATATTTAAAATAATTTGAGGAGATCTCTGATATTTGATCTATCCTTCAAAAAATGGACAGAAATTTATAGGATGGGGATCAAGATATACTAAGTGATATAATCTGTAATTAAATCAATAGCATCTTATATTCAAAATATATTTTAATTTCCCCTCTATTAGTTTGTTAGTAATGAAGTAACAAACTAACAAAAACAACTTATATTGGTTTAAAAAACAGAAATTCATTTTGTCCCAGATTTCTGGAGACTAGAATTCCAACATCAAGGTGTTTATAGGATTGCTTCTTTCTGAGGGCTGTATGGGAAAGAATTTCTTGTAGATCTCTCTCATTGTCTTTATGTTCATATCATTTTCTGGTATGCCTATCTTTAAATGATATATTTTTATGAGGACATCAATCATATAGGATTAGGCTCCACCCTACTAATAACCTTACTGTAACTTGAATACCTATGATGACCCTTAACACCTTCTAAGGTACTGTGGGATTAAGATTTCAACATATGAATTCTGCGGGGACACAATTTACCCCTAATACTCTCCATTTGTCAGTTAGCTTCATAAGGATGTCCAGGGCATGTTTGCTTTCTTACTTGCTTATCTTATTTCCCAGGAGCATTGTAGATGTTCAAAACATTTATCAGATGTTACTGGAGTTTGTTTTAACTTTGATCAAGAAACACAAAGCCGATTTTGCAAACAACACATTTGATCTTTATAATATCAAGTTAATTAGAATTGTCTGGAATTCTAGATTTAGTAACAATTTTACAGCATGAACATTTTTTATTCTTTTTCATTTTCTTGTTATAAGCAAATAACAAGCATCCTTTTAATCAGCCCCAGTGAACTGGAATCATAGATTTCATGAGTTCCTTTGGCATACTGACTGCATGCGTGCGTGCTAAGTCGCTTCAGTCCTATGGGACTCTTTGTGATCCCCTGGGCTGTAGACCACCAAGCTTCTCTGTCTATGGGATTCTCCAGGCAGGAACACTGGAGTGTGTTGCCATTTCCTTCTCTGGCATACTGACTAATTTAGAGCTATATAAAATAGATTTAGTGTCCATTTGTGCCCATCACAGTTATTGACATGCTAACTGTGCATATTTCTTCTAATCTCTCTGGAATGGCATGTGACTTTTGAACTAGACGTCTATCTTAGTTCACTAGCAATGCAGTTACCTGGATAGGACTAGAACAATACTTCGAACTCTCATTTTTCTAGGTTCTGGCTTTAAAGACTTTTGTCAGCTTAATGATTCCAAAGGATAAACTCTCTTCTATTCCTTTCAAATGCTGTACTTAAAAAGACAAATAATCTTTCAAAGAAGCTGAAGGGCATTTTTCCAAAACAATGTTTTTTCATCAGATGATACAATGCAGCAACTAATATTGAGTGAGTCTACTTCAGATAAAGATGGGAAGCTAGGGACTTCCCTAGTGGTCCAGTGGCTGACTCCACACTCCCAATGCAGAGGGCTTGGGGTTTGATCCCTGGTCCGGGAACTACATCCACGTGCCACAACTAAGGGTTCACATGTGCAACCAAAGATTCTGAACCACATGTTGCAACTAAGACCTGAGGCAGCCAAATAAATAAATATTTTTAAAAATGAGAAACTGGCAGACAACTTCATCTTTCTGGTGTTTGAAATAGTCTGACTCTTTCTGACCTACTTCCTGAGTAATTAGCCTCAAACAACTCATTTCTAACTCTGGGCTTTCCTTTCAAATGACCTATGATGTTTCACACTATTATTCTTAAAATCACTTGTTCTTACACAGAAATCAAACTTTTGATATTAAAAAAACTTCAAAGTGGACAAATATAATTCAAAACTTGTCTGACATATATATATACACATATATATAGATACACACACACACACACACACATATATAATGTGAAAGATTCTCAGTTTACCACCTATAAGCCATAAAATTAACTAACCTTTACCTCTCTAGGGATTTTTTTTCCTTCCTGACATAGAAAAATATAATAATTTGCAATAGAATTTGGTAAAACAACTGAAAACCTGTCAGTTCCATTAACTGAGAGAGATTATATTTGTAACTAGCATGGATAAAGACTATGTTAAACAGGCCTATGAAAAAATAATGACTTACCAAAGAATAATTTTATAATTTAGTAGTAATTAAACCATCCCTGTCTCCTTTTCCTGAGACTATATTCACATTTCAATAATCTGAGATTTCTCATTGGAAATGAAACAATACATGATTCAGATGCCAAAACTTAGTTGATAGCTCTCACCAATTATTATTCAAAGGTACATTAGAAATGTATTATAGGAAGTAAAATTAAAATAGCTAGCACCTTTATATAATAACTGAAGTATTATTTGAATATATTTCTTTGAGAAAATACATATAGAAAGCAACATATAGTTGTATCTGGGGAGTGGGTGGGGTAGAAATCCTGCAAAGAATGCATCATTTTTACAAACATGGGCTCAGCCTTCTTTTTTAATTAATCAGTCATAAACCATTTATTTATTGAATACCAACAGTAATAAAATTAATTTACTGATTATACAGAAAGTAAGTAGGAGATCTGAAAGTTAAATCTACTACATTAAATAAACATTATTTTGAAATATATTTTTATGGGACAAAAAATAATCCCAAATATAGCTTTGTTCTTTGTTAGTAAGAAAATCATTTGGATTTTGATTAATAAGCTAGTGAATTCCTTTGACTTAATTGTCCATGGGGTCTCCACTTCTTTATACTAACAGACAACCTGACATGGTTTGGTACCTTCAGTTAGCTTCATTCACTTGTATGAAATTATGATTAGAAGAAGATAACGGTCAGCCATTGTTGTAATTAAATCTTCTAAAACTCAGAGATAAGAATCCAGGGGCATCTGATAGTGTCAGTACATACTTGTCATGATACTAAGTACACATAAATGGACATAGGTATTTCAAACTTATGAAGAAAGTTTATTTGAAAATAGAATTATTAGATTTATCAAACAGAATGTTTCTTTGTTCATAAACATTAAAGTCTGAATTGCTGCAGTTACTTTTGCACAAATTTCGGTGGAAAGCTTTGTACCTTTTAGTGTACAATACAATTTTTTTTCACACTTAAAATGTGTGAGTCAAGTTAATGATTTTTAATATGATATGTCTTTTTTTCATGTTCTTTTGCTTATATTAATATGATTTTTCAATCTTTCTTCTATGACAAATGTGTTATATTTAGAAGCTTATTCTTTGTTAATGTTATATTTATGAAGACCTTATAATTGACTCTGTACCTGCTGCTTCAATAGGAAGGTACAATTATTTTGATGTCAACATCATTTATTCATTTTAAATTGTCATGTCCCAATCTGTAGAAGATAGATATATACATGTATATATGTTGATATATATGTATGTATATACATATACATGAGTATATATATTTAGATAGATAAGTATGATAAAATTTCATGCTTCTATAAGATCATATATTTAAAATAGTCCTATAACCTCAGTTGATTTATATGAAAATATAATTCTAAGATTTCAGAAATAAGTTTTGATTAAATATCATAGAAGTTAAGTGGTTTTGAAATTAGTTTATCTTTCTTTTGATAGCCAATATCTTTGGTGTGATTAGGAAAACTAATAGAAATTCTTATATTAAAAGTGAATAAGATCTAATTTATATTTATTCTCCAATGAAATGAATATTTTTGTGAGCATAAGCAGTAATTACTTACATTTTACTTGGAAGATGAAGTTTGAAATAAATCAATGCAACTGTTCTCAAAAAAGGCAGCTAAGGAAACAGAATTTTGAGAATGTAATATTTAATAGCCATTTAATAGTTATTTAGTAATAATTCATAGTTATTGTGCTTAGCTTACTGCCAGTCAAGATGCAAGGATTTTTACATCCCTTTTCTCATTTAATTCCTAGAACCTTTTATGTGAATGGGATTGCCTGGTGGCTCAGATGGTAAAGAATCTGCCACAATGTGGGAGACCTGGGTTAGACCCTCGGGTCACAAAGATACCCTGGAGAAAGAAGTGGCAACCCACTCCAGTATTCTTGCCTGGAGAATTTCATGGACAGAGGAACAGTCCATGGGTCGCAAAGAGTGGAACACGACTGACTAACACTTTCACTTGCACTTTCTATGAATACACAGTTGAAGGAAATGAGTAGTTTGGTAATATTCCCAAATTTCACGGATAGCATGGATAAAGTTAGGTTTTGAAACCTGGAAAAACTAGGGTTGGAAACTAAACATTTTGATTTTAATTAACTGACTACTACATTTTACTGCTTCCAGTTTATCTCATCCTTTGTACAGGTAAGTGAAAAATAAGTGCCTTATAAAAAATGAAGCTTGTAATTTTAAGAGGAATGATATTAAAAGTTTTGCATTGTCCCTAAAAGATAGGCTTTCCCTATATAGAACAAGTAGGATCCTATGGTTGCATGAAAACTGAATAGCACCAATTAATAATTATTTATTGAGTCAAAACATAAGAAATTGTGGTTGAACAAATGAGTTTTTCTTTATACTTTTCTGACTTCTCTGCATGTGTGCTCAGTTGTGTACAACTGTTTGCGACCCCACAGACTGTAGCCCACCAGGCTCCTCAGTCCATGGGATATTTTTTCAGGCAAGAATACTGGAATGGGTTGCTATTTCCTCTTCTATGGATCTTCCCGATCCAGGGAGAGATTGACCCCATGTCGCATGTGTCTCCCACATTGGCAAGTGGATTCCTTACCACGAAGCCTCTGAGAAGCCTTCTGACTTCCAAGGTTCATTATTTCATAAATTTTGCAGTATTTGTATAAACTCTTAAAAGAGTTTGTGAAAGAAATGATGTACTCTCTATGTTTTAAAGTCCAGTAATGCCTGGTATATTTTATAGCTTTCTGATATATTATATCACATCATCAGGGTTTTCCTTTCTATTACAAACAATAATAGCAATCACACTACCAATTATCAAACACATGTTGACTCTAGCTAAGTAAGTAATTTTCATCCAGTTTTTGAAAACATCCTTTTGTGTACAGAATAATAGTCAAATTTTATAGTGTTAGTATTGTAAATGAAGTAAAGGGAATTTAAATAAATTCAAACCATAGCTGATAAGTATATTTTAGATATCCATATGACTCTAGGAATGTGTTATTTTGAAACTTACCTTGTTGCCTACGGCACATAGGTATCTTGACACTAAGTTTCACTCCTTAGATCATCCAGACAGCAAGAATTAAACCAGATATTCTTTTAAAATTATGAGAAATACTATTTTTAAACATTGAACTAATATGTGCTTTTATATAAAACTGTATGAGGTCAGAAAGATTTAAATTCAAATCTAAATCCACCACTAAAGTAATGACATTATTTTGCACAGTTGTTTACTCTCTTTGAACTCATTCCCATATTTCTTATGCTTAAAATAACATTAGATTTATTACTATGTGGTTGAAGGCACACATTTAAGAAACTACACTAATTACATAATGACTAGCTAATAGATTCTTGAAAATGGCAGTTATTAAAAGTACTACTATTTATTATTATATTGAATGTACAATTTTATAACTATTAAATACCACAACAGTATCCAAGAGTGGGTTAAAAATAAGGAGGGAAAAATTTGCCTCTAGTCTTTCTGTCAATATTTACATGGAGATGTTCCTTTTTAGATTTAAAAACTCAGATTTCCCAAGAGGCTTATGACCCCCACTGCAGCGTTTTACCTCCTAGGAAATGTTACATCAGCAAAACTTCTCTGGCACTTTTTCCTTGAGGATCCTTGCTGTGTGTTAACTGGATAAATCTGTTCCTGCTAATGTGTTAAGGATGTAAGTCATTATCCTTACACTAATATTGTCCCTACTGAGAGAGGAATATCTGATAATGGAAGAAATTCCCAAAAGGAGAGTTTTAGTTTTAGGGATGTTCTAAGAGGACAAACCATTTTTATTCAGTGGGCTTTAAATCATCAAAATAGGTTACATAATAATATTGTCTAAAAATCGAAAATTCTGGTCTGGGAATCAAAAAACCCTCCTCTATACAGCCTCTGCCATGTGGTTGACCTTGAATATAATACTTAATCCCTCCCCTTCCAATTTCTTTCTTGTTAAAGGTTAAATTTGAGTAAATATATTGCTAAAATAGTTTACATATTTATTTTTATTTATATTTTAAAATGTTTAACAGTAGCTACCATGGCAGGGTACTTTTGTTTCCTTCCTTCTTTTGTGATGCAGATTTGGCAATGAACAAAATAGATAAGATCCCCCCTCTTGTTAAGAATCCATTCTAGTGAAGAAAAACAAAATATTTCTTTAAAGAAAACTATATATGCTTTACAATGTTATTAAAAAAAATTGGTTTAAAAGAAAACAATGCTGAGAAGATTATAGTTAAAAAGTTGGCCTAAAACTCAACATTTAGAAAACTTAAGATCATTGCATCTGGTCCCATCACTTCATGGCAAATAGATGGGGAAACAGTGGAAACAGTGACAGACTTTATTTTTGGGGGCTCCAAAAATCACTGCAGATGGTGACTGCAGCCATGAAATTAAATGATGCTTGCTGCTTGGGAGAAAAGTTATGACCAACCTAGACAGCATATTAAAAAGCAGAGACATTACTTTGCCAACAAAGGTCCATCTAGTCAAGCTATGGGTTTTCCAGTAGTCATGAATGGATGTGATAGTTGGACTATAAAGAAAGCTGAGCGCCGAAGAATTGATGCTTTTGAACTGTGATGTTGGAGAAGACTCTTGAGAGTCTCTTGGACTGCAAGGAAATCCAACCAGTCCATCCTAAAGAAAATCAGTCCTGGATGTTCATTGGAAGGACTGATGCTGAAGCTGAAACTCCAATACTCTGGCCACCTGATGTGAAAAACAGATTCATTTGAAAAGACCCTAATGCTGGGAAAGATTGAAGGCAGGAGGTGAAGGGGATGACAGAGGATGAGATGATTGGATGGCATCACTGACTCAATGGACTTGAGCTTGAGTAAACTCCCAGGAGTTAGCAATGGACAGGGAGGCCTGGTGTGCTGCAGTCCATAGGGTCACAAAGAGTTAGACACAACTGAGCTACTAAACTGAGATGAACTGATATAAACAAACCAAGCTACTAACTGACTATTAAATTTTGAATAGTAAGATCCATGCACGCCAAGATCAGTGGAAAGAGCATTCTAGGAAGTAGAAAGAGCATTCTAGGAAGTAGAAACATCTAGAGCCAAGATCTTAAGACTGTGTGAATTTTTGTGTTTAGACTTGGAAAGCTTGAATGTCCTATAGAAGGGTGAGGAAAGAGATAAAGCCGATTTGTTAAAATTTTGTAAGCTACAGCAAAGTGAATGGTTTCTATTTTGTGATCAATAGGACTGTAATATACATTTTCACTTAGGGTAATAACATGATCATTATTATTTTTTTTGATTTGGTTGCTATGGGTCTTAATTGCCCCATGCAAAGTTATTATTGCCATGTGTGAGAGCTTTAGTTATGGCATGTGGGATCTAGTTCCTTGACCATGGATGGAACTCAGTCCCCCTTCATTGGGAGCCACTGGACCATAAGGAAATTCCCATAACTTGATCATTGTTGTGGTTTAGTCACTAAGTCATGTCCAACTCTTGTGACCCCACAGACTATACCCTGCCAGACTCTTCTGTCCATGGGATTCTTTAGGCAAGAATAATGGAGTGGGTTGCCATTTCCTTCTCCATTGGATCTTCCCGACCCAGGGATTGAACCTGGGTATCTTTCATTGCAGGAAGATTCTTTGCCAACTGGGCCACCAGGGAATCCCCTTATGCTGTTTAATGATGTGGAACTGAGTACAAATTGTAAGAGGCTTTCCCTGGTGGCTCAGACAATAAAGACTGCCTGCAATGCAGGAGACCTGGGTTTGATCCCTGGGTTGGGATGATCTCCTGGAGAAAGGAATGGATACCCACTCTAATATTCTTGCCTGGAAAACCCCATGGACAGAGGAACTTGGTGGGCTACAGTCCATGGGGTCACAAAGAGTTGGACGCAACTGAGTGACTAACACACACACACACACACACACACACACACACACACGGCAATGGGAACAAGAAGAGTTGGAGGTTATTGCCTCAGTGTAGAATTATAATAGTTTGGACTAAACATTTTAAGGAGAGATTTAGAAATTTCAATGATCTGTGACCTTTTTGAAATAGAGTAAACAGGATATAATAATGGATTAAAGGCTGAAGTGAAAGAAGATAATGACCAAGAAGGCCTTAGCGTTCCTTTCAGCTTGTGTAGTCCTTAAAGTGGTTTCTTCCTAACTATGGATTTCTAACATCCCTTTCCTTAGAGAATTTAGTTTCGAAAACATGCAATTGTAAATTCTCTCTCTCTCCATCTTTGATATGCATGTTTTCTATTATCTAGGAATGTCTTTTCCAAGGATCTAGGAGTCATGCCTTTGAAATGTAAACATCAAGAACTGCGTCCCTATCTCCTAGTATTTGTGGAAACGTAGGAGTCTAACTCAGATAAGCACTAATTAGCAAACTCAGATGGCTTAATCATATCGACCAACTTCCGGTCCACTTCGAATGCTTTTTCACTAGCTGATCTCAGGGCTTGGAAACCTTCTGGCCATTTGTTTCCATAGAGTTGACATACATGTATATGTATCACTGAAACACCTTGCTGTGTACCTGAAACTACCACAACACTGTTAATCAACTATACTCCAAGATAAAAGAAAAAGTGAAAACTACGAATTAATTTAAAAAATAGAGTTGAATTCAGTCTTTTTTTCCTTTTACAATGTTCTTGAATAAAGTCTTCCCTGCTTGTAACATTGGCCCAGTGCAGTTTTTCTTTTTTAATGACTAAGACCACAATTTAGATATTTGGCCTGAGTGACAGTGTGGATACTGATGATTTGTATTTAATGGTAAAGCCTGGTAGGAAGAACCTGAAATTTTAGAGAAAGCCATTCAGAAATATGTGCAAGGGGGAGTGAAGACATGTTGTGTACATGCATGCTAAGTCACTTCAGTTGTGTCCAGCTCTGCGATCCTGTGGACTACATACAGCCCACCAGGCGCCTCTATCCACGGAATTTTCTAGGCAAGAGTACTGGGGTGGGTTGCCATTCCCTCTTCCAGGGGATCTTCCTGACCCAGGAATCAAACCCATGTCTCTTACATCTCCTGCATTTATAAATATATAAATGAAAGTTGCAGCAAATAGAGGTTATATAAATCCATGTGACTGGATGAGGGTCTATACGGAGGGGCATAGACAGAGAGAGAAGGGAGCACTGATTTCTGGAACTTCCAACACTTAAGGATAGAGCCTGGAAATAGGTACAAGCAGAATTTAAGAATGAAAATCAGGTGGGAAAAAAAAAAAAGGAAATCAAGAGAATAACAGCTTATTTTTATAGGATAGTAAAAAGAAATGCTAAAATATTTTCAGATGTTATAATTAATAACATAGACATGTACATTTTTTAAAGCTTATTTTTAAAAAACTCAACACATTTATTCACTTATTTGAACACTCTATTGAGATACAACACATAATATACAATGGACCCTTCAGTGAAATTTTTTTTTTTATATTGGAGTGTAGTTGATTTTTTAAATTTTTATTTATTTATTTTAGGCTGTGCTGGGTCTTCATTGCTGTGTGGGCTTTTCTCTAGTTACAACAAGCAGGAGCTACTCTTCCTTGCAATGTGCAGGTTTCTCATTGCAGTAGCTTCTCTTGTTGCAAGAACACAGGATGCAGAGCATTCAGGCTTCAGGAGTTGTAGCATGTGGGCTCAATAATTGCAACTCTCCACCTCTAGAGCACAGGCTCAATAGTTGCCGTGCACAGGCTTACTTGCTCTGAGGCGTGTGGGATCTTGTGGATCATAGATTGAAACCATGTCTCTTACTTTACCACTGAGCCACCAGGGAAACTGTCAATGTAATTTTTTATGACTGTTATATGAAACTTAAGAAAAGTAAGATCAGGGTAAACACAGAGATGATAAATTCCCTGGGTCGGGAGGATGTCCTGGAGGAGGAAATGGAAATTCATTTTAGTATTTTTGCCTGGAGAATTCCATGGACAGAGGATCCTGGTGGACTACAGTCCATGGGGTCGCAAGAGTTGGACACAACTTAGTGACTAAACCGCCGTTATTCTTTTCCTGGGGGGAAAAAAAAACACACAAAGAAACAGCAACAACAAAAAACAAAGTGGAAAACTACATATAATACAGGCAAATAAGTAACTATGAGTAAAATAAATCTACATCTGAAACTATAATCACTTTTTGATAACTGTTTATGTGATAATATTACTATTTTAGTGATAACCCAACACTGGATATGAGGAAAGTAGACTTCAAATTGTGTCATTAGAGATAGAAAGATTAAGTAAAAAGTAATGAATCTATTTCAGATATTCCCCTACACCAGAATAATCATGAAGTCATATGGGGTCGTGTACTTGAAGTACAAAGAATAATGGTTATGTATCCATTAATTCTATATAATACTATGAAAAGTGAAAGTGAAAGGGGGCTTCCTTAGTGGCTCAGATGGTAAAGAACCTGCATGACAATGCAGGAGATGTAGGTTCAGTTTTGAGGTCTGGAAGATCCCCTGGAGAAGGGAATGGCTACCCACAACAGTATCCTTGCCTGAAGAATACGAAAACAAAGTAAATATATCATCTATAATACATATTGTTGTTTAGTATATTGTCACCCTGCTTATTTGACTTATATGCAGAGTACATCATGTGAAATGCTGGGCTAGATGAATCATAAGCTGGAATCAAGATTTCCAAGAGAAATATCAACAATCTCAAATATGCAGATGATATCATTCTAATGGTAGAAAGTCAAGAGGAACTAAAGAGTCTCTTGATGAGGATGAACGAGTACAGTGAGCAAACTGGCTTAAAACTCAACATCAAAAAGCTAAGATCTTGGCGTACAGTCACATAACTTCATGGTAAATAGATGGAGAAAAAATAGAAACAGTGGAAGGTTTTATTTTCTTGGGTTCCAAAATCATTGCTGATAGTGACTGTAGCCATGATATTAAAAGACACTTGTTCCTTGGAAGAATAGCTATGACAAACCTAGACAGTGTATTAAGAAGGAGAGACATCATTTTGCCCACAAAGGACCATATTGTTAAAGCTATGATCTTTCCAGTAGTCATGTACAGATCTGAGAGGTGGACCATAAAGAAAGCTTAGTGACAAAGGATTGATGCTTTTGATCTATGGTGCTAGAGAAGACTATTGAGAGTCCCTTGGTCTGCAAGGAGATCAAACCAGTCCATCCTAAAGAAAATCAGTCCTGGGTGTTCATTGGAAGGACTGATGCTGAAGCTGAAGCTCCAATGCTTTGGTCACCTGATGTGAAGAGCAGACTCACTGGAAAAACCCTCATGCTGGGAAAAATTGAGGGAAGGAGGAGAAGGGGGTAATAGAGGATGAGATGCTTGGATAGCTGACTCAATGGACATGAATTTGAGAAAACTCTGGGAAATGGGACAGGGAAGCCTGGTGTGCTGCAGTCCATGGGGTTGCAAAGAGTCAGACAAGACTGACTGAACAAGGTGTTAAGTGTCCAACTCTTTTGTGACCCAATGGACTATAGCCCACCAGGCTCCTCTGTCCATGGGGTTTCCCAGGCAAAAATACTGGAATGGGTTGCCCTTTTCTTCTCCAGCGGATCTTCCCAACACAGGGATTGAACCTGTGTCTTCTGCTTGGCAGGTGGATTCTTTACCACTGAGCTACCTGAGAAGCTGCTATAGTAACCTTAAGTCCACACATGATAAGGAGTCCAAAATAGTAGTCTGCTTTCATTTCTCTTGTTTTATTTATAAAAATTAAAACTTGGTCTCCTTTTCAGTAGTGAAACATTTTAAATAACCATATATTAAGATTTGACTCTGAAAAATATCCTTAATTATGCAAAATACTAAATAAAACCAAATATACTTGATTGTATACAAAATTGCTTAGTATTTATTTCATATGTAATGGGATATTCATTCTGGAAAATCCATCACATTCATTATTTATATATTTCATCATTAGTATTGATTATATGGTCGCTTTTTTTTTTTTTTTTTTTAAACCTGGACTCATTAGACAGCAAAAGGAAATGGCAACCCACTCCAGTACTGTTGCCTGGAAAATCCCATGAATGGAGAAGCCTGATAGGCTACAGTCCATGGTGTCACAGAGTCAGACATGACTGAGCAACTTCACTTTCAGTATACAGCAAGGAGCATTTTCCTCTTGCTTGTATGTAGGTAATATTTTAACAGTTTGATACAAGAGTAATTATTATTGTGGTGTATCTATATTTTAATCTATAATACTATGTCATTCTATTTCTATATAAAACAGATATAAACATAAAACAGAGATAATTTTTTAAAAATATTTCATTTATTTTTATACATATACCTGGAAAAAAGTGATATTTTGTAGAAAAAATTTCTCCCATTTTGTCCTTCACCTACTCAAGTCTTCCCATGCTGCTGCTGCTGCTAAGTGGCTTCAGTCGTGTCTGACTCTGTGCGACCCCAGAGACGGCAGCCCGCCAGGCTCCCCCGTCCCTGAGATTCTCCAGCAAGAACACTGGAGTGGGTTGCCATTTCCTTCTCCAATGCATGAAAGTGAAAAGTGAAAGTGAAGTCGCTCAGTCGTGTTTGACTCCCAGTGACCCCATGGTTGCCCTTTAATAATTGTTTGTAATTATTTTAAGAATATACCAGACAATATATAATATTACATTCAGAGAATTTATAAGTCATTTTAAAGAATATACAAGACAATACACACAGTTTATATATATATTACATATTTTACATATATTGCTCTGTATATTTATATCTGTATACATATATATATATACATAAAAATAAAGTATAAGAGAAAGAATTATATGTATATATTTTTTCTCTTCTTCATTTTATTCATATATTAAAAAGCTAACATTCTATACACACAATTCTGTGTCTTTTTGGAACAAAAGTATATAGCAAAATAAATTTGCATTAGTTTTAATATTTCTGATTTTATTAAGTTTAAAACAATATTTCATCGTATATATATTTCATTTGTTTATCAAGATTTTAAACTTTTTTTTTTTTGCAACAGACACCATTGCATTCTTTCTCAGGGTGAATGAACTTTGTTCTCCCCATGTAATTCTCCTGAGAGAAACTCATATTTTATGTTTTCAAAGAGTTTCATGTTATTTAAAAGATGTTTAAAGGAATACTACCATTTTCTTAAGACTGATGTCTTAAAATCAGCTTGAGATTTTAATCATATGGGGAAGCATTGTAAATGTTGAAAACTTGGCATCCACTATAAATGTGTTTGTAGGAGGGATAATAAAAAATATTTGGCTTTCATTATGGTGTTGGGATTAACTATTCAATGAAGGAAATAGACTAATCAGAAAAAAGAAAAACAAAACCCTGAACACAAATATTGGTATGCATTAATTTTGACTATTTATAAGCATTTACAATAATTCTGGTCTCAAGTGTTACATGTGTTATGAAACACTACCATTGAGTAAGAGCTACTGTTTTTAACCAGAAGTATTCTAGAGTCAGTGGCTGACTTAAAAGCAGACATTTAGTTCTTTATTCAGAAGCTGGTACAAAGCCAAGGCAATTTTAAGTAAAATGACAGCCAGAATTCAATGTCATTTAATTAGGCCACATACGCAAATTTTATTTTTTAAGATCAAAAAAAAAAAAAAAAAAAAGAAAGAAAGAAAGAAAAAACAGGGTTTCCACAAAGAGAAAGTTACTGCTTTAAAAGTTATTCTTGATTGAGTTGAATGTAGAACTATTCTTTACTTTAAAAATCAATCACAATTCCACTTTATATCATAAAGTAAACTGTTCTGCAGAATTTAATAGGATTATACTATTGATTCCATCTATACAAAGCTAGATAGTATTGCTTACCTCTGAACTATGGCCTATTATGTTACTGAGCACAAGAGCAAAGGGATTAGTCTGTGAAAGAACAAACAGATTTCATGGCTCCATGCAATATTCACATATCTTTTAACTCAATAAATCATTTTGTGTTCAGTTCAGTTCAGTAGCTCAGTCATGTCAGACTCTTTGCGACCCCATGAATCACAGCATGCCAGGCCTCCCTGTCCATCACCAATGCCCAGAGTTCAGACAAACTCATGTCCTTCGAGTTGGTGATGGCGTCCAGCCATCCCATCCTCGGTCATCCCCCTTCTCCTCCTGCCCCCAATCCCTCCCAGCATCAGAGTCTTTTCCAATGAGTCAACTCTTCGCATGAGGTGGCCAAAGTATTGGAGTTTCAGCTTTAGCATCAGTCCTTCCAAAGAACACCCAGGACTGATCTCCTTTAGGACTGACTGGTTGGATTTCCTTGCAGTCCAAGGGACTCTCAAGAGTCTTCTCCAACACCACAGTTCAAAAGCATCAATTCTTTAGCACTCAGCTTTCTTCAAGTCCAACTGTCACAAACATACATGACCACTGGAAAAAAAAGCATAGCCTTGACTAGATGGACCTTTGTTGGCAAAGTAATGTCTCTGCTTTTGAATATGCTATCTAGGTTGGTCATAACTTTCCTTCCAAGGAGTAAGCGTCTTTTAATTTCATAGATGCAGTCACCATCTGCAGTGATTTTGGAGCCCCCCAAAATGTCTGACACTTTTTCCACTGTTTCCCCATCTATTTCCCATGAAGTGATGGGACCAGATGCTATGAGCTTAGTTTTCTGAACGTTGAGCTTTAAGCCCATTTTTTCACTCTCCTCTTTCACTTTCAAGAGACTTTTTAGTTTCTCTCCGCTTTCTGCCATAAGGGTGGTGTCATCTGCATATCTGAGGTTATTGATATTTCTCCCGGCAATCTTGATTCCAGCTTGTGCTTTTTCCAGCCCAGCATTTCTCATGATGTACTCTGCATATAAGTTAAATAAGCAGGGTGACAAGATATAGCCTTGACTTACTCCTTTTCCTATTTGGAACCAGTCTGTTGTTCCATGTCCAGTTCTGACTGTTGCTTCCTCATCTGCATACAGGTTTCTCAAGAGGCAGGTCAGGTGGTCTGGTATTCCCATCTCTTTCAGAATTTTCCACAGTTTATTGTGATCCACACAGTCAAAAGCTTTGGCATAGTCAACAAAGCAGAAATAGATGTTTTTATGGAACTCTCTTGCTTTTTCCCCGATCCAGCAGATGTTGGGGATTTGATCTCTGGTTCCTCTGCCTTTTCTAAAACCAGCTTGAACATCAGGAAGTTCATGGTTCACATATTGCTGAAGCCTGGCTTGGAGAATTTTCAGCATTACTTTACTAGTGTGTGAGATGAGTGCAATTGTGAGATAGTTTGAGCATTCTTTGGCATTGCCTTTCTTTGGGATAAGAATGAAAACTGACCTTCTGCAGTCCTGTGGCCACTGCTGAGTTTTCCAAATTTGCTGGCATATTGAGTGCAGTACTTTCACAGCATCATCTTTCAGGATTTGAAATAGCTCAACTGGAATTCCATCACTTCCACTAGCTTTGTTCATAGTGATGCTTTCTAAAGCCCACTTGACTTCACGTTCCAGGATGTCTGACTCTAGGTCAGTGATCACACCATCATGATTATCTTGGTCATGAAGATCTTTTTTGTACAGTTCTTCTGTGTATTCTTTCCACCTCTTCTTAATATCTTCTGCTTCTGTCCTTTATCAAGCCCATCTTTGCATGAAATATTTCCTTGGTATCTCTAATTTTCCTGAAGAGATCTCTAGTCTTTCCCATTCTGTTGTTTTCCTCTATTTCTTCGTCCAAGGTAAGAAGCAGCAGCTGCGCTTTGCTGGAGCAGCCATGAAGAGATACCCCACATCCAAGGTAAGAGAAACCCAAGTAAGACGATAGGTGTTGTGAGAGGGCATCAAATGGCAGACACACTGAAACCATAATCACAGAAAACTAGTCAATCTGATCACACGGACCACAGCCTTGTGTAACTCAATGAAACTAAGCCATGCCGTGTTGGGCCACCTAAAACGGGCAGGTCATGGTGGAGAGGTCTGACAGAATGTGGTCCACTGGAGAAGGGAATGGCAAACCACATCAGTATTCTTGCCTTGAGAACCCCATGAACAGTATGAAAAGGCAAAATGATAGGATACTGAAAGGGGAACTCCCCGGGTTGGTAGGTGCCCAATATGCTATTGGAGATCAGTGGAGAAATAACTCCAGAAAGAATGAAGAGATGGAGCCAAAGCAAAAACAATACCCAGTTGTGGATGTGACTAGGGATAGAAGCAAGGTCCGATGCTGTAAAGAGCAATATTGCATAGGAACCTGGAATGTTAGGTCCATGAATCAAGGCATATTGAAAGTGGTCAAACAGGAGATGGCAAGAGTGAACGTTGACATTCTAGGAATCAGCGAACTCAAATGGACTGGAATGGGTGAATTTAACTCAGATGATCATTATGTCTACTACTGTGGGCAGAAATCCCTTAGAAGAAATGGAGTAGCCATCATGGTCAACAAAAGAATCCAAAAAGCAGTACTTGGATGCAATCTCAAAAAATGACAGAATGATCTCTGTTCGTTTCCAAGGCAAACCGTTCAAAATCACAGTAATCCAAGTCTATGCCCCAACCAATAACACTGTAGAAGCTGAAATTGAATGGTTCTATGAAGACCTACAAGACCTTTTAGAACTAACACCCAAAAAAGATGTCCTTTTCATTATAGGGGACTGGAATGCAAAAGTAGGAAGTCAAGAAACACCTGGAGTAACAGGCAAATTTGGCCTTGGAATACAGAATGAAGCAGGGCAAAGGCTAATGGAGTATTGCCAAGAGAAAGCACTGATCATAGCAAACACCCTCTTCCAACAACACAAGAGAAGACTCTACACATGGACTTCACCAGATGGTCAACACTGAAATCAGATTGATTATATTCTTTGCAGCCAAAGATGGAGAAGCTCTATACAGTCAACAAAAACAAGACCGGGAGCTGACTGTGGTTTAGATCATGAACTCCTTATTGTCAAAATCAGACTGAAATTGAAGAAAACAGGGAAAACCACTGGACCATTCAGGTATGACCTAAATCAAATCCCTTACGATTATACAGTGGAAGTGAGAAATAGATTTAAGGGACTAGATCGGATATACAGAATGTCTGATGAACTATGGATGGAGGTTCGTGACATTGTACAGGAGACAGGGATCAAGACCATCCCCATGGAAAAGAAATGCAAAAAAGCACAATGGCTGTCTGGGGAGGCCTTACAAATAGCTGTGAAAAGAAGAGAAGCAAAAAGCAAAGGAGAAAAGGAAAGATATAAGCATCTGAATGCAGAGTTCCAAAGAATAGCAAGAAGAGATAAGAAAGCCTTCCTCAGCGATTAAAGCAAAGACATAGAGGAAAACATTTTGTGTTAGTAAGTGCCAACCAATAAAGCAAAACAAAATACAAAAGTCTGTTTTAATCCTTGGAACATCTACCTAAGTTTATTTGAAAAACTCAGTTTGGGTACCAGTTCAAGATCCTGGCACTGAATATAAAAGCTTAGTTATCTTTTCCTTCTTATTACTTCACAAATATGAAAATACTACTGAATCATTGATTTCAACTGCATATGATTACATTAACTTCTATAGTGTCTTTTCAAGATACATTTAATCAGACAAGATACTAATATTTAGTTATTCCAACTTATTTGCATTCTGTTTCAGGGGAAAAGTAATAATGTTGAGGTTTGAGGGTGGGAGAGGAAGACAGAAGATTTAACTTCAATGGAAAAGGCAGAGTGATGGCAGAAACAGATTGGAGTCATGTTCTTTGCAGATGGAGAAAGGATTACAAGTCAAGGAGTCTGAATGGCAGCTAGACGCAGAAAAGGATAAGGACATGTGTTTTTCCCTGGAGTTTCCAGAAGGAAACAACCCTATAAATACCCTGATCTTGTGTTGTGCTCAGTCACTCCAGTTGTGTCCAACTCTTTGTGACCCCATGGACCATAGCCTGCCAGGCTCCTCTGTCCATGGGATTCTCCAAGCAATCTCCAAGCAAGGGAGTGGATTGCCATTTCCTACTATAGGGAATCTTTCTGACTCAGTGATGGAGACTGAGTCTCTATATCTCCTGCATTGATAGGTGGATTCTTTACCACTAGCTCCATGTGGGGAGCCCATAAAATGATCTTAGCTCCATAAAACTCTTTTTGGAATTTCTCATCTCCAGATTTTAAAAGAATTTATTTGTCTTGTTCATGTCACTAAGTTGTTTAGATAATTTCTTGCAGTAGCAACAAGAAATTAATGTATTTATTTTTCACTTGATAATAGCCTTCCATATTTACCTTTGGTAATAAAGAGAAAAGACTACATTTGAAATCTGTCAGCATTTACTATTTATACCATGGGAGTCAATATGTCAGTGCGACTCTATGGGAAAGTAAATAACAAGACAGAGTTAGAAATGATAAAAAATTGATCGAGGATAGTCTGTGAAGTTCAAAAGAGAGAGGAGGTTGTAGTAGAGAGAGTCTTCAAGCCTGTGGTGCATGTTTGACACCTACAAAAAGACAAGCGGTAAAGAAGAACCACTGGAAGAGTAAAGCTACTCTTGAAGTTCTGAGAAAATCTCAGCCATGTCAACAGGAAACCCCAGAGCAAAGATTGCCTGTTAGAGATGTCTCATATTGGGCTAAAGCAAGGCCCTTGCATTGCACTGTGCCCAGTATTAGCACAGACAACCTGGAGGGAGTATGTTCTTGGCTAGAAAACTATGGCAGATTCTAAGAGTGTTGTCATTCAATTGTGAGCTGATGCAGTTCCCAGTGCAGATTTTCTTTTGTATGTGTATCCAAGTGGCAAACCTCCATGACTGCCACGGTCAGTTCAACATGGTAGGTGTGCAACAAATGTCTTAAATTTAAATAAATTAATATTCAGTTGCAATATTGAAAAAAGTCTAAAATTTCACCCATAATAGTGATTTTTCACTCATGCTCTAGCACCTCTGCCTATATAATACTATTTGGTAGAATAGCTTTGAATAAATGTGTGTCAGAGTTTCTGTTTCCCCAGTCTTTCATAGGCTACAATGATTATTTGATATTAGATAAAAATGTATTTACATTTTGTGTGCCTATGGACCCATAATTTAGACTAGTGAGTTGCATAATCTAGGCTTTGTGTTTCAATACGATCTCCTAACGTTCATCACATCTTCATAGTTATCATCTTGGATGCGGTGCTGTGACAATGACTGACCTCATCCCACTGTTGTTCAGTTGCTCAGTTGTGTCCGACTCTTTGCGACCCCGTGGACTGCAAGATGCCAGACTTCCCAGTCCATTACCAATTTCAAGAACTTGCTCAAACTCATGTCTATTGAGTCAC
Source organism: Bubalus bubalis (assembly GCF_019923935.1). Lineage (NCBI taxonomy): Eukaryota > Metazoa > Chordata > Mammalia > Artiodactyla > Bovidae > Bubalus > Bubalus bubalis. Next base: position 47,658,955 of record NC_059173.1, read on the forward strand.
TGATGCCATTCAACCATCTTATCCTCTGTCATTCCCTTCTCCTCTTGCTCTCAGTCTTTCCCAGCATCAGGGTCCTTTCCAGTGAGTCGGCTCTTCACATCAGGTGGCCAAAGTATTGGCGCTTCAGAATCAGTCCTTCCAATGAATATTCAGGATTGATTTCCTTTAGGATTGACTGGTTTAATATTGTTGCTGTCCAAGGGATTCCCAAGAATCATCTCCAGCACTACAGTTCAAAAGCATCAATTCTTTAACGCCCAGCCTTCTTTATGGTCCAGCTCTCACATCCATACATGACTATTGGAAAAAAACCATAGCTTTGACCTTTGTGGGCAAAGTGTTGTCTCTGCTTTTTAATATGCTGCCTAGGTTTGTCATAGCTTTTCTTCCAAGGAGCAAGCATCTTTTAATTTCATGGCTGCAGTCACCATCCACAGTGATTTTGGAGCCCAAGAAAATAAACTCTGTCACTGTTTTCATTTTCTCCTCATCTGTTTATTTGTCATGATGTGATGATACTGGATGCCATCAACTGTAGGTTACTGCTGCTGCTGCTAAGTCACTTCAGTTGTGTCCTACTCTGTGCAACCCCAGAGACTGCAGCCTACCAGGCTCCTCCGTCCCTGGGATTCTCCAGGCAAGAACACTGGAGTGGGTTGCCATTTCCTTCTCCAATGCATGAAAGTGAAAAGTGAAAGTGAAGTCACTCAGTCGTGTTCGACTCTTCGTGACCCCATGGACTGCAGCCTACCAGGTTTCTCTATCCATGGGATTTTCCAGGCAAGAGTACTGGAGTAGGTTGCCATTGCCTTCTCCGTGTAGGTTACTATTGTTAGTTAAATATCAGAGATTAAGGGATATCTACCAATTCCTGACATGATTCTTTCTTATTTAAACTCAGAAGCCTATGAACAACAGACATTTTTCACAGTTCTGGAGGCTACAAACTCTAATCAGGGTGTCAGCGTGGCCAGATTCTGGTGAGATGCCTCTTTCTGACTTGCCTTCTCCCTGTATCCTCTCTTAGCAGAGAAAGGAGAGTTTCTTCTTGCAGGAACACTAATCCCATCATGGGAGTGCCATTCTCTTTCTACATGATTTAATTCCTTCCAAAAGAAACTTAACTTTAAAAATAAGTATGATGTTTTTATAAGCTTATTTATACACAGATGGAAATTGTCCTGGAGTCACTTCACGATAAAAACAATGTTTAGGACACTAAATTAAATGAAGAATTTCTACAGTGACTTTTTCCAGTTATGTTATTTAAATATTTCCTTCCTGGACAACACAAGCACAATTAATATAGACATACTTTTTCTGCTATTACTAGATATTTATTAATCTACTCTGCTGTCCTGGGTTTCATTTCAATTTATTTGAAATAATTGCATAAAATAACCTTTAATTTATTAGTAAAAGTCAAATTTATCTAACTGCAAAATGTATCCACAAACAATCTATATATAGATTTATGTAGACTCATCTGTTTGGCAGTCATTAATGTGATTATTTTAATATCATTTTAAATAATGTTAGAATTCATTTATAACATACAGACACAGGTCTTTTCATATGCCAGGAGTTGTTACGTATTTTTCAAACCTTAATTTTAATGCTTTCCATTACATTACGTATGGCATGCTTACTATTATATGTAGTTATGCACTTATTTTAAGTGCATAGGAAGTTAACCTATGCAGTAGCCGCTTTTTCCTCACTGCAAGTTCTTTTATTTCAAGGCGAGATTAATAAACAGTGATTCTGTTCATAATGAAAAATAATTAAGGCATTCAGGACAGAGAAGAATGTCAGAATATGATAGGAATACTTAATGTTCTATACAAGCAAAGCCAAAGCTTGCCAGTCTGAAATAACATAAGACATTAAATTATTAATTAGATTTCTTTCGTGAATTATGCATTAGGTTTGAATGTACTTATGAACTGCATGTGTATTAAGAAGCCTTCAAACTCAGCACAGATATGGGAAATCCAAATGGTTCATATTTCTAGATAAAAATGAATATTTTTCTAAATATTTCTGAAAAATAGAAAGAGAGTAACAAATCAATTTGCTTGAAATTTTTGTTCTTTATGACATGTCTCTTATGAGTATTATCTGATCATTCAATCATGTTTTTGCTGCCAACCACAAACTATTCATCTTAGGATGTACTGCATACATCATTATGGGAGCTATCACAACATTTTATAGATATTTTAAAGTGAGAGTTTCTTGAATTTGGCCTTAGAACTACTAGCATTGTTATTCTCTTATAGAATTCTTAGAAATAGCTGGATCAATTTTATTGTGCTTTCTTAACTCTAAAATAAGGCATAACTTTAAAAAAGTGACTAAGTACTTTTTAAAACTTTATCATAAAACGCCTTGAAGTGACTTCTCCAATGTACACAATGAAAATACACATATGTATTTCTGTATGATAGGACATAATACAATTACAAAAAATGAAATTAAATAATACATGTGGTTGTATTTTGTTAGCCAAGGCCAGCAGTGCATTTTTACTCTATTTTGGAGGAGTTCAAGTGATTGCTATTTAAGCTAAAGGAAGTTATATGCTTATTTCTTGAACTGATGCCTTGGGGCTTTGAATAAAGATTGTTCCTGGTATCAAATGGCTGATATTTATGTAATGCTCCACTTCTCATCAAATATTGAGTAAACATGATATCCTAGTGGCAAATGTAATATTTAAAAAATAATAATTGTTGCTTCAGAGTCTGGTCTGAAAGCCATCATGCAGTAGGATGCTTTGTGTATGTTTTCCTTACTGCAAGTTGAATTTATTAATAGTTTCTTTGCTAAAGTAAAAGGCACTCACAAGATTTATAGCAGAAACAGTAACAGCAGATATTCACTGTATTGTATTATTAGTGCAGGTTTTATTGAGCTCATGGCATCTTTTGATTAACTGCCATTGGAGACAGATTTTGCAACAGGGCTATGTCATGGCTCTATGTCAATGTGTTTCACAAAGTTACTGGTGGGCCTTTAGGGAGGGTAAGTGTATAAACATTCACTTAACAAGAGATGTATGGACAAGCTGTGAAAGTGATGACTAATTGACTGCCATTCCAGATTTATCTGGAAATCTTTTGACTCCAACTCCACCTCACATAATGATGAACGACATCTCTCTAACAGAGGGAAACCGCAAGCTTGGGCCTAAAGCAGGCACTCTGAGATGTGACTATAAGTCAAAGTGTTTCATTCAGTGGGAATAACAAAAACAGACAGAGTTTATAAGGTTTCCCACTTACTTTTTTGTTACTGAAATTAACAAATTGGGTATATAAAATATATTAATTCATTCCCTTTAATTTAGCTTAAAATAGCTAATCAAATGGAAGCAAATACAGTTGAATTTCAAACATTCTAATTCTAGAGGTGCTTATTATGGACTGTTGAAAGAAAATATAGTTTCTGATTTCTGTGAGGCATAGTTTATATTTTCTTCTTTTTGCTAAAGTGTAGCATGGCCAAATGTGCATATTTCCTTGCTCATCTTCATGGGCCTATTATAACGGATGAAATTTTACTGCAGTTAATTTTCTTGATAACCATATCTATCTCTTCAAGGAACAAAATCTTCTTTCTTCTGTTTTGATTTCTTCTAATCTATCCAGAACGGGTACAGAGTAGTTGGAAAGAAGAGTAAAGGGAATTGAGTAAGCATTGTTGAGATAAGTAATTGAAAATTTTTACAGTTTTTCAAAAAATGGGATAAATTTTCTTTTCTTGGAAAATTTTATCATTTAAGTATTTATTTAGACTTTTAAATGGTATTTCTTTAAGTGTAAAACTATCTTAGGACAATAATGCTTTAGTTTGTGTTTAAAATTATGAGTATTCCATCAAATATAACTCAGGTGAAAATGTAGGTGCTTAGAAAGAATGGAGTCAACAGCATGAAGGATCTGAACCAATTATCTGTTGTGCCAGCTTCTTGAACTGATTTTGGATCTAAAGACAATAAAGAATGCAAGTTTTAGGGGAGAAAGATACTGTGCTACTTTCTGGCCTAAGTAGAAAAATGTTAATTTATTTTTTATTCCAAATTTATTTTTTATTGTAACCTACTCTTCACTCACTTCTTTGGTCTCATAAATTTAAAGAAGTCACTGGATCCACATTTAGAAAGTCTCCCAAATTACCCTCAGGCTACAAGCCATTCTCTATATATATCCCTCATTTGTTCCTCACCAACATACTTGGGCTTACTTTGTCTTATTTGGGCAAAAATATTACAGTTAGTGAGACTGAACATTCTGAACCATAAATCTAAGATTAATACAAAAAGAGGACAAAGATAGAAGACTGCTATAAAATGTTACATAATCTGACAAATAAAAACAATGATACAAATTGGAGAAGAAAAAAAGAAAGGGGAGCACCGAATAAGCTAAACAACTGCCTATAGGTAACAGGCAGGAGGCAAAAGATATTTATGAAATAAGAAACCGAATGGAAGTAGTGTTAAGGTGGATGAAAGGAAATGATCGTGTTAGTATCAAGAAGCGTGAAAGACGGGAAATGATATCCTACTTGCAGTCTAACAAATTAGCCTGCCACAGGTTAGCCTCCCACAAGTTCCTAAAAGCTGGCAAAAGACAAGGCACCCTTGAGGGAGATAAAAGATAGGACTATGGCATCTGGCAAGAAGGAGCTTCTCATTTCCTTAGCTTCCCTTCCTCCCTAGACCCAGGGGGTGAAACGAGCACAGGTACATACTGCATATGCAGTAGGTTCATGTCACAGCTGAAGAACCCAAAGGTTAGGCAACTTCAGTCTTTTAAAACAGGTCATAGAAAACCTGCCCAAACCTTGCCGCAGAAGGAGCCATTATCTTTATTATCAGGAAACAAATACAACCCTTTTCTTTGAAGGAAGCCACTCTCCATCTTCCAAGAGTGCAAGAGTGTTTTCAATAAAATGTTCTCAAAAGACAGCCTTTTGACTGTCTTTTCCAGGCATGTAGAAACATCATGGAAAAGTTTTTCAAAAATTACAGGAATGGTAACCACTAGAAAAGAACAATAAAGTTTCCATAATGCCTAAACAAATACAAACAAAATAATACAAATAAAATATCAATAAAAGGGATCAGTTACGTGGAAAATACTACATAAGCATAACACATAACACAAGTAATAGGAAATAAAATGATGGTAGACATGAGACTGAATATATAGGTAACACCTCTAACTCTAAATTGGGTTTATTCCTCTTTTAAAAGACAAATATTTTCAGAATGGCTTGCAAATAAAATCTTCCTATATGTGTGTAAAAGATACATACCTAAAATTAAAAAGATAGTGAAATAAAAGAGAGACAAAAGTATACTAGGCAAAGACAAGTCAAAGAAAAATTAAGATTAATGTTGGAAAGGTAAATTTCACAGCAAAAAAAAAATTCACAAGAAAAAGGTATGTTATATTAATATAGTTTCAATAATGAAGGTATGCTGCTGCTTCTGCTAAGTCACTTCAGTCGTGTCCGACTCTGTGCGACCCCATAGACGGCAGCCCACCAGGCTCCCCCATCCCTGGGATTCTCCAGGCAAGAACACTGGAGTGGGTTGCCATTTCCTTCTCCAATGCTGAGTTTTCCAAATTTGCTGGCATATTGAGTGCAGCACTTTCACAGCATCATCTTTCAGATCAGTTTTCATTCCAATCCCTAAGAAAGGCAATGTCAAAGAATGCTCAAACTACTGCACAATTGCACTCATCTCACAAGCTAGTAAAGTAATGCTCAAAATTCTCCAAGCCAGGCTTCAGCAATATGCGAACCTTGAACTTCCTGATGTTCAAGCTGGTTTTAGAAAAGGCAGAGGAACCAGAGATCAAATTGGCAACATCTGCTGGATCATCGAAAAAGCAAGAGAGTTCCAGAGGGGCATCTATTTCTGCTTTATTGACTATGCCAAAGCCTTTGACTGTGTGGATCACAATAAACTGTGGAAAATTCTTCAAGAGATGGGAATACCAGACCAGCTGATCTGCCTCTTGAGAAATCTGTATGCAAGTCAGGAAGCAACAGTTAGAACTGGACATGGAACAACAGACTGGTTCTAAATAGGAAAAGGAGTACGTCAAGGCTGTATATTGTCACCCTGCTTATTTAACTTATATGCAGAGTTCATCATGAGAAACGCTGGACTGGAGGAAGCACAAGCTGGAATCAAGATTGCCGGGAGAAATATCAATAACCTCAGATATGCAGATGACACCACCCTTATGCCAGAAAGTAAAGAGGAACTAAAGAGCCTCTTGATGAAGGTGAAAGTGGAGAGTGAAAAAGTTGGCTTAAAGCTCAACATTCAGAAAACGAAGATCATGGCATCCGGTCCCATCACTTCATTGGAAATAGATGGGGAAACAGTGGAAACAGTGTCAGACTATTTTTCTGGGCTCCAAAATCACTGCAGATGGTGACTGCAGCCATGAAATTAAAAGACGCTTCCTCCTTGGAAGGAAAGTTATGACCAACCTAGATAGCATATTCAAAAGCAGAGACATTACTTTGCCAACAAACGTCCGTCTAGTCAAGGTGATGGTTTTTCCTGTGGTCATGTATGGATGTGAGAGTTGGACTGTGAAGAAGGCTGAGCGCCGAAGAATTGATGCTTTTGAATTGTGGTGTTGGAGAAGACTCTTGCGAGTCCCTTGGACTGTAAGGAGATCCAACCAGTCCATTCTGAAGGAGATCAGCCTTGGAATTTCTTTGGAGGGAATGATGCTAAAGCTGAAACTCCAGTTCTTTGGCCACCTCATGGGAAGAGTTGACTCATTGGAAAAGACTCTGCTGCTGGGAGGGATTGGGGGCAGGAGGAGACGGGGACAACAGAGGATGAGATGGCTGGATGGCATCACCGACTCGATGGACGTGAGTCTGAGTGAACTCCGGGAGTTGGTGATGGACAAGGAGGCCTGGCGTGCTGCGATTCATGGGGTCACAAAGAGTCGGACATGACTGAGCGACTGATCTGATCTGATCTAATAAACACACACATATATATATATAGTCTTTTCAGAATCTTTTCCAATATAGGTTATTTTCAGATATTGAATACTGTTCAATACTGTTCTCTGTGACATACAGTATCGTGACATACAGTCCCTTTTTTATCTTATTTTATGTATAATAGTGCGTATATGTTAATTTCAAACTCCTAATTTATTTCTTTCCTCCTTTCCCCTTTTGTAATCATAAATTAGTTTTCTATGTCTGCAAGTCTATTTCTATTTTATATAATAAGTAAGCTCATTGGTATTATTTTTTTAGATTCCACATGTAAGTGATATTATATGATATTTGTTTTTCTCTGTCTCTGACTTATTTCCCCTAATATGATAAATTGTAGGTACATCCACATTAAAAAAAATTTTTTTTGGCAGAAGCCATCTTCTACTGATAGAAGGGCATAAAACTTGGTGACTTCAACATATCACTTCTGGATTAAGATAAATCAAATGGTTCAACTACATGTAAGAACTTATAATCTTAAAACACATAAACACATAATAATGTATATTCTATGAATATATAATGAACTCTGCATCTAAATAAACTGAACTATTTCTTTTCAAATGCACATGGAGAATTCAAAAGAGATAATAGAATAGAGGGAGAGTAATAATTATTTTATATCTATTAATTAAAATATACTTTTTATTAAGTATTTTATTTAAATACTTATTTTTTATTATTATTTTATAGTATTTATATATATTTATATATATTTTATAATATAGAATATACAAATTATTATAATATTTATTTATTATTTAAATATTTAATATTTAATATTTATAATATATTTAATATTTTATGTAATAAATAAAAATATTTTTAAATAATTAATATATTTAATAATAATAAATAATAAATATTTAAATATTATATATATATAATATTATTAAATACATATTAAAATTTTCATTAAATTTATTAAATTTTAAGACTAGATGTGTGTATATGTATATTTATAACTGAATCACTTTGATATACACTTAAACTAAAGCAACATTGTGAATCAACTCTACAATAAAAAAATGAAAATTAAAAAATTTTATAAATTTTTTATTTATTAAAAGAAAATACTTAAGAACCAATTTATAACTTAATTTTATAGCAAATATTAATAAATCACCTTCTTCCTGTCAGACACTGCTGTGGATACGTAGTCAAGTTTATTTTTCTCTTTTATATATTAACTCTCTGTTCTAACTCTTCATAGCCATTAAGATAATAGTTGTATAAAGTTTTAATTTGGTTGCTAGATTCAAGGTATGCATTTAAGTAAAAACATGTATATACAGAAAAACAACCAGATTAAAAGCTATTTTAATGAATTATTTTCTTCCTTTATACAGTTCAAACATAAACAATTAGATTGCTGAAAGACTGCTTTTTACACTTTCATAATTACAAATAACTTCAGAAAAATTGAGAATATGAAGTATTAATAAAAGGTAAATAAAAGTACTAAGGTGAGATTTTGGTTAAAACTGGCATAAATAGCAGAATAAACAAAAGAAACAGAAAGCAATGTTAATTGTGCATAAAGAGAAAAGTGAGAAGGTAATGAATGTTGATTGTCGATTCCCCTTCTTCCTGTATGATGCCTTCTCTAATGCATTTGTGTGTCTTTTTCTGCTTTTATGAGTTTAACTTCATTTCTATGCAGTATTGCTGAAGCATAGGCTATATTAATATCAATGACTGTTAGCATGCCTCTTTTGAATTATATTTCTTTTAGCAAACCTTTTCTGAATAGGAACAAGATGAATCTTTTGAATATTCAAAAAGAAATCTTAAGCAGTTACCAGGAAGCTGTACTTGTGCAGACTTTCAAAGTAAAGAACAAAGCACATTTTAATTTAATCAAATGAGAGCCTATTCAATAAGGATAATTTATAGGATAAGGAAGTAGTATGGTTAAAAACAATTAAAAGATATTTGGAAACCAGATGCTATTCATAAGGATTTTATGTATTTTTGAGAGAAGAAGATATGTTGCCTGCTAATTTATATGCATTTCTAAATTATTAGAAAAATACATAACCAATAAAACATTATAAATATCTAATTAGTTCCAATACAATACTGAAATGGGTATGAATCAGTATAACTGTCTGAAGATATTAACTTGAGAACATATAAGAATAAAGTATATGTTACCTCTTTCTCACTAGAATTTCAACTTTCTAACAAACGAGAAACTATTTTCCAGAACAGAACCTAACCAACCTAGAGTAAGGGAAACATCCAACCCACCACAGCTAGGCTTTTTTTCTTAATTAAAAGGCAAACAAACAAACAAACAAACCCAAAACCTGAGAAGCATTTATGAAGGTCACAGTCCAAGGTTACAGACCCATTTAAAGATAGAGACCCACTCATAAAATTATATAATGTGCCCCCCTCTTCCCCACAGTTCATTGATAAGATGTTTACCTCATTCCTCTTACCTGATAAAGCCTGTCCAGCTTTCAAAAAAAGTTTAATACATGCTAAAATTAAAAAGCACAGTGTAAAGAGACAAAGCAAGTAACAGAACCCAAATAGAATATGGCAAACATTTTGGGATTATCACACCAGAAATTTGAAATAACTATGGTTAATATTCTAAGGACTCCAATGTAAAAAGTGGATAGCATGTAAGAAACGAAAGGCAGGGTAAGCAGCTGTAAAGAAGAATGAAAAAGAAATGGCAAAAATAAAAAACACTGTAAAAGAAATGAAGAATGCCTTGGAAGGAAAATCAGGAGTCTGGACATAGTGTAAAAAGAAATGAGTGAGCCTGTAGTTATGTCAATAGAAACACTCCAAACTAAATGCAAAGCAAAGAAAATAAGAGACCAGAATATCCAGGAAGGGTTGAACAGTTTTAAAAAATGTAACATATGCATAATAGGAATACCAGAAAGAGAAAAAATAAACAAAATATTTGAGGTAACATGGCTTAGAATTAATCAAATTCAGTAACAGAAATCAAACCTGAGATATAGGAAGCTTAGAGATCACGAGATAAATACAAAGATCTATCATATCCTATATAAGTATATGATATTCAAACTGCAGAAAAATTGTACAAAGAGAAAATCTTCAAAGAAGCCAAATAGATAATTTGGACTATATTGAATTTAAAATTACATAAACAGGAGGCCGTCCTAAGATGGCAGAGGAATAGGATGGGGAGACCACTTTCTCCCCCACAAATTCATCAAAAGAACATTTGAACACTGAGAAAATTCCATGAAACAACTTCTGAATGCTGGCAGAGGACATCAGGCACCCAGAAAACAGCCCATTGTCTTCGAAAGGAGGTAGGAAAAATATAAAAAATAAAAAGAGAGGCAAAAGAGGTAGGGATGGAGCTCTGTCCTGGGTAGGGAGTCTTAAAAAAGAGAGAAATTTCCAAACAACAGGAAACAGTTTCACTGCCAAGTCTGTGGCGAGCCTTGGAACCACAGAGGGCAATATAACCGGGAGGAAGAATAAATAAATAATTAAAACCCACAGATTACATGCCCAACAGTAACTCCCCCAGCAGAGAAGCAGCGCAGACGCCTGCACCTGAAACTAGCAAGTGGGGGCTGGGCAGGGAGGCGCGGGCTGCATTGCTTAGAGTAAGGACAGGCCTGAATGCCTCGAGGACAATCTGAAGGAACTAACTTGGGATAGCAAACCAGACTGTGGGATAACTACCAGGTGAAAAGCCCTAAAATAAGACACTGCCAGGCCCGCTCACAGAACAAAGGACTGAGCAGAGCTAGCCAGCTGCAGACCGGCCCATCCCCCTCCAGTGACAGGCAGACGAGGGCAGCCAGAGCCGGAAGAGGGCAATCACGGCCCCAGAGAGGCATTATCTACAAAACTGCAAGCAGGCTTCGTTGCTAACCAAGACTTCTTGGAATTCTGGACGGTCAACATCTGCCTGAGAAGGTGTACCGGTTGTACAACCAGAAAACGGAGCGGCAGGGATGGGGGAGGCGATAAGTCACAACGACCACGATAACCAAACACCTGGTCACCTGAGCTGCTTGGACCTGTTGCTGCTGCTGCTGCTGCTAAGTCGCTTCAGTCGTGTCTGACTCTGTGTGACCCCATAGACGGCAGCCCACCAGGCTCCACTGCCCCTGGGATTCTCCAGGCAAGAACACTGGAGTGGGTTGCCATTTCCTTCTCCAATGCATGAAAGTGAAAAGTGAAAGGGAAGTCGCTGAGTCTTGTCTGACTCTTAGTGACCCCGTGGACTGCAGCCCACCAGGCTCCTCCGTCCATGGGATTTTCCAGGCAAGAGTACTGGAGTGGGTTGCCATTGCCTTCTCTAAAGGGGCCTATAGACCTTGAGAAATATAAGCCAGATCAAGGAACTATCTGAAAATGAATTGATCCCACACTGTCCACAACAATACCAGAGAAAGTCCTAGATATATTTTTACTATTTTTACTATCACTCTTTAATTGTTTTAATTTTTAAGTCCTCTATTACTCCTTTAATTTTCATTTTTATAACCTACTATTACTTTGCAAAAAAAAAAAAATAGAGAGACCCTATTTTTTAAAGCAAACTTCATATAGATATATATTTTATAATTTTTGTGACTTTTTTTTCTTTTTCTTTAATATTGTATTTTTGAAAATTCAACCTCTGCTCTAGATTTTTAATCTTTGCTTTTTGGTATTTATTATCAATTTTGTACCTTTAAGAACCCAATCTTCGTAAAAAAAAAAACAAAAACACACCAATCTTCGTACCCATATTTACTTGGGAGTGAGATTACTGGCTTGACTACACTCTCCCTCTTTGGACTCTCCTTTTTCTCCACCAGGTCGCCTCTATCTCCTCCCTCCCCCTTCTCTTCTCTACACAACTCTATGAATCTCTTTGTGTGTTCCAGACGGTGGAGAACACTTAGGGAACTGATTACTGACTGGATCTGTCTCTCTCCTTTTGATTCCCCTCTTTATCCTCCTGGCCACCTCTGTCTCCTTCATCCCTCTTCTCTTCTCTGTATAACTCCATGAACATCTCTGAGTGGTCCAGACTGTGGAGAGCACATAAGGAAGTGATTACTGGCTAGCTTGCTCTCTCCTCTTTTGATTTCACTTCATCTCATCCTGGTCACCTCTATCTCCCTCCTGCCTCTTCTCTTCTCTATGTAACTCTGTGAACCTCTCTAGGTGTCCCTCACTGTGGAGAAACTTTTCACCGTTTTATCAGTGGTACTGTATAGATGGAGAAGTCTTGAGGCTCCTGTAAAAATAAGACTGAAAACCAAAAGCAGGAGGCTTCAGAGCAAATCCTGAAAACACCAGAGAACTCTGGACTCCAGGGAACATTAATTGACAGGAGCTCATCAAATGCCTCGATACCTACACTGAAACCAAGTACCACCTAAGGGCCAACAAGTTCCAGAGCAAGACATACCATGCAAATTATCCAGCAACACAGGAACATAGCCCTGAGCTTCAATATACAGGCTGCCCAAAGTCACTCCAAACCCACTGACATCTCATAACTCACTACTGGACTCTTCATTGCACTCCAGAGAGAAGAAATCCAGCTCCACCCACAAGAACACCGACACAAGCTTCCCTAAACAGGAAACCTTGATAAGCCACCCGTACAACCCCACCAACAGTGAGGTAACTCCACAATAAAGAGAACTCCACAAACTGCCAGAATACAGAAAGGCCAACCCAAACACAGCAATATAAACAAGATGAAGAGAAAGAGGAATGCCCAGCAGGTAAAGGAACAGAATAAGTGGTCACCAAACCAAACAAAAGAGGTAGAGATAGGGAATCTACCTGATAAAGAATTCCAAATAATGATAGTGAAAATGATCCAAAATCTTGAAAACAAAATGGAATCACAGATAAATAGCCTGGAGACAAGGACTGAAAAGATGCAAGAAAGATTTAACAAGGACCTAGAAGAAATAAAAAAGAGTCAATATACAATGAATAATGCAATAAATGAAATCAAAAGCACTCTGGAGGGAACAAATAGAATAATGGAGGCAGAAGATAGGATTAGTGAGGTGGAAGATAAAATGGTAGAAATAAATGAGTGAGAGAGGAAAAAAGAAAAATGAATTAAAAGAAATGAGGACAATCTCAGAGACCACCAGGACAATATTAAACACCCCAACATTCGAATCATAGGAGTCCCAGAAGAAGAAGACAGAAGAAAGACCATGAGAAAATACTTGAGGAGATAATAGTCGAAAACTTCCTTAAAATGGGGAAGGAAATAATCACCCAAGTCCAAGAAACCTAGAGAGTCCCAAATAAGATAAACCCAAGGCGAAACACCCCAAGACACATATTAATCAAACTAAAAAAGATCAAACACAAAGAACAAATATTAAAAGCAGCAAGGGAAAACCACCAAATAACACACAAGGGAATTCCGATAAGGATAACAGCTGATCTTTCAACAGAAACTCTTCAGGCCAGGAGGGAATGGCAAGACATACTTAAAGTGATGAAAGAAAATAATCTACAGCCCAGATTACTGTACCTAGCAAGGATCTCATTCAAATATGAAGGAGAAATCAAAAGCTTTTACAGACAAGCAAAAGCTGAGAGAATTTAACACCTCCAAACTAGCTCTCCAACAAATGCTAAAGGATCTTCTCTAGACAGGAAACACAAAAAGCGTGTATAAACTTGAACCCAAAACAATAAAGTAAATGGCAACAGGATCATCAGTTCAGTTCAGTCGCTCAGTCGTGTCCAACTCTTTGCGACCCCATGAATCGCAGCATGCCAGGCCTCCCTGTCCATCACCAACTCCCAGAGTTCACTGAGACTCACGTCCAACAAGTCAGTAATGCCATCCAGCCAGCTCATCCTCTGTCATCCCCTTCTCCTCCTGCCCCCAATCCCTCCCAGCATCAGAATCTTTTCCAATGAGTCAACTCTTCGCATGAGGTGGCCAAAGTACTGGAGTTTCAGCTTTAGCATCATTCCTTCCAAAGAAATCCCAGGGCTGATCTTCAGAATGGACTGGTTGGATCTCATTGCAGTCCAAGGGACTCTCAAGAGTCTTCTCCAACACCACAGTTCAAAAGCATCAATTCTTCGGCGCTCAGCCTTCTTCACAGTCCAACTCTCACATCCATACATGACCACTGGAAAAACCATAGCCTTGACTAGACGGACCTTTGTTGGCAAAGTAATGTCTCTGCTTTTGAATAAGCTGTCTAGGTTGGTCATAACTTTCCTTCCAAGGAGTAAGCGTCTTTTAATTTCATGGCTGCAGTCACCATCTGCAGTGATTTGGAGCCCCCCAAAATAAAGTCTGACACTGTTTCCACTGTTTCCCCATCTATTTCCCATGAAGTGATGGGACCAGATGCCATGATCTTTGTTTTCTGAATGTTGAGCTTTAAGCCAACTTTTTTACTCTCCACTTACTTATCAATAATTACCTTAAATGTAAATGGGTTGAATGCCCCAACCAAAAGACAAAGACTGATTGAATGGGTACAAAAACAAGAGCCCTATATATGTTGTCTACAAGAGACCCACCTTGAAACAAGGGACACATACAGACTGAAAGTAAAGGGCTGGAAAAAGATGTGCCACACAAATAGAGACCAAAAGAAAGCAGGAGTAGTAATACTCATATCAGATAAAATAGACTTTAAAACAAAGGCTGTGAAAAGACACAAAGAAGGACACTACATAATGATCAAAGGATCGATCTAAGAAGAAGATATAACAATTATAAATATATATGCACCCAACATAGGGGCACCGAATGACATAAGACAAATGCTAACAAGTAAGAAAGGGGAAATTAACAATAACACAATAATAGTGGGAGACTTTACTACCCCACTCACACCTATGGATAGATCAACTAAACAGAAAATTAACAAGGAAACACAAACTTTAAATGATACAATAGACGAGTTAGACCTAATTGACATCTATAGGACATTTCATCCCAAAACAATGAATTTCACCTTTTTCTCAAGCACACATGAAACCTTCTCCAGGGTAGATCACATCCTGGGCCATAAATCTAGCCTTGGTAATCTTGAAAAAATTGAAATCATTCCAAGCATCTTTTCTGGCCACAATGCAGTAAGATTAGATCTCAATTACAGGAGAAAACTATTAAATATTCCAACATATGGAGGCTGAACAACATGCTGCTGAATAACCAACAAATCACAGAATAATTAAAAAAAGAAATCAAAATATGCATAGAAATGAATGAAAATGAAAACACAACAACCCAAAACCTGTGGGACACTGTAAAAGCAGTGCTAAGGGGAAGGTTCATAGCAATACAGGCATACCTCAAGAAACAAGAAAAAAGTCAAATAAATAACCTAACTCTACACCTGAAGCAACTAGAAAAGGAAGAAAAGAAGAACCCCAGAGTTAAAAGAAGGAAAGAAATCTTAAAAATTAGGGCAGAAATAAATGTAAAAGAAACAAAAGAGATCATAGCAAAAATCAACAAAGCCAAAAGCTGGTTTTTGAGGGGTAAATAAAATCGACAAACCACTAGCCAGACTCATCAAGAAACAAAGGAAGAAAAATCAAATCAATAAAATTAGAAATGAAAATGGATAGAGCACAACAGACAACACAGAAATACAAAGGATCATAAGAGACTACTCTCAGCAATTATATGTCAATAAAATGGACAACTTGCAAGAAAAGGACAAATTCTTAGAAAAGTACAACTTTCCAAAACTCGACCAGGAAGAAATAGAAAATCTTAACAGACCCATCAAAAGAACAGAAATAGAAACTGTAATCAGAAATCTTCCAGCAAACAAAAGCCCAGGTCCAGACGGCTTCACAGCTGAATTCTACCAAAAATTTAGAGAAGAGCTAACACCTATCCTACTCAAACTCTTCCAGAAAATTGCAGAGGAAGGTAAACTTCCAAGCTCATTCTATGAGGCCTCCATTGCCCTAATACCAAAACCTGACAATGATGTCACACAAAAAAAGAAAACTACAGGCCAATATCACTGATGAACATAGATGCAAAAATCCTTAACAAAATTCTAGCAATCAGAATCCAACAATACATTAAAAAAATCATACACCATGACCAAGTGGGCTTTATCCCAGGGATGCAAGGATTCTTCAATATCCACAAATCAATCAATGTAATACACCACATTAACAAATTGAAAAATAAAAACCATATGATTATCTCAATAGATGCAGAGAAAGCCTTTGACAAAATTCAACATCCATTTATGATCAAAACTCTCCAGAAAGCAGGAATAGAAGAAACATACCTCAACATAATAAAAGCTATATATGACAAACCCACAGCAAACATTATCCTCAATGGTGAAAAATTGAAAGCATTTCCCCCAAAGTCAGGAACAATACAAGGGTGCCCACTCTCACCACTACAATTCAACATAGTTTTGGAAGTTTTGGCCACAGCAATCAGAGCAGAAAAAGAAATAAAAGGAATCCAAATTGGAAAAGATGAAGTAAAACGCTCACTGTTTGCAGATGACATGATCCTCTACATAGAAAACCCTAAAGACTCCACCAGAAAATTACTAGAGCTAATCAATGAATACAGTAAAGTTTCAGGATAAAATCAACACACAGAAATCCCTTGCACTCCTATACACTAATAATGAGAAAATAGAAAGAGAAATTAAGGAAACAATTCCATTCACCATTGCAAAGAAAAGAATAAAATACTTAGGAATATATCTACCTAAAGAAACTAAAGACCTATATATAGAAAACTATAAAACACTGGTGAAAGAAATCAAAGAGGACATTAATAGATGGAGAAATATACCATGTTCATGGATTGGAAGAATCAATATAGTGAAAATGGGTATACTACCCAAAGCAATTTATAGATTCAATGCAATCCCTATCAAGCTACCAATGGTATTCTTCACAGACCTAGAACAAATAATTTCACAATTTGTATGGAAATACAAAAAACCTTGAATAGCCAAAGCAATCTTGAGAAAGAAGAATGGAACTGGAGGAATCAACCTGCCTGAGTTCAGGCTCTACTACAAAGCCACAGTCATCAAGACAGTATGGTACTGGCACAAAGACAGAAATATAGATCAATGGAACAAAATAGAAAGCCCAGAGATAAATCCATGCACCTATGGACACCTTATCTTTGACAAGGAGGCAAGAATATACAATGGATTAAAGACAATCTCTTTAGCAAGTGGTGCTGGGAAAACTGATCAACGTCTTGTAAAAGAATGAAACTAGAACACTTTCTAACACCATACATAAAAATAAACTCAAAATGGATTAAAGATCTAAATGTAAGACCAAAGTATTCTAGACTGCAGAATCCCAAGGGCAGAGGAGCCTGGTGGGTACAGTCCATGGGGTCACAAAGAGTTGGACATGACTGTGTGACTAACCCTTTCACCTTAATAGCTGAGATAAGAGTGTGGGAGGGAATTGCTAATAGCCACAGAGTTTTGAAGGCTGGTAAAACATTCTAAACGTAAATGTTGTGGTTACACAACACTGTGAATATAATAAAATCCTTGAACTGTATTCTTTTTATTTGTGAATTTTTATTGTATGAGATTTATAGACATTTAAAGATGTTTAAAATAAGTTATAATTTATTATACTACTTTGGAGATTTGTGACAAAAGAAAATTACTTCAGAGAAAGTATTTTTCTTTAGCATTTGTCTTTAAGTGAACTTTTTCAGCTAGAAAGGGGTTGAAAATCGTTTACTGTAATTCCTTCCTTCTATAATAAGGAAGCAAAGGTCCAGAGGAATTAAGTAACTTTAGAGCAAACTATCAGAGAAGGCAATGGCACCCCACTCCAGTACTCTTGGCCTGGAAAATCCAATGGGCGGAGGAGCCTGGTAGGCTGCAGTCCATGGGGTCGCTAAGAGTCGGACAAGACTCAGCGACTTCACTTTCACTTTTCACTTTCATGCATTGGAGAAGGAAATGGCAACCCACTCCAGTATTCTTGCCTGGAGAATCCCAGGGACTGGGGAGCCTGTTGGGCTGCCGTCTATGGGGTCGCGCGGAGTCGGACATGACTGACGCAACTTAGCAGCAGCAGCAGAAGCAGCAGCAGAGCAAACTATTAAAGGCAGTCTAATAGCAAAGCCTTCTCACATCATTTTTGTGTAGATTAAATTTTGTAAGGACATTTGCAATCTATAAAGTGTTATGTGAGTGTATTATAAATAGTAATATAATGTTACAAATTTTATATATAATACATAATGTAACAAAATGACAGTATTTTACTATTATTTATTAATGTGAAGTCTAACTTGTTTAATATTCATCATTTTGGAATGATAAAGAGAATCAATTATGACATGCAAATTGATATAATTCCAATTTATATTCATCTTATCTCTTACTGTTGGTCTTTACCTGTACTCACAACTTTTTGCAAGTGTTTGCAGAGTTTCTTGATAGCAACTTTGGTGACATTGTATTGTTTGATTATTTTAAACTATATTTTTAGAAGGAAATACATCCTCTCTGGTTTAAGATAATACAAAAATCAAAATCAACAGGGAATATATCAGTCTAAGATTGGTTTTGAAAGTTCTCATATGGATCAGGCAGAAAGAGTAGTGAATTGAGTCTCCTCTCCTTAATGGGTTTTCTCTTATAATATTTAAAGTATTCAAAAAGAATTAATCCTTGTTGTGAAGAACATTAAAGGAATGGATCAATTTTTTCCTCCAAGGAGTTTTCAAAGACCCATATGACCTTTGCTTTTTTGATTGTTCAAAATCCTAATATATCATGGTGTGCCTCTTGAGGTTTCCTTTTCCTTCTTCCTCTTCAATATTTTTGTTAGGCATTGGTTTTTGCCTGGGGCAAGAACCTACTACAGGAGGAATAGTAGTGTATTAAAAGCACAGGAATCTAATATGCATTTCTTAGTCTAACATTTGAAGAACTATCCTTTTTTCTTAAAGGTAAATTTAGGCAGGAAATTTGGAGGACTAAAATTTGCAAAAATTAAACTTTTATAAATGTTTTAGACATGTTTTTCTACACTCAAGTCTCTGTTTGGCCATAATAATCACTTTCATTGTTCCCTGAATAAATTTTTCTTCAATTTAGCTCTATGTAACTAAGGAAATATATGAACTTTCTTAAAGATATTGACATCCTCCAGTCCATATCACTTTTCTAGCACACATGAAGAGTTGTCTTTCTTCATTAAATCATCTGCCTAGGTGACTTTTATACATTAAGGAAAAAACTTGTCTTGTTGGTAGAAACTTGGCCAAATCTATCTACCCTACTTTTAGAAAGATCACTAAAGAATATTTTCAGATTTTATTTCCAAACATAATTGGAAGAGGTGGTCTTAGTTGGATGGATGTCTCCAATATTATGTGTTGTTTGCTTGCTTTTTGTTTTTTTTATATACCCGGTGCCAGAGTAGAGAGTTTTGAGATAATCAAGTGCAATTTGAAACATTATCAATTATATAGGGTTAATAGATAATTATTTACCACAGTATTGAGTGATTCCTATTTTCATTAGAAGAGGTAAAATTATTATGATAATATAGCTCTTTTTCCAAAAATCATTATTGACATAGAATATTGTCACACTTTGTACTTTAAAAAAACAAATCATTTCAAATCTGCTTGTGTGGAAACAGAAAAGTTTTGTTATTTTTACTTAAGGTCCAATTATTTAGTCCCTTGGTCTTCAGAATTATTACTGTACATAGGCCATAGCACTGTAGGACTGCCTGACTCAAAAGTCAGATCAGATTTTTTAAAAGTGTTAAATTTCCCTCTTTCTTGAAAAAATACATATAATATTCCTTTATTATCCTTTTGAAGTCTTTAAGATCTGTGACCATGTCCACTCTCAATCTTGATATTTGTTTTTGTGCCTTGTATTTTCTTGAACAGTTTGGCCAGAGACTTATCAATTATACTGATTGTATCAATTTGGTTACTTCTAAAAACAAATGTCAAGATGGGAATTGTTGTGTAAAAGAGGTACTGTGGAAATGGCCATGAAGGATAAAAGATGAGGAGAGAGCAGAAATCAGTTATGAAAACCTCCAGACAACAATAAGTTCTGACACATGTGAAAAGAAAAAGGAAAGGAAGGACTAGGTGAGAAGATCTTCTGACAAAGCACAGTTAGAGAAAGTTTTGACCATAACTGTGCTTTTCTGAATTAGAGCAGTCCTGTGTAAAGTAATGGCTTCCCTGGTGGCTCAGATGGTAAAGCGTCTGTCTGCAATGCAGGAGACCTGGGTTTGATCCCTGGGTTGGGAAGATCGCCTAGAGAAGGAAATGGCAGCCCACTCCAGTATTCTTGCCTGGAAAATCCCATGGACGGCGGAGCCTGGTAGGCTACTGTCCATGGGGTCACAAAGAGTTGGACACGACTCTTTAACAGGCCAGGACTGGTACGTGGGCTTGCCTTGTCTTTAACTGAGAGTGATTCCTGAGTCAGTGCCAATAGAGATAAGGCCACCAGTCAGTTACACTCTGCACATTTGTTTCACTTGAAGGGGATTTGAGCAGAACACTTCCATGGATGTCACAGTCTACATCTTACACAAAAGAGGTACACTTGTCCAGGCAGATTCTGGAAGCAGCTTTTCCATTGATCCTGTGAGTCTCCTTCCTAAGGATAAACTGACCAGAGTGAACTTGGTAGGATGCATTGTGGCTCCTGCAATAGTTGGTTTTGGAGCATAACTGGTATACTGGTATTTCATTTTCTTCTTCCCACTATATTGTATCTCTCCTCATCCTCATCTATCACAGTGGCAGATCTTTGTGACTTCCATGATGGCATGACCTGATCCCCACTCATAAGTGACCTAAGCCCTTGGTCATCATACTGCCTTCTCAGACCACATGTCCATTCACCATTATAAACAGGAAAGGGAAAGCCAAGAGAAACCCACACAGATAACTCATGTTTTGTATTTCTCCTAGTTCTCATTGTGCAAAACCAGTGCAGCCAACCTGTTGATAAGGGCCAATTACTCCTTCCAAAAAGATGACTCTTTCCTTACCTGCTTTTCCCTGAAAATGAGAAATCCAAATGTTTCTGCAGCAGGGATTATTTTCAGTGTGATAAAATCTTGTAGGTTCTTTGGAAAGAGTGTGTCCCTTTGCTGACTAAAATTTCCATGCCCCTAAATTTTGGGACAAGAAGTGAAAAATATCTAAAACTAAGCTAAAAATCTAAATCTTAAAATTATAGAATATAGAAAGTTTAATATTGGTTTGGATCTATACTTGAAAAAATCATCTTTCTTGTTAATGTATTACAAACTGTCATTTTTTAAAAGAGTGCCTTATCTAAAATTATTCAAAGAATTCACAAATATTCTCATGGAAAGGAATTGGAATGATAATTACCTCTAACAGGCACTATCAGGAAGAAACTAAGTATAATTTTAAGAGAAAGATAAGGATTGAATTCATAACTTTTTTGATATACCAACAAATATTTTATTTGCATCCCATTATCAAAGCAGTAAAACACTGACATTATTTTCAGGGAGGGGGCATTTCCTGTCTAGAGCACACTGTGTGATGTCTGATATCGTTCCTGTGAACTATCAGATTCACTCTTGTAACATTTATGAATTTTATATTTTTGACCTTGTAAGCCAGTCTAAATTTTGTCTAGGAGTCTATAGAATAAATGTAAAGTGTGGATTTATGCAGATATATACATTAGTTGGGAAATTAACTGTTAAAATGATGCTTTGAGGGCAGAATAAAGATAAAATTAGGAAAAATATTATAAAAATTAATCAAGTTTATAAATTTGAGCATATTTACTTTAGTTCTGCTATTTTTTTCAGGGTTAACCTGTGAATTATTACCACATGAATAAATATAGATAACTGATTAATATCAGTAAATATTAACTCTTCAGAATACTTGATTTTATTTAATGTGCGCTCAGATTTTAAATGAGGGAAGTCTATCTTTCAGTAACCACATTAACTTCTGTTTTGTGAAATAAAACAATAAGGTAATATTTCAGAATATTCACTTTCTTGAAGTAAGTCAGTACATCAAGCAGATATTAAAGCTAATATTCTACATTGCAACTTGGCAGAGGAGCACTGTTCAGAAAATTATGTGTACTTTCTCATTACCAGTCACAGAAAGAAAAAGATTAATATTAAAATAATTGAAGAAATAAATATCAAAGAAAGAAATAAAATCTTTGCTATTTTTTGTATTCCTAAACATATTTTGATGTTATAAGTATAAACAATTTTCTAATGATACAAATAAAAGTAATTAAAATGTCAAATTTTTGGTGCCAAAAAGAAGAGTTTCATTTATTCCCTTTAAATGTTTATCTGAGTTTTTCCATCTGAAAAGTCATAGATATTTGGGTATTTTATTACAGCACAATTCCAAATAGGAGATAAAGGACAAATGATATTTGACTATATTGGAGATATATTTTAGATAAGCTGAAATGAAATTCCTCATGTGGCATTTCCCCTACTTCCCTCTGAAACACTTAAATTCCAGTTTTTTGAAAAAAGCATTATGACTCTTACTTGAAATATCATTGTATTATAATCAAAGCTAAGGCCCACAATATCACCAATAGTAGTATAGGAAACATCATTATATCTTAATATATGAACATCAGTATTTTTCTCATCAGAAATGTACTAGAGCAGCATGCATGCTTCATTCGGAATAAAGGTGAAGTATCAAGATAAAGAGAATGATTCATTCTATGAATTAAGTGGTTGAGACTTCTATCTGAGCTCAAAATAATCTTAAATTCTTGGCAGATAATCTGGTGGGAAAATAATTTTGCTTAAAAAATATAATTTGCTCAATTCATGATTTTTCTATGTATAAGAGTAGTAGATGTTTCTATTATAATATGCTAATAGTATATATGTATCTGCTAATAGTTATTTCCTTCATAACCAAATTGAGCAACAGAACATTCTACATTGTAAGAAATAGAATTATTGTTCTTTTGGTTAGTAGTATAAAGATACTAAAGTTGAAATAATTTTAGAAATTATTAGATTATTAAAAGTATTAATTTTAGAAATAAATTTAACTTCCAGTACTGGAAACTTTGGAAAAGTTACTTTGTGTAAAAAGAAAAAAAAACTTAATCCTAAATTAGTTTTATTTTGTCAACTATGGTCTATAGCTAATTTTTCCAACTTTGAGAAAAACTAGCTACTGTTGGAATTAAAGATGCTGGTGAATAATCTCAATTGCAGTGTCAGTTAATAAGTCATTTCTCACTAAAGTTGACCATGTAAGGCTTAAATGCTTGTCTTTTGCATGATCCATTATCATAAGGTTACATTCACCCTTTTAAAAGATGGATGACTCTACTCTGAAAGACACTAGTGGAGTTAGGTTTAGTTTTATGGCCAAACACTATAATGGGACCCAATCAAACACAGACATGTAGAGAAATGATTTAGAAATGGTATAATAGAAAGACCTTTCAAATTTGTGACCTGAAACAGTCACTGAAATGCTTCTCATATCATATTTCACATAAAGGAGTTATATGTAAAATCAGTTGGCTCTACAAAAATTGTAAATGTATTAAGGATATAATATTCTGATCTATGTTGTTCAATTAAGTTTAGTAAAGATTACCTTTCCATTCTCATGGCAAAATAAATCAAATAAATTGTTTGTAGGAGTGCCTGCTTGCTTAGTGTCCTGGTACAAGTTTATTTGAATCTTTGTTAGTTTTAGAGAGCTTCTTTAGTTGAAAACGTATCTTTCATAATCATGAACTAATCAGCACCCTTCTTATTTCTATAATTTTAACTTTTGAAAAAGGCTGTCTAGAAAAAAATAAATATCACTTTTAATAATCATGATAGAAATTCTGTCATGCAGAGGCATTAAAAAGTGAAAAGGCTGAGATAGCATTTTACTATTAAAATAGCTCACCCTTTCTGCAACTTTAATATATTCCTTTTTCCTTGCCATGATTGAAGTTGGCAGTATTAAGACCAATTGTGCATAAGGCCAGTTGAATTAGTGACAGGAGGCAATTAGATTTGACCAGATCAACTGAGAATTCTCATAGATTTTTGTCAGTTTATAATAATGAATAAACCTATGTGAGCATTCAAAGAAAAATGTTGACATAAGAAAAATATTTACATTTTAATGATGCTGGAAATTTCCAATGAAATTACTCAAGCCTTGTTCCATATTTTATGTTTTGTTTTTTTTTTCACACAGGAGACTGAAAAATTTCACAAAGTAAAAAATGCCTGTTTATGTATCACAAAAACAGGAACTAGTGATTTCAGACTCTGCCTTGGCATTGACATGCTACTGGCTGACTTTATCCTGGTGTTTTCTTTCAGGCAAAGTGATTTCTCTGTGTACCCTCCCAAATCCCAGTTTTTTGTATGAAGGGAACAATAGGGTATTTTTAATATAAATATTTTGAATGAGCAGACTGTAAAAAATCCTCATGCCTTTTTTTCTCTCAAACTATTTATGGCTGATCCATCAGCTAATTCTGTTTTACTTTTCAAATATATCTTAGACAAAATTTTAGTGCCACTTTTACCATTAGCAAAAAGTCAAAGTCCCCATCAGCTCTTACCAGGACAGCCACCTCAGTGCTCACCAACTGGTCTGGTTTTCTGTTTCCAACCTCACCCTTTAAATGGAAACAGAATTATGTCCTCCTACAAGGGCACTTTTAAAAAGGATTTTATTTATTTATTTTTATTTTTGGTGGTGCTAGGTCTTCGTTGCTGCTTGGGCTTTTCTGTAGCTGTGGCTAACAGGGACTACTCTGTAGCTGTGGTGTGAGGGCTTCTCATTGTGGTGGCTTCTCTGCTTGTGAGTTTCAAGCTCTAGTGCATGGGCTTCAGTAGTGTGGGCTCTCTGACCCTAGTTGTGGTGCACAGCTCAGCTGCTCCGTGGCATGGCATGTGGGATCTTCCCAGTCAGGGATGAAACCTGTGTCTACTGCGTTGGCAGGCAGATTCTTCAGCACTGAGCCACCAGGGAAGCCCAAGGGCACTTTTAGAATAGGATTCAGTCCTTAATCTGCCCTACAAATTCTGTAACCTGAATCCTGGTTCATCTTAGACCCTCCTTCTTACCAATTTTCCTCTCCACTTTCTTGATTTCTGGACACACCTGCTCCCTCTGTGTTTCACAAACACATCAAGTATATGCCTACATCCAGACCTTCACATCTCCTGTCCCGTTTGCCTGCTTCCTTCTTCATACTGATTTCAACTCAAATATTTTTCTTTAAAGTCTTTCCTGAACCTATTGCCTAAGATACCAATCCTTGTTACTTTTGATTCCTTTAACTTGTTTAGTTTTTTTCAAAGCTGTTTATGACATCCCTCTATGTGTGTATTTATTTATCTACTCATCGTCTGTCTTATCCTTGACAATGGGAATATTTTTATTCTCTTCTCTTTCCCCAGCAACCAAACATTATCTGGCACACAGTGCAATCACATGAAAAGTTGATGGACTGAGTAAGTGTTGAATGATCAAGATGAGAAAGATTTCAAGGCCTCTTGATAACGGAAATATATCAGCTAATGTTATGAATCATTTCAGGATAAGATGTTTTAGAATGTAAGTCAGTAATAATCAAGCACATTATAGGAATTTCAATATTGGTAAAACCTTGTTATTCATGCAAAATTTGAACACAGTATTGTATTGCCAGTGTAAACTCAGAATTAAAAAGGTGTTTTCATAAGACTATGGATTACAGCATTTTGTAAACATGGTGAACTCAACATTATTCTGTTACACTTGAAGCATTAGCATTTTACTAGTTTAATTCTTAAAATCCATTTGTTCAGAATTATTTGTTATTTCTTATAGGTATTCAATGAGAGAGTAAATTTACTCACCAGTGTCTTATAACTGACAGAATTCTGTGTGCATTATTTTTAAATGTATAAATAAATATTTTAATAAAAATTATCTTAAAAATGTGACTAAAAGTGCAAATTAAGAAGTGCAAAATAATATTATCATACATAACTGTTAATTGATTTTGTATAATAATCCACTCATTTAAATATGAAAAATAAAATGCTTATCAACTATGAATTAAATATTTTGGACAAAAGTACCCTCACAATTCTTTATATTTTTATAAAAAATTCAACATATCCTGAAAAACTTAAAGAAGAAAACTCAGTTTATAGCTATACACCTTTTTCAATATACATAAAACATTTTTTACATTGAAAAAGAATTAGTATTCCATTGTTTTAAGTGATACACTTAAGATAATCCTTGAATATTTACTTTATGCATATAGCTACAATTTCCAAACAATTTTGTAAAAATCTAAATACTTATGTTCCTTTAGTACTTCAAACACAGATCTTTTTCTTTTAATTGGGGATGAGAGTAATTTGTAATCTCCAATTAGCATGCACAACTAAACAAATATTGAAACTGTAGCTTTATGCAGCTTTATACTCTGTAACTTGACTGTGTGGATCACAATAAACTGTGGAAAATTCTTCAAGAGATGGGAATATCAGACCACCTGACCTGCCTCTTGAGAAACCTATATGCAGGTCAGGAAGCAACAGTTAGAACTGGACACGCAACAACAGACTGGTTCCAAATAGGAAAAGGAGTACATCAAGGCTGTGTATTGTCACCCTGCTTATTTAACTTATATACAGAGTACATCATGAGAAACACTGGGCTGGAAGAAGCACAAGCTGGAATCAAGATTGCTGGGAGAAATATCAATAACCTCAGATATGCAGATGACACGACCCTTATGGCAGAAAGTGAAGAGGAACTCAAAAGCCTCTTGATGAAAGTGAAAGAGGAGAATGAAAAGGTTGGCTTAAAGCTCAGTGTTCAGAAAACTAAGATCATGGCATCTGGTCTCATCACTTCATGACAAATAGATGGGGAAAGAATGGAAATAGTGTCAGACTTTATTTTTTGGGGCTCCAAAATCACTGCAGATGGTGATTAGAAAGTGAAAGTGAAATCGCTCAGTCGTGTCTGACTCTTTGTGACCCCATGGACTGTAGCCTACCAGGCTCCTCCCTCCATGGGATTCTCCAGGCAAGAGTACTGGAGTGGGTTGCCAAGCAGATGATGATTGCAGCCATGAAATTAAAGGACACTTACTCCTTGGAAGGAAAGTTATGACCAACCTAGATAGCATATTCAAAAGCAGAGACATTACTTTGCCAACAAAGGTCCAACTAGTTAAGGCTATGATTTTTCCAGTGGTCATGTATGGATGTAAGAGTTGGACTATGAAGAAAGCTGAGCACCAAAGAATTGATGCTTTTGAACTGTGGTGTTGGAGAAGACTCTTGAGAGTCCCTTGGACTGCAATGAGATCCAACCAGTCCATCCTAAAGGAGATCAGTCCTGGGTGTTCATTGGAAGGACTGGTGCTGAAGCTGATACTCCAATACTTTGGCCACCTCATGCGAAGAGTTGACTCATTGGAAAAGACTCTGATGCTGGGAGGGATTGGGGGCAGGAGGAAAAGGGGACAACAGAGGATGAGATGGCTGGATGGCATCACTGACTCGATGGACGTGAGTTTGTGTAAACTCTGAGAGTTGGTGATGGACAGGGAGGCCTGG
Organism: Bubalus bubalis; assembly: GCF_019923935.1. Classification (NCBI taxonomy): domain Eukaryota; kingdom Metazoa; phylum Chordata; class Mammalia; order Artiodactyla; family Bovidae; genus Bubalus; species Bubalus bubalis. The sequence goes on from NC_059173.1 coordinate 47,686,621, forward strand.
CATGGTGTGATTCACGGGGTCACAAAGAGTCGGACACGACTTAGCGACTGAACTGAACTGAACTGACTGATACTCTGTAACTGGCTGGTTCAAAAATGATCCCAAAGATATATCTATTCTGAGCATCAGATTTAGAAGATCAACAGTTCTGACATATTACAATCATTGTGAACACCTTATACACTAAAAGTCAAGAAATAGATAATTGATTGCCACCGACTACATTTATGGAATGCTTGCTGAACCCTAAACATTATTGAAAGTGAAAGTTAAGTCACTCAGTCGTTTCTGACTCTGTGACCCCATGACTGTAGCCTACCAGGTTCTTCCACCCATGGAATTTTCCAAGCAAGAGTATTGGAGTTGGTTGCCATTTCCTTCTCCAAAACATTATTGGGGGTTATCAAAGGAAGAAGTTAGCTACTCTCAAGGCAATTTAATATTTTCTTTATATATTTTCTACTTTCTCTTCAGAATGTAGATATAAATTTAAAAATCTTATCTAGATTATATTTCTAAATTTTAATTAAATTTTATTTTTATATATAAAGTGTCTCAGACCTAGTGTTCACATACATTTCTTCTAAAGTTTGAAGTGGGCAGTACTGGGACTCCATGGCAATTATTTTTAATCAGAATCTGAGATCAATTATTCAAATAACTGGGCTAATGAGAGTGACAGATTGGGAGACTCCCTAGCCTTTCGCTTTTCCACTACCTTGTTTGAAGAAGCCATTTCCTACAGGCCCCAGGATGGAGAGATTTATTTGAGATTACTTAACTATTTGCCAGCTATGGGATCAGGGCCTTTTGATAAATTTGATTCATTGCCAGTTATTAATTACTAAATTATAGTACAATGCTAATTTTACAGAGTATACGGATTTGGACTTTTCAGGTTAGACAATAAAGCAACATACATAAGGGGACTTTGTCTTTTGACTGCAAAAAATCTCACATCACATTCAACTTTAATAGATTCACATGAATAATAGAGATTAACATATATATTACAACTACTTGCATGCAGTAATTGTGGGACTTGTCAAGAATTAAAATTGCATTATTTTCCAGGGGGTTTTATTTTTATTAGAAAATTTGTGGGGAAAAACTAATACTCCTTTTTTCTTATAAGAGGGAAATGCTTCCTATTTTCAGCTTAACCAGTGTATTCAATGGATACCATTTAAAGTGTTGTTTAAAAATGAGGCAGAAGAATAAATTAGGAACTTGGAATGAACATAATCACACTACTATACATATGATATATAAACAACAAGGATCTACTGTATAGCACAGAGAATTCTACTCAGTATGTTACTTGTGTGAGAAAAGAATGTAAACAATGACTGAATATGCTATGCTATGCTAAGTCACTTCAGTCGTGTCTGACTCTGTGTGACCCCATAGACGATAGCCCACCAGGCTCCCCCATCCCTGGGATTCTCCAGGCAAGAACACTGGAGTGGGTTGCCATTTCCTTCTCCAATGCATGAAAGTGAAAAGTGAAAGTGAGGTCGCTCAGTCGTGTCCGACTCTTAGCGATCCCATGGACTGTAGCCTACCAGGCTCCTCCGTCCATGGGATTTTCTAGGCAAGAGTACTGGAGTGGGGTGCCATTGGATACCATTTAAAGTGTTGTTTAAAAATGAGGCAGAAGGATAAATAAGGAACTTGGAATGAATATAATCACACTACTATACATATGATATATAAACAACAAGGATCTACTGTATAGCACAGAGAATTCTAATCAGTATATTACTTGTGTGAGAAAAGAATGTAAAAAATGACTGAATATGTGTAAATGTATAACTGAATCACTTTACTGTACACCTGAAACTAAAAAACACTGTTAAACTATGTGAGTGTATGCTAGTTGTATTCTATTCAGTTCAGGGTCAATTGCCTAACTGCATTTAGAGTTAACATATAAAAGCACAATATGGCCTTGTTCCTGAAAGGAATGTATGTTCCAAATTTTGAAATGCGTGAAGCATCAATAGAGACATAGGGTCAGTATTCACATTATTGGATTATTTACTCAGAGTAAATGGAAAGGCTTATAAGAATATGATACATATTCAAAATATTATATCTATAAATATGCCCAAATTCTTATAGACTTTACTCCTTAGAATATTTATATATTATCCTATTTCATTTAGAATTTTGAGAAAAATGTTTTTCATTTATAATCAAATGATTATTGTATCTATATGACAGAAGATCAGGGCGAGGCACTAGAGTCAATGATTCAATCAAACATGCATGCCCTTTGACTTAGGAAGCTTGTGAATTAATAGGGAAAAGAAAAGACAAATGACCTTTAACAATGCATGATCACAAAGATTATGAATTGTCTGCTATGAAATAAGCTAAGGTTGTTATAGGACATTACAATTGCAGACCTAATTTTACTCAATTCAGGAAAGCCATTTTCCAGGGAGTAATATTTAATTTAAAAGTTTGGCAGGATGGGGGACCAGAGAGGTTAGCAGGGATGAGCATATATGAAAGTTTTGAGTGTGGCAAAGGAAGGGAGGCCGAGACGGAGAAATGTCTTGTAAGATAGGAAGATCAGTGAGACTGCAGTTAAGCATTGAGATAACAGAAAGAATGACATCAATGAAGTTGAAGAAGTTAAAAAGGCCAAATAATGCAAAATTTTAGTTCAGTTCAGTCGCTCAGTCTTCTCCGACTCTTTGCAACCCCATGGACTGCAGCACACAAGGCCTCCTTGTCCATCACCAACTCCCGGAGTTTACTCAAACTCATGTCCATTGAGTCAGTGATGCCATCCAACCATCTCATCCTCTGTTGTCCCCTTCTCCTCCTGTCTTAAATCTTTCCCAGCATCAGGGTCTTTTCAAATGAGTCAGCTCTCCGCATCAGGTGGCCAAAGTATTAGAGTTTCAGCTTCAGCATTAGTCCATCTAATGAATATTCAGGACTAATTTCCTTTAGGATGGACTGGTTGGATCTCCTTGCAGTCCAAGGGACTCTCAAGAGTCTTCTCCAACACCACAGTTCAAAAGCATCAACTCTTTAGCACTCAGCTTTCTTTATAGTCCAACTCTCACATCCATACATGACTACTGGAAAAACCATTGCTTTGACTAGACAAACCTTTGTTGGCAAAGTAATGTCTCTGCTTTTTAATATGCTGTCTAGGTTGGTCATAACTTTCTTTCCAAGGAGCAAGCATCTTTTAATTTCATGGTTGAAGTCACATCTGCAGTGATTTTGGAGCCTCCCAAAATAAAGTCTGTCACTGTTTCCACTGTTTCCCCATCTATATGCCATGAAGTGATGGGACCAGATGCCATGATCTTAGTTTTCTGAATGTTGAGCTTTAAGCCAACTTTTTCACTCTCCTCTTTCACTTTGATCAAGAGCCTCTTTAGCTCTTCTTCATTTTCTGGCATAAGGATGAAAAATTTGGCAGCTGCAAATACTCCATTGTTGGAGTATTCAGTAAAGTTAATTTAAGTAGGGATGGAATTTCACCTGTATTAGAAATAAGTAAATACAGATGAAGTGACAACTCAGGAAGTTTAAGGCTATGGCAAAATCCCAAGAAGTATGATGAGAATGGGATTAGAGTATTGGTACTGAACATGGATAGAAGCAGAAGTAGATAAAGGAGTGTATGTGTGTTTATGTGTGTGTGCATATAACTTAATTAGTTTACCAATATTCGTTACCAATGCAGGACATAACTCTGTAGGGTAAAAAGAAGTAAAAGAAAGACAAACCAACTGTGGTTTTAAAGTGGATTTGAGAATGATACTAAGATGCTTACTTGCTTTAGGTGGGTCACAGACATGGTTATGAGCTCTCAAGTTCTCAAATTTATTAAGTAAAAACTTACTAGTTATAAAATTTACTAATAGGTGAATAGGTAGATAGATAGATAAAAGTAAGAACAAACTGCCTCTTCAGGTGTATGACAGAAGATCTAATAGAACTGAATAGGCATTTCAGCTGGAATACCCAGATGGTTAGAACAAATAAATTGCAGAACAGAAAAGTAACAAAAATTATATCTTCATACCTAGAGTTTTGTGTGTGTGAGCGAGAGAGACACAGTCATTGGTAAATTCCTTTCATCAGTTATCATAGAAATAGTCACACAAATACTAAAAAGGTTTAATAAATTATCTAACTAGTATTTTATTAGTTACTCTTAAAAGAACTCAGAAGGCCAAAAGAACTCTGAATGTCAGGAGAAGAAAAGGTTGAATATTGTTTTGATTGTGAAATAATGTTACGTGCTTTCCAAGTACAAAATAACATGAATTATGTTAAACACATCACCTGTAGACATTAAAAGATTTCCTTTTGCAAGATTAACTTAACTCATCAACAAATTATACATTGAGCTAACCACGTTATTTTTAGGAAACAAACAAGGAGATAAACATTTTAGAATCAAATTAAACCTGTTATATGTTACATTCATTAGTTTCATAGTTCAATAGATGACAGAAGCTTCTATTGGAACCAAATCAAATGTGCCTGTTAGTAACAATGAGTAATAATGAAGTACAAGGCTATGTAACAGAAACAAATGAAACAAATGAAGTGTAAAGAAAATAATAGAAAAACATGACAGTTAATTTTTTTTTTTTTTTTACTGTGCAAAGTTCTTGGAATAGAGTACATCATAAACAAAGTTTTCACTTTCATATATGCTAATTTTATGGACAGAAACATAATGGAGAGATCAGTTAATCTGCTTTACTGAACTTTTTTTTTTAATGGAACATCAGACTGTATAACCTTCATATAGAAAGCATTTGACTCATATTATATGACATAATTAGGACAGCTGCAAATTATTTTAAACTGAGTATTTATTGCAACTCTTTTATATCTCATCTCTCCATGTGATAGAGAGGTTATTTATTCAATATCTCACTAAAAATATAAAATTATTCCTCAAAATATGCCTGAATTTTCAATTTCTAAACTGTTGCTGATACACTTAAGGCAACTTTATAATATTAATAATAATATATTAATAATAGTTGTAATAAAAATTTGAGCAAATCAATAGAGTTCAAAAATATCAGCAAAGTTTTCAGAGATACTAAATGCAATAGCAGAATCTGGTATTCAAAGAAACAGGAGTAATAAAACAAACAGGCAAGATTTTAATATTTGTGTGAAAAATATGACTATAACTAGTGGAAATGGCATCTATCTATTAAACAGACATAAATGCTCTGAAAAAAAATCGTACCTGTTCTTTTAAACCTAAAATACAATCTTCTTTCCCTTTAAAAAAATATGTAAAATAGGAAAATAGACCCTAATTAAAGTTAAATAAGGGATATTTCCTAGCACAAAGAGTTAAAGGATAGATGCTGCTGCTGCTGTTGCTAAGTCGCTTCAGTCGTGTCTGACTCTGTGCGACCCCATAGATGGCAGCCCACGAGGCTCCCCTGTCCCTGGTATTCTCCAGGCAAAGAAGCAAAAATAACAAGTTAAGAGGAATAGCAGGAATATCTAGCAGTTTCAGTATTTATTGTTCAAATAGGAGTTCTAGATGGAGATGTAGTGAAACCAGAGATGACATTTCATCTGCCAGCTCACAGGTTTTAAGCACCTACATTTTTCTAGTCAATGAATTATACACTAGTGACAAAATGATGACAAGGGAGACCCCTTCCATAGAAGGAGCAGACAGTGAATCATCATTGAAAAAATAAATTAGATAATTCCAGGTATATTCAGATACTAAATTAGAAGATAAAACCATAATGTGATAGACAATGATGGTGTTTAGATGAATATTTGCTGAGTTAAGATGGTCAATATTATGAATGACACTTGACTTCAAAAAATAAATATGGGAAGAGGGTTGCCCTGTGGAATCTCTAACAGAGCGTATTAGATCAGCAAGTATAAGAAGCTCCAGAAAATGAATGAGGGTGGCTTACCTAAGAGAATGAGAAATAGTAGGCAGGGAGAGGCAGAGTGCTGCAGAATGGGATGAAATCAGAAATGATAAGCAGGGCCTTATCAAGTGGGAACCTTTGTCCAGTCCTACAGAGGTAGAATTTTATTGGGGTTGTAACGAGAAGTCTTAGGAAGATTTTGGTTTTATGCTTTTAAAAGATTGCTTTCTGTTTCATAAGAACCATTTCCACTGGTGAGTTGAGATGCTGTAAAAACTCTAAGGAAGCAAACTGAAGAGGAAATCAGCAGGATGGCTGCTGAATGAGTCTGGGTAAAAGTCAATGATGGCTGGCATATCCAAGGCTGGAGACAACTGTACCTGTGAGCCATTTGCAGATGACTTTCTGAAGTCTGGGTATCTCACCTTTGTCCCTAACACCTATCAGCTCGAGGGCAGGTCTGTGAAGATACACCACTCTTTGGATAGCCTAATTTAATTGATTATCAGGTGACACTAATGGTTTTGATTATATAGACTCTATTTTTGTTTGCATTTGCATATTACCGATTTTTATAGGCTATTCCTGTAGACATTTGGGCTGAATTTTACATAGTAAAAAATATTGCAGTGAAAAATTTAAAGTTAGTTTTCTCATTCAATTTTTGTTCAGAAACACAAGTTAGAAAATATAAAAGGGAGCAGTGTATGGCATGGCACATTAATCAGCATTAAATATTTTAAAATGGAAAATTTTACTACTATTATCCAACCAATTTAAAGAGATTTCTGTTTGTATCATGAAGAGATTTCTTTGGGTAAGTCTACATCATGAACAGCTTTAGATTAATAAAATTTTATAATTTGGGCTAATGTCATATTTGTCATTAAAGTGAACAGGAGAATTCACTGAGTTTTATATAAAAGATGAATAAATTACATTATTTAAAAATATCATTACTAAAGAAACTGAGAAAATATGCATTTTTTTGGGAGCCCATGCATGACCAGTAGCTAATTTTTCAAGTTTATTTTGTCAGAGTTGTGCTTTCTGGATTTCAAAAGCAATTAAATTGAATTAAATGCTTGCTGAATTGCATTAAACTGGGGCAAAAGTTTTTACTGAAGACCAAGGAACAAGGAGACATTCAACGAATCTGTTGGTATGGACAGTGCTCTTAAGAGTATGTCTTAAAATTTTAGTATAAAATGCCCTTTATTTCTAAATTACCCAAGTTTAGGACTAAATTTAGGGGATATGCCATTCCTTTTCTTTTTTCAGATAACTGACAACTATGCTTTGTTTTGGGATTTATTGGTTAAAGTGCAGGCTGATCTAGTCTAAGAAAGTGGACCACAATACAGTAAATCCAATATCACAAAAATGCATTTCATCATCTTTCAGTGTTCAGAAGGGAGCCAACAGCCTTTCTTAATATGTGGTTTTAGTTTGGGGGAATAATGAAATCAGTACCTTTTTCTGTCTTGCATATTTTTGCATATCCATTTCATTTTTTAAAAATTTAAATTGATTCCCACCATCTGTCCATATATTTTAGAGGCAATATTGTAGGGTGGACAAAACAGTACTAAGATAAGTTAAAAATTTAGCATTCTTCAGCTAAATAATCTATTGTGCTATAAATTACAGTGAAGAACATTCACCTACATAAATAAGTGAAAATTTCCCAAATCATTACTGTTAGTTTGTTTCTAATCAAATTTGTATCTGAAAATTTCTACACAATGTATTTGTAAATGACTATATTTGTATTACCCATAGATAGGTATCTCCATTAAAATGTTATAATAAATCTCCCTTATAAACAACCAAACACAGATGTATTATAATTAATCAGTAAAATTCCAATTTGCTTAACTTCTTAAAGCAGAGTTATATGTATTCCAGTTGTTTATACATGTATAAACACACATGTATATTATCCTTTACTTTTATAGAAGTAATATGTTCTTTTAAAATAAATAAAGATACAGAAATAATTGAATGGCTAGTTATTTTTCATTTTTTTTCTCCTTCCCTCAACCTTGATTCTAAAGTTCTCTCAGAGATCTTTGCAAATAACAGTTTTGTGTATGCTATTTGTATTTTATATTTCTTATCTTTAAAGAAATGTTTTTGTTTGTATAAGCTACATGGCTCTTGTGTTCTTTTGTGATTTCTTACAATTGAAATTACACTCTCATACTTTTATGAAGGCCTTGAAAACTTGAAGGTGACTTCCTTGGACACCTTTTATTTTAGTACAGATAATTTCATTTAATTAGTTGCTTGAATTATTTTAAAAATAGCATTTGTACATGGTAAAGAAAAACAAGAAAGCTATGGTAAGACCTACACAATATATTATATAACAACCTTCTCTTTCACCATTATTGTTTTGTGTGTTTCTAGTATAAGATGACATTATATTACATTTTAACTTGACATTAGATTAAAAATATGGCAATGGCACCATACTCCAGTACTCTTGCCTGGAAAATCCCATGGATGGAGGAGCCTGGTAGGCTGCAGTCCATGGGCTCGCTAAGAGTCGTACACAACTGAGTGACTTCACTTTCACTTTTCACTTTCATGCATTGGAGAAGGAAATAGCAACCCACTCCAGTGTTTTTGCCTGGAGAATCCCAGGGACGGGGGAGCCTGGTGGGCTGCCGTCTATGGGGTCACACAGAGTTAGACATGACTAAAGTGACTTAGTAGCAGCAGCAGCAGCATACTGTGGAATGCTTCTCATTTTTTAAAAGACTGCTTACATATGTCATTAACAGGAAATAACACAGTTCTTAAAAAATCCACTATCCATGGATGGATATATTGTTTCAAATTTTCTGTGATTCAGTGGTGTTTTAATGACCGGTTTTTATAGAGCTAACCTTATTTGCTGAGTGCTAAAGAGTTGATGCTTTTGAACTGTGGTGTTGGAGAAGACTTTTGAGAGTCCCTTGGACTGCAAGGAGATCCAACCAGTCCATCCAAAAGGAGATGAATCCTGGGTATTCACTGGAAGGACTGATGCTGAAGCTGAAACTCCAATACTTTGGCCACCTGATATGAAGAATTGACTCATTGGAAAAGACCCTGATACTGGGCGGGGTTGGGGGCAGGAGGAGAAGGGGACAACAGAGGATGAGATGGCTGGATGGCATCGCCGACTCAATGGTCATGAGTTTGGGTAAACTCCGGGAGTTGGTGATGGACAGGGAGGCCTGGCGTGCTGCAATTCATGGGGCTGCAAAGAGTCGGGCACGACTGAGCTACTGAACTGAACTGAACCATATTTAGATGTATCTTATGTGGTTTAGCTTAAGTGCCTTTTAAACTTTTGAGTGTTTTGCAATATCACAGAATTTTTGGACAGACAACATTTAAGACAGGAAAATCCAAACCTTCCTTAATAGATAAAGGAACTCTAGTTTTCTGATATCACAGTAATTTCACTACCACCATTAAAAGCATTTTTTTTTTTAATTCTTAGTATCACTTCTATGTCTTTCTGCTTCATATGCAGAACAATGAACATTTACTGGTGGGATATAAACTTAGGGCCTCTAAAGATTCAACATCATGCCAAGTTTAAGCTTGCTTCCTACTTGGAACAGATTTACCTCTGCAGATTTTTTCCCTAAGCTTCCCAGTTCTGAAATTACTAACTTGTCTATAGTGTACCCTGATCAATTTTTATGCTCTTACATAGATTTTCTTTATAGCATGTATCACCTTATTTTTTAACTATTTATTTTCCTTTACTTAGAATATAAACATCATGAAGATGTTTGTCTTTTTTTTTTTTTTTTTTTTTTTTTTGCAAGTCAGAAACAAAGGAAACTTTCATTCTCTGCTCAGAAAATGAAGATGTTTGAACCTGGGATCTAGAGCAGATGCTGTCCCTGAGAAGCAGTGACTAAGGTTGTTTTATAGGGATTTTTTCAGTGGGGAGGGGACGGTGTTCTGGGAGACAGGTGGGGCACAACTGTGCTGCTCACACCCAGATGTTGTGTCTGCACCTCCTCCTTCACTGCGTGCAGCCCAGTGCTGCCATCTTGAATTGGATGCTCAATTGGATACTAAATGCTGTGCTCAATTCTTCTGCACATTGTCTTCAAGCTGAGGTGCTGCTGCAGTGATTTCACACTAGGAACTCTGGTCTGAAGAGCCAGGTTCCAGGCTTGTACTTGCGCCATCCCATGAGCAAGTGATACTAAACTCTTTTACCTACAATTGGTCTCTAGTCACATGGCTTCCTTACAGCTCCAAGGATAAATCTGGTAAATTCTAGTGTCTGTCTTTCTATGCCTATGTATAGGTTGTATAGCTCTAGCACTTAAAATGATGCCTAACTCATAGCAGACACTCAAATATTTGTTGATTTGTTTTGGCCTTTTCTGCTCATGTAAGAAACATTTGCCTTCCATCTCTCACAAATATCATCATACCCTGTTTTATCATGTGAAAGTCACTCAGTCATGTCCTACTCTTTGTGACCCTATGGACTATACAGCCCATGGAATTCTCCAGGCCAGAATACTGGAGTGGGTAGCTGTTCCCTTCACCAGGGGATCTTCCCAACCCAGGGATCAAACCCAGTTCTCCCACATTGCAGGTGGATTCTTTACCAGCTGAGCCATCAGGGAAGCCCAAGAATACTGGAGTGGGTAGCTGATCCCTTCTCTAGCAGATCTTCCCATTCCGGGAGTTGAGCTGGGGTCTCCTGCATTGCAGGCAGATTCTTTACCAGCTAAGCTCCCAGATCATGTACCCATTATTAATTTCTTAAATTTTTTTCAGAGTTCTGTGGCTACCTGTTCTAAAAAGAAAAGGTTTTGTTTAGATATATTTGCTTCTTTCTTTTGTCTTTTTTTTTTTTTTTGGCCTGGCATTTAGAGGTTGTATCACTTCAAAATCCTTTTGAGACATGGAGCTTTTTCTTTCACTGTATCTATGAGTGCTCCTTCCCATTCTTTATTTCCTTTTATTTCTATTTATTTACTTCCCAGTAGAGCAAAATTGGTGGAGCCTGATGGGCTACCGTCTATGGGGTCACACAGAGTCGGACACAACTGAAGCGATTTAGCAGCAGCAGAGCAAAATTTGGGCTTCCCAGGTGGCACAGTGGTAAAGAATCTGCCTGCAAATGCAGAAGACATAGGTTTGATCTCTGGGTTGAGAAGATTCCTTGGAGAAGGAAATAGCAACACACTCCAGTATTCTTGCCTGGAAAATCCCATGGACAGAGGAGCCTGGCGTGCTACGGTTCATGGAGTCACAAAGAGTTGGACATGACTGAGTGACTGAGCACAGCACAGCACAGAGCAAAATTTAGCCTTCTGAATTCATACTGCATCCTCTTATCTTTTCTCTTTTTATATCTTAGTCTTTCAGCTTTATGTTCTGGAAAGTTTCCTCGGTGTTACATTCATCTTACGTTCTCTTATCATTACCTTTTCATTACCAAGAATTTTTTTTTTGTCTTTTGAGTATTCATTTTTAGGTAGCTCTATTTTCTTAAGTTTTAGATGCAAATATTTTCTCTAATCAATCTGAAAATACTGAGTAGAATTTTCTTCACTTACTCCCTGAATGATCATCATTTTCTCCAAAGCTAATTTTTATTTTCTTTGTACTTTTATTTCCTGTCTTCAATTTGGCCATACTTGGTTATTGGTTTATATTTGTGAATGAATGAGAAGATTGGTTAATCTCTTTTTGGGTAGATTTATTTTTGTCAGCTTCTCTGAATGGGATGACTGACTGAGCACTCAGTACCTATGTGAGCAGTGTTAGCAGGCGGGAGTCACCACACAAACTCCTGTAACAGAACACATGCACTATGCTCAGAAAGGTTTTCTCTCTTACCCTAACATTCCCACTAGGACTCTGCTAAATTCTGGCAACTCTTTAAAATGCAAAATCTGTTTTTTCTGCTATTTTCTATGGTGATGATGGTCATGGTAGTAAGCTGGCCCAGTTGTTCCAAATGCAATTAATGTGAGTATTTTCCTATATCTCATTGCCATTACAAAAAGACCCTCCAAGCCTGGAACTTTCTGGAAGCTTCATGGGGAAGAAAGTTTTCCAAATCAGTTCAGTCCTTCTCAGTATTATGAGTGTCATATTCTCCTCTCCTACTCTCTCCTGCTTCTTTTTCAAGCCATTCTCAGCTCCTTTAGATGCTTATCAAGGTTATTTTGGCTATTTGAACATGCTGCTTCAATTCCAATTAAATTTGGCAGGAAGATGTGAAGATATGTGTGTCTAGGCATCATCTTTAATAAAAAACATGGAAGCTCTTTCAAATATTTCATCTTAGTATATACTCCATCCAACAAATAACACTTCAAATCAATAATGTATATTTTCAAAGTATCAATGATGTAAATATTACTCAAAGAATATATGACAAGTGAGATTTTTCTTTCAACCTTAGAGATACTCTACATATTGTTTCCATTTAATTTCTTTTGAATATAAAAATTTTATGAGATTTTATGTTTAACTTAATGGGGTCGCAAAGAGTCAGACACGACTGAGCGACTGATCTGATCTGATCTGATCTAGCAGTCAATATTCTTTCGGAGAAGGCAATGGCACCCCACTCTAGCACTCTTGCCTGGAAAATCCCCTGGGCAGAGGAGCCTGGTGGGCTGCAGTCCATGGGGTCGCTAAGAGTCTGACACTACTGAGCGACTTTCACTTTCACTTTTCACTTTCATGCATTGGAGAAGGAAATGGCAACCCACTCCAGTGTTCTTGCCTGGAGAATCCTAGGGACGGGAGAGCCTGGTGGGCTACCGTCTATGGGGTTTTACAGAGTCAGACACGACTGACGTGACTTAGCAGTGGCAGCAGCAATATTCTTTTCAGTTTCTCAATATTTTTAACAGGAACTCAGTATTTCTAACTCCAGTGAAGATATAGCCCCATTAGTTGCCAATTTTTATAAGCAATCCTTATTTCATACCATAAAATCTGTTTCATACTAGGTAAAATGATTTATTTAACGTGTAAGTTAATATCCTCGTTCATTGATTATGGAACCATATTAATTATTTAGTGGTTCTCATGGGGACATGAGGGTAGTCATTGGTTATTATAAGGCAGGTCCTTGAACAAATGTAAGTAGAAAACTGAATCTTATATTGTTCACTTTAATTTTTTAACTGTGTATATTTTTGGTTGCTGATATCTATAAAAGGGCTAATTCTATGCCTTTTATCTATTCATAAAAATTTGGTAGTAATTTACTTTCTGAAGTCCATTGTTTCTTATAATTTTGGAGATTTTCTGTGAGACTGGCTACTAGGAATTGCTGAGATTTTGTGTTTGATGTTATTTCCACATTTGGTCTGTAGAAAAATGAACCCAAGCTTTTCAAAAAGCCATATCTTGCTCAAATGTGTTTTTATGACTGAACTCTAAGCTCTAACTAAACTCTAAAGCTCTCCAGTACTTTGGCTTACCATCAAGAATAGTGCTGTGAGCAGCAATTCCATAATATAGTGTTGCTTTTGTTATTCTATGACAATCTGCCGGCACTCCAGAGAACTGGATTGGCAATTCATATAATTCTACCACATAATGCAAATTTTGTTGAACTACAAGGTAGTATTTGTCTTAGTAGTAAGATGAAGGTGAATGCTGAGTGCTGTAGAAAAACCTGTGATTTATGATCCATGGGAATGCTTGTGCCCCACTGGCTGGTTAAGAGTGGGGCTTTAACAGCTATAAAGCATAAATCTACTGTCTATGAGGCTGCTCAGTTTTATTACTATTTTTCTAACTTCAGAATTTTCCTTTTGGGGATAGAACCACCTTGTCTCGTCATTTATTCCTCATGCTTTTCGTACAGCATGAGTCTGCATATGGCGGTATTAGAATTTCCTAGTTGTACATGATATAACTTGGATCATTTATCTCAGGCTGTCCTCATTCTCTTCTTCATAGTTTAAGGAGGGTGGTTAGTAGAAAGAAGTACATTAGTGCAAGATTCAAGACCACAAAGAGAGTCTTAGGTTTAAGATGCTAGTGAAATAATGCAAACAAAATCCGATTGGTAAGAAGAGAAAACAAGAAATGAATATAAAAGGAGTGCTAGTATAATCCTTCTTAAAAAAAAGGGAAAGGGCAAAATGTAAGAGGATCAGAGGTCTTTGAAACACTGGATATAAAATATAAGAGTTGAATCTATTTCTGCATACACTTAATGTCTCTCTATCTGATCATTTCTACTCCTGGTTTCTTTTTTCTTCCACTTAGGGTGTATTTCTGGCAATTTCTTTGTGCAAGTAATAAACCCCCTTAGTGAATTCATTTCATCAAAGAGGAAAATACGTCTCTCATATTTTAAACCTTTTGTTTAAGAGAATAATGTGTATGTACTTGTGTTTGTGTGGCTGTCATTAGGCACTAACACATCAAATTGGCATTTGGAGTTTTGTGGAGTCTCCTGTAGAGACATAATGTCTTAAATACTACTCTATGTATCCCCACAGTAAATGTTAGCTTTAACCAGGAATAACCTCCTCAGATGGGTGAATCAGTGGGTGGTTGTCAATGGTTAATGCCAAAGTAAAGGAATATTCTAATTTATCAATTCTAGCAGTTTTCTTTGTATGAATATTGTGATGGCAGCAGATTTTGGTTGGAAAACTTTTCTTATGTGAGTTTGATGGCCTATATTCTACCCCAGCTTCACAGCGTCTTAGTTCTGTGACCTTGAGCATGTATGTCCCTTTATTATCTTAATTCACTTTCTCCAATCAGGAAGGAAGGACAAAAATATCTCCTAGTTGCCACCTACTGCTACTCTGAGTACAAATGCATAGTATACTCTAAAAACATGTACAGACATCTTAGCACCACAGAAATATAAAGAATCAGCCTTGGAGTGTAGGAGAACGTAATGGACATATGCATATTAGTATATTGCTTTTTGATTTTATATAATACATAGGAGGTTTTCCTTTGGTTATAGTTTTCTATAGTAGAATTCTTAGTAGATCCTATAAATTCACTATAAATTCATAATAATGTTTCAGGGCAAGCTTACTTTATAGCAAATACTTATGTATTTGTTAACAAACTTATGTAATTGTTAACATACGATTCCAACATGCCATACAAATAAGCATATTTTCATAAGAAAATATAGAATATGTGTCACTAGTAAATAGGCCATGGAGCAAACAGCCTGAGTAATCATTTGCTATGTTGTGATATAACTTTTTATTTCTTAGCAATAATAAGAGTTATCTACTTACACTGGTATTTTTATTACTAAAGAATTGATCCAAACATGCAATGTATTTTTCATAGGACTAATGTCTATTTGGAAGACTTAATTATATAACTTCATTATTTTACACTATTGGCAAAGTTTGAATGTAATTCAGTGACAGGAAAATTAAATTTGAATTATATTTATTGATCTTAGATTACATATTTCATTTTTTAACTTAGAAAAGCAATCAAAATGAATCATTCAATCAAACCTAATCATAACCAGCCATATATGGTATGTATGCAATAACATTTTATTATTACCTTAAATATACATTACTACTATGTTTTAATATTGGTGGATTGAAAGTATAAAAGTTTTTTATTATTTTGATTTTTTAATTGAAGTATAGTTGGTTTATGATGTGTTAATTTCTGCTATATAGCAAAGTGATTCAGTTATACATATATCAATATATACATTTTTTAAAAATAAAAAAGTTTTTTAAAGGTGAAATTTTATTTTATGTCTTGCTTTAAATGTTTAAGGGCTTCCCTGGTGACTCAGCTGGTAAAGAATCTGCTTGCAATGCAGGAGACCTGGCTTCGATCCCTGGGTTGGGAAGATCCCCTCGAGAAGGGACCAGCTAAAAGTTTAATAAATAAAGACTTAAAAAGTGACAGAAAATTACTGGTTAGTAATTCTGCTTTGGGAAATATTCTCTGTTGCTTAAAGTATAAAATTCTGACAATTGTATGATCATTATACTTTGGCCACCTCATGTGAAGAGTTGACTCATTGGAAAAGACTCTGATGCTGGGAGGGATTGGGGGCAAGAGGAGAAGGGGACAACAGAGGATGAGATGGCTGGATGGCATCACTGACTCGATGGACATGAGTCTGAGTGAACTCCGGGAGTTGGTGATGGACAGGGAGGCCTGGCGTGTTGCTATTCGTGGGGTCACAAAGAGTCGGACACAACTGAGCGACTGATCTGATTTGATCTGATCTGAATGCTGTTGATAGAGTATTTTCTGGAAATAATTATGAAGCCTGAAAATGCACATGGCATATGCATTATTTATGTCACATAGGTGATTCATATATATGCAGCAATGTAAGTGAGGCACCAATATAATTGAGATCAGTATAATTTTTCTGTTTTGTTGCATTTATTTCTACTTTATTAGCAATATGGTATTACTTTTCAACATAGATAAGTATTTCATTGATTAGTTAATTAAATAAAAACAGTTGCTGCCTTTCTTAAGCCAGTCACATGCCTAGACATGCTAAGCAAGATTAGCTGTAACTCTGTGTACTAAACATGTGTCCTGGAGGCCTGGGATCACATACAGCTATCACTGAAGAATGAAAAGGTCACCTGTTTCATTATATTTCTTAGTGCTTGGCTAACATTCAAAGTTCATACATCAGATAGTGAGTTGAAGTATTTCTCTACAAGAACAAAAAATTTTAGAAATAGAGCCCCGTGAGAAAAGCTCAAAAGCAAAACAATATTTTAACTTTTTTTCCCCCATAGGCTATAACTAAACTAATCATCTAAGCTAATTAACTAAAGCCCTTTAAGGATGGCCAGGTTATAAATATAAAATTATTTTCTGTGATTATTAAGTTGAAAGGCATTTCCAGGTCAACAATCTAAATGACCTGAAAAACTGTGGAAGAAGTATTGTTTTCTGAGAGATGAGACTATATTCTGATGTAAACAAGTTTTAACATGTTGAAGGTAGAATATCTGTATCTGAGTGGGCAGGATTTGCTAATGGAATGTTTTCTTGCTAATATTATCTCCAGGGCCTGAATATTTCTGGGTGATATGTAAGTTGATCTCTCCAAAACAATGTGGCTGAATAATATGTCAGAAAGAAGGACGGGGTTGTACAAGATGAACTGGTTATGGCTTTTATAATTCAGTACATGAAGAAAAAGCACCTTATTTATCAAGACAGATGTGAATGCACACTGCAGTGAATTCACTGGAAGTTTTAAATAATTTACAATGACATATTATGCTTCAGTTTAGAGTCTAAATTTGTATTGGATCTTGGAGAGTTGTCCGCTGGTGATTCTGGCAACTCTAAAACTTTAGTGGGAAGGACACTTGCTGCATGCAATTCCTGTGCCTCCATGGTCAAAGGATATTGGAATTTTTCTCTGCCATGCCAAGCATTCTCCAAGAAATGAACTGAAGTTACCTGCTGATAGCTTCCACATTTGAATGTTCAATCGATACATCATTGTCCTACAAATCTTTGTGACATACTTTAGTGTAAATTCGCGATCCGTTATTCCTATTTCTCAAACACTGTCGATCCAAACCAAAACGAGAGCACATTTATTAGCAAAGCTGCACACTTCTGATGCAGCTGCTAATAGTATTTGTAACGAAGTTAAGTATAGTTTTAGAAATGTAATTGTAAGTGCACTTGTTCCAATTTTTCTTAATTTGTTCTCACATTTCAAACACAAAATGTTCTTTTTTTCACCCTGGGTAATAACATTTATTTTACCAGAAGTTTTATTTAGCAATAATCAGTCAAAATTAAATTGTATTATTATCCCTTGCCTCATGATGTACTTTTGGAATCCTGGTACTGAAATAGAAATTATGAATATTTCCAGTGAGTGCAAAATCAATGGATGAGATGATAATACTTTCCTACTTTGTGATTTTTTTTTAAACCCACATTCCATTTAACTGTTTATGGAGTTCCTTGGCTAAGAGCCACTAAACTTGGGCACAAAACAAAGACATAGTATGCCCACTGTAAAAGCAAATTGCAGTGTTGGATGTAATTGGTGGACACTTTTTATGTCAAAGACTGCGTGAGAATGAGTTAAAAATAAGTGAGTACTCAGAAAAGTTACAAATGGGAGCTCACCTTAGCCTTTCCAACCTGCTGTGCCATGACCATTCTAATATGATTTTCTCAAGTGCATAACTTTGTTGCTATTTCCCATTGCCCTTTATTAAGATTAGAAAAGAACATGAATGGGACCCCATTCATTACTAGGTTAGGAGAGAAGGAAGGCACCAGAGCTTTGGGGACTAATAGGGAAAACAATAAGAGTTTGATATGAAATAACAGTAGAAATAGTTTTAGGGACTGTCAGGTAAAATGTGAGGGAAAAGGATATGTCAACCTGTCACTGCTAAGGAATGAAAATTATTAACATTTTCAACTACTCACATACACTTGCTTATCCAGTTGTCCACTTATCCTTAGCAGTAGCTCTCTTTGTATTATATTGCTTTGTGTTGCTATACTTTGTTTATTTTACTTTCTAAATACTTTGGAAATTGTCTTGTATTATAATTGATTGGTAATAGTGAATTTTTTTCTTTTCTCTTTTTACTGGAGTATAATTGCTTTACAATGTTGTGGTAGTTTCTGCTGTACAAAAAAAATGAATTAGCTGTATGTATTTGAGAAGTTTTCGAGAATTTATACTTCTTTCCATAGAGTCTTATGCTGCGTGGGCTCAGTTGTTCAGTCCTATCCGACTCTGGCCAACTGTAGCCCACTAGGCTCTTCTGTTCCCTGGGATTTTCCAGGCAGGAATACTGGAGTGGGTTGCCATTTCTTACTTCAGGAGGGGTCTTCCAAACTCAAGGATCAAACCCACATCTCCTACCTTAGCGGATGGATTTTTTTACCACCGAACCCTTGGGAAGACCTCTATATTTCTTACTACCATGCTATTTCTAATTAATTTAAATTATAATTTAGCCATATGAAAAAATTGAAATATAAAAGAATTTATTGAATTGATGCTTTTGAACTGTGGTGTTGGAGAAGACTCTTGAGAGTCCCTTGGAATGCAAGGAGATCCAACCAGTCCATCCTAAAGAAGATCAGTCCTGGATGTTCATTGAAAGGACTGATGTTGAAGCTGAAACTCCAATACTTTGGCCACCTGATGTGGAGAGCTGACTCGTTGGAAAAACCCTGGTGCTGGGAAAGATTGAAGGCGGGATGAGAAAGGCACAACAAAAGTTGAGACGGTCGGATGGCATCACCAAGTGAATGGGCATGAGTTTGAGCAAGCTGCGGGGAGTTGGTGACGGACACGGAAGCCTGGCATGCTGCAGTCGATGGGGTTGCAAAGAGTCCGACCCGACTGAGCGACTTAACTGAAGAAAAAATAGTTTTATATTATTATTGTTTCTTAGGTTTCATTTACCATTTTTAAAATAGGTAACTTGTTTCAACCTACAGTCCAATTCAATAGATATTTTGAAATTTATATGTCCAAATATGACTTTTAGATAATAGTCTAATTATATTCCATAATTTTCATGATAAACACTTTAATTTTGAAAGAAATTTATAAGCTTTATACTTAACACTATGTTCACAGGTATGTGTTTTTGGCCCAGAGTGAAAATAATCCACCTGCAATGCAGGAGACCCAAGTTCAATCCATCGGTCTGGAATATCCCCTGGAGAAGAGAAACAAAAAAACACACAGTCTTACTGAGTATATTGTCAACACAATAATCTGAGTTGGTTTTTTGAAGACACTAAATACATAAACTAAAAAATCAGTTATATGTGACAACTTACTGATCTGTATTTAGGAGTAAAATAGCAGAGTAGTACTCTTTGTTGCAATCACTTGTTTTCACATTTCTGTTTGATGCAGTACACAGCTGATACAAGAGGGGAGTGCCGTGAATGCTTATCACTGAGCTGTACCCTTACTGCCTAGCTCCAAACCCTGGTAGTTCCTAAGGTGTCCTTGGACCTTGTTGATTCTATTGCTACAGTTTAAAAATAACTCATTAAGTAATAGTTTTATCTGTTCCTCTTTTCCTTCTATGTTGTAGCTGCTGCTGTTTGTTTTTCTTAGTATGCCAGATATGATGTCATCATATGCTCTGTTTTGAGTGTCTTAATAACAGCTGCCCCAGTAAATATTTTATAAAATATTCAAGTCTAGCTAAAGTTTCAAATAATATGCTCTATCTGCAAGTCATGTGACCAGTCCTTAAAAGACTAGTATACTGAGTGAATTTAAAGTGAAAACAATCACAAACAGAACAACAACAAAAAACAAAAAAAACTAGCAAAGAAATGTGGGAAAAGACTTTGGGACTGACAAACAACTAATCTCGAGAATATACAAGCAACTCCTACAGCTCAACTCCAGAAAAATAAATGACCCAATCAAAAAATGGGCCAAAGAACTAAATAGACATTTCTCCAAAGAAGACATACAGATGGCTAACAAACACGTGAAAAGATGCTCAACATCACTCATTATCAGAGAAATGCAAATCAAAACCACTATGAGGTACCATTTCACACCAGTCAGAATGGCTGCGATCCAAAAGTCTACAAGTAATAAATGCTGGAGAGGGTCTGGAGAGAAGGGAACCCTCTTACACTGTTGGTGGGAATGCAAACTAGTACAGCCACTATGGAGAACAGTGTGGAGATTCCTTAAAAAACTGGAAATAGACCTGCCTTATGATCCAGCAATCCCACTGCTGGGCATACACACTGAGGAAACCAGAAGGGAAAGAGACACGAGTACCCCAATGTTGACTGCAGCACTGTTTATAATAGCCAGGACATGGAAGCAACCTAGATGTCCATCAGCAGATGAATGGATAAGAAAGCAGTGGTACATATACACAATGGAGTATTATTCAGCCATTAAAAAGAATACATTTGAATCAGTTCTAATGAGGTGGATGAAACTGGAGCCTATTATACAGAGTGAAGTAAGCCAGAAAGAAAAACACCAATACAGTATACTAACGCATATATATGGAATTTAGAAAGATGGTAACAATAACCCTGTGTACGAGACAGCAAAAGAGACACTGATGTATAGAACAGTCTTATGGACTCTGTGGGAGAGGGAGAGGGTGGGAAGATTTGGGAGAATGGCATTGAAACATGTAAAATATCATGTATGAAATGAGTTGCCAGTCCAGGTTCGATGCACGATACTGGATGCTTGGGGCTGGTGCACTGGGACGACCCAGAGGGATGGAATGGGGAGGGAGGAGGGAGGAGGGTTCAGGATGGGTAACACATGTATACCTGTGGCGGATTCATTTTGATATTTGGCAAAACTAATACAGTTATGTAAAGTTTAAAAATAAAAAAAAATAAAAAAAAAAAAGACCTAAAAAAAAAAAAAAGACTTTGGGACAAAAAAGAAGCTGGGACAAGTTGTGAAGAGGGCTGGAATTATTCAGAATTTTACTTGAACATGTTAGGTAAGTTGGGATATAAATTAACTCAGTTCTTCAAATTGGTACACATTATATTTGTTTTCTACCATGTCTGCCTTATGTCTTTTATGTTTAACTCAGATAAGAGTTCCTGAATCTATCTAGTAATTTTTTCACTCATCTGGACCCATTTCCTAAGCTGTCATGGAATGGAGGTACAGTTGTTTGCACTGCTGCTATGGGTTTTGTGATAATGTCTTCCTCGGGGTACTGTGCAAGGTGTTTGGATCACTCAAAAATTCTGAAGTGGACTGTAGTTATGATTCATTTTTATTTAATATAAATATCAATTTTTGATTGAAATAATCTAATATTCTGTCATTAATGATGCAGACACCAAGAGTTAGAGGCAACAGTAGATGGTTTTAAAATTGCAAAATGTTTATCATGCTCCAGAGATTGAATTCTCATAATAGGTGATAACAGGATGGCAGGATATATTGGCATATTTTCATCCATAGGAAGATATATGTTTCCTTAATGCAAATATTGATTCTCAATTTGGCCTTAGTCACAATGAATATCTGAGTCGATGAATCTTGATATTGACCTTAATAGTAATCAATTCCTACTTCATATTCCTGAAGTCATAAATTACAGTTATATGCCGTTCTGGTCTTACTGCTTTCTAATTTCCCACGACATTCTCAGATCAATACCTCACTATTTACTAAATGAAGAAAACAATTTATTCTGATAACACATTTGTAGTACATAACATTTTAAAATTACAAAGCTGATATTTTAGCTTTTCTAACTCCTAATAGGCATTGCAAGATAATATGTTATCAAGGGAACTTATGTACCTGACATCCTTGAATCTTCAATAACTTGATTTATAATTGATGATTGATGCACATTTTTATTTCTAAGTGTGAAGGTTACATAAATAAATAGGTAGTTACATTGTTTTATTCAGAGACATGCCACTTAAAGCACTATTATAAATGCAAAATACTTGAAATTGAATTAAGCATTTTAAGCTGAGCCATAAAATCAGTTGTTGGAATGCAGAATTAGAAGATAATTGCCAGATTTCAGCATCAGTATGTACCATTTTCTAAAACTTTAGAAGTGTTATGACAGTAGTTAAACTATAAAAAGCTGCACCTAGATGAAATTGACTCATCAAAAGAAATATACAGCAAAGAGACTACAGAATGGGCCTGGAAAATTAACAAGGCCTGGTGCTCTCTGCCTAAATCATTGTTACACACTAATTAGTGCTGTGCTCTGATTTGAGGCTTTAAATTTGTTCCTTTGAAGATTTTCTTAAAATTGTATTCAAAGGAAAGGCTCCTCTTTAATAAAACTGTATAATTCTTCATTCACTTGGGAAACATAGCTTCCTAGCATAATGCTGCTTGAAAACCTGGAGCTGACTTCTAATAGAGGTGCTAATTATTAACATTCCAGTATCAGCCAAAGGCTGCATTCTCTAAGACCGAAATAAAATAATAGTGCACAAATATTTCAACTCCATTCCCAATAAGTACTTGAAAAATTCAATAATGTTCATTAAATGCATAAATGTGAATATTAAAAATAAAGATATTTCCCCTGTGATTTATGATGTACTCTCTGAAAAGCAAAGCTGAAGAAAGGCATCATTATATGGCATAAAAAGGAATTCTTTGGCTGTTAATTATAATGTAAATTTATCATTACACCAGGAAAAAAGAACAGCTTGATATTTAAAAACCATCAGGCATGGTTGGTCATTCAAAATATAGATGCATTAATCTTTAATAATTCATGGAGTACAATATGGACAAGGATAATATAAAATGATGAGATACCTTAAAATGACTTAAAAGAAAGTTCTAGTAATGGTCTATTATAAATGGAAACTTGATGGAAGAAAAGAGGATATTTAACTTTTTCTTCTAGAAGATAGAGTAGTTAATAAGAAAATTTGTATAGAATTTATCTCCATATGTCTGCAAATTACCTTATTTACTACTATTTTTTTCTCTACCATTTTTACAATGACACAATGTAAAATCCCTTCCCTATGTGAAGAAAGCTATCATTGTCATGTTAGAAAAGGAAGTAGCTTGCCCTGGGAGTTAAAATAATGAACTTTTTAAAAACACATTAACTTTCTGTGTGTCCTTGGGAAATTGGCTTACCCTCTCAGGCTCTTTATTTCCTCATTTGTGCAGCCAGAGTCAGAGACGTTGATTTCCAAATGTTCACGAAGCAAGTGAAATCGAGGAGGTTTTCACCCTAAAAGATAAAACAGGGTTAGTTGATAATCTTGTATTGTGTCCGTTTAAGCTGGAAATACATGATACTTTCGAGAATTTTCTTCCTTGAATGGTCTCAGGTAAAGACCGGTCACAAGAGGTATTTGTTTGAAGTTGGGGGAAGAAGGTGAAATAAAGGCCATTGTACTTTGAAAGTTGTCATCGGTTGAAGCAGTAAGGGATAAATGCAGAATTCTAGCTTGTTCTCAATTTGCTACTTGCCCAGCTCTCGTCATCAAATTCTGACTCTACTGAGCAACTAGATGCTCAGCTATTGCAATGGAGAGCCAACAACTTCCCACGGTCATCTACCCTGCCCGCTTTGTGATTCTACCTTAGCAGCCTCCTGCCAGCTCTGACTATTTCATCTACATCAGGGCTATTTGGTGACTTTTTCCTTCTCCTTTCTAGTCCTTTTAATTCTTCAATTCCTCCAACAATTGTGTAGCAACTAACTTTTGTAGTAGTAACTTCTTGATTTTCTAATATCTATTAATGAGCATGCTTTCTTGTTGAAATCCTAACAGCCATAATTGGTGAAGCTGTGCATCAGAGCTAGCATATTTTAAAAGCTTCATGGATAATACATACGTAATAGTTAAAAATAAAGAAAATGCCCATATATCTTCAATTTTATTGATCCCATAAAATTATTAGATACAATCCAGAATTCCCAAATATATTTAATCTTGAAAGTAGTGTTAAATTCATGTATTCTTGATTTTGCATTATTATAAATTTCCGGACTTTGCCTTATCTTTAAAATCTTACTTAAATTTAAGTAGCAGATCTATAAAAAGAAACTTTGAAATTGATATTCATGTAAGCTAACTGAAGAAGAAAAATTTTGCATGAAAGTAAATTTAAGGAAAACTTACTAGTATCTCAGTGTCTGTATTTGAAAGAGTATCAGAACTCATCTGACATGAATTCACTGAGGAATCCAAATTTCTCTTGGTTTCTAAGCACAAACCGAGTATTTTTAATATAATTTTCCAAAAGTATTGTTTCATGATTTTTGGGGGGAGGGGGAAGGTTAGGAGATATCATTCAAATTTTCCCAAATCTTACTTCCTGCTTCTTACCAGCCAAATGTATATGTACCGTTCATTTATAAGGAAATGTGATGCATAATTTCCTGAGAATACTGCTTACTATCAAAGTCTGGGGACTTGTGGAGCTAATAGAAACAGTAGAATGATGTGATAACAGTTTGTGAGATTGCCTTAACCCATATATTTAGTTACACTTTTCAAATTCAAAGCTGGTATCTGCTTATGTAATATGGCTTTTAGAGAAATTCAAGCTCATGAATGAGAATTTCTTAGAGACAGTGTTCATAATGATACATTCTGAAATATCTGAAAATTGAGTTCACAGTTAAGGTCCCTGATAAACTGAGGGACTCAAAAAAATATAATCAGAAGGTCCCAGCAGAGGCAACGGCGGAAGTTAAAATAGGGAGACTGCCCATCTTTTTCCATCTTTTTAGAAAGGTGTGCAAAAGTCTTCTAGGAAATTAAATTCTCAGCTTAATCTTCTCTTCTATAATGCTTAATTTTCATTTTACTTTTTGTGAATTAAACAGTGTATTGTTCTAGAAGTACTAAAGGAGAGATAAGCCAGAACTCTCTCTCCCCAAATAATATTCCAAATCCATGTCTTACATATATTGTGGCCAATAATCTTATTCTTTACCAATAGGAAATACAGTGAGAAAAAGCAAACTGAAGTGGGATAGGGGAAGCATAATATAAGTATTATTTTTCCTAAGTATCTATGGCAAATGCCAATTTTCCATGACTTAAAGCCAAGACAAAACAAATTATAAAATATTTTCATAAAGCCAATTCCAAGCTAGCAATTAGTTCCACAGCCAAGAGATGAAAAAGATATGAATTATCCAACTTAGATGAGTTATCCAACAAACAGCTAACAGAGTCATAGGGAGGAGAATTCAAGATGAACAGAGTAAGAGGGACCAAGAGAAAATAAAGAGCCACAGGTGAACAGCTGTGTGGGGGTTATCGTCTACTCTCTGTAACAAACAGGGAGAATGATCACTGTATTTGCTAGAATTAGATTTGACTGTACATGTTCAAAACATGAAGATCAGCAGTATAAGTATGACATAAAATTTCATGCGCAGGAGAAAGCCATGTTTCAGCAGCCATGAACTATTCTAATAATTTACTTTGTGGCTTTCCAAAATTGTCAGTGTGGTAGACTGAATTCTATCATGATCCCTCGAATCTTGCCCATTAGAGTACACATCCTATATAATTTTTTGTGTAGGCAGAAACCGTGACATTATTCTAACCATTAGAATATGGGAAAGGTAAGGGAATTTTGCAATTCAAGTTCTTATCAGTTGACTTTGAGTTAACAAAAGGAAACATCCTTTTTGAGTCTGACAATTAGGTGAGTCCTTTGAAAGAGATCCCAGACTTGCCCTAAGTTATAGACTTAAAGAGCAGAGACATTTTCCTGTTATCCTCAAAGGAGCAAACTGGCATATTGTAGAGAAGGGCTCACACAGTAGGGAATGGCAGCAGCCTTTAGGGATTGAGCTCCTCAGTCCTGCACCTGCCAGGAATGGAATTCTGCCAACAACCACAAAAGCTTAAAAGGGGATCTCAAGCATCAGAGGAGCCCACAGTCCCAGCTGACATCTTGATTACAGTCTTCTGAGACCCTGAACAGAGGGCTAACTTCAACCATGCCCAAATTCCTGACTCAGAAACCGTGAGATCCTAGATCTCTATGATCCTAGATCCTAGATCTTCTATGATCTATCCAACACAGCTTCTTGAACTTTTGTCCTCATATCTCTTCTGTAAAAAGAAACATGAAAGAAGGATTAAATAAGAAGGAGAAGAAGAATAAAAGTGCCTCCCTTTAAGAACACTTTCTAAATTTCATACTCAACAGTTCTGATTATATATCTCTACCTAGAACATGGTCACATGACCACCTTCATCTGGGTAGGAGGGTTCCATTACAAAGAAAGAGTGTGCAACTGGGTATCAGGAAAAAGTGAGATTATCTAGCACAAATTTCATATAATTTAAAGACGTTAAGGGAAGTGGGTAGTGGGATGGGTGTGCTGATCCAGAATGTTACCAGAGAGCAATTAATTCACTGCTAGCAGAATTGGTCCATATTCAATCCGGTCAGAAAATAATAAGACTTGGAGCAATCAAGTATCTTATAAATTATCATATGTAAAGTTCTACTTTGGAGAAGGAAATGGCAGCCTACTCCATTATTCTTGCCTGGAGAATTCCATGGACAGAAGAACCTGGTGGGCTACAGTTCATGGGGTCACAAAGAGTCGGACACAACTTAGCAACTAAACAGAGTTCTACTTATCATAGTAGTAACAGAAGACCTGAACTTATTTTTAACATAAAATCATATAAATCAAGGTAATAAAACTACAGTTCTCTACAAAAGAGCACAAATTTCAGTCAAGCATGTTAGAAAAAAAAAAAGACTGAAGTACTGTTCCTTACAGTCGACTGGAAAAAAATATTTTACGTTGAGGTTTGGCTAAAATAATTATATGCATTGGGTTGTTGATAACATTTCAAGATACATGATTCAGAGGCTCCTTAGTCTTAATGTTATTTGATTGTGTTCAATAATTTCATCACTTTTGAATTTCTGGTAAGTCTTATTACTATAGCTTCTTTTATCTCCACTTAACCTCTCAGGCTTTCAATATAGCCAGTCCTTAAACTCAGTTAATTAAATAATGACCTTATTTAACATTGGTAATATATGTTGCACACATGCACACACATACACATATACATATATATAGTCTAATTTCATGATAATACAAGTTGGGATATTAATATACTAAATATCACTCATTTTAACAATCAAAATCCTAGCAAGTAAGCATAGGGTAACTAAGTCATGAAATTGCCATATTCTTATGGTTAATGTATAACTTTTTAATGGAACATGATATGTTTTATGTCTTGTTCTCTTAATTGTGATTATAGAAACACTATTTACTATTTTTGGACTTGGAACTTGGTCTTGGTCAAACAATTTTTTTTCACAATCTCCAAGAAAGCCACATTACAACTCTATTTCACATAAATTAGCTATCTCATCTGTGAAGATATATTATGCATAGATTTTTTAATTCAATTGAAATTCAGCAAACAAGCTATTATAAAGCTATCGGCTTAGATCAGTCTGACTTAGTATATTGGCTCAATGGATACAGGGGTCTGTTATTTTTCTGATGCTCTTAAGTTTCTCTGAAGTTTCTTTGCTCTAAATGAACTCTATTCTCCTTGTTAAAACTGAAGGACAAAGGGTCACAAAGACTGAACTCAATTGGAAAAAAATTAAACTGACTTTAGTTTCAGCTAATATAATGTGGCATGGATCTGGCATTTAATTCCCATTTGTTTACAAATACTAGACAATATGGAGCTTCTGAAACCTCAGGAGGGACTTCTCTTAGAGAAGAAAAATGTATTAAAAAAGAAGTCTCTTTTATCCTTTTCCATTTCAATACTCAAACTGTGATTTTTAACTCATGTTATTTAATTCAAATTCTCTGTGTTAGAATAGAAATTTGAAAGCAAATATTTATTTGGCAAAATAGGTAACCAATAGAAGTAGGGAACTCTCTAGATGGATAATACAGTATTGATTTATAATTATTAGTTCAGTTTGGAAATTACATTACTCATATTTATTTTAGTAAGAGTCTATCATTACTTGAAACAAATGTGCACCTGTTTATGGAGAAAATAGAAGTAGGAGATACATGGGATGATACCCCCAAACTTAAACCAGATAACCCTCTTAGCTCTTCATTAGCCAGGCAGATATGGTTAGCAAACAAATAAGGAGGAATAAAACTACTGTCATTCATGAAGATTCTGTGGTTACCTCTTCTTTGTACCCTTACAATTTCCTTAAAATGAACGTTATGAATATGGAAGAAAAAGTTTCACCCACTTTCTTAGATAGAACTTCAAGCTTCAAAATTTCTGCGTTGGAAAATAGCTTGAAGTCCTGTGATTATGAGGGAAATTTTCCTAGGACCCTGAAATGTTCCCAGAATTATTTAATGCTTGTCTATGAAAAGATCTGAATTTTTTCATAACTTATTTATAGATCATGGGATATAATCTCACTTGTGGAGTGCCTGTCCCTCCCACCTCAACTCTAAAGGATCAGAGAATAAAGAATTTGAATGTCAAGTCAAAGAGATAGATGTATCTTTCTGACAACAGATATAAGCAGGTAAATTATTTTAAAAATATCTGTCTTCCATAGAGAATAGACTTACGGACATGGAGAGAGGGAAGGAGAGGATGAGATGTATGGAAAAAGAAACATGGAAACTTACATTACCATATGTAAAATATAGTTAGCCAACAGGAATTTGCTGTATGGCTCAGGAAACTCAAACAGGGACTCTGTATCAACCTAGAGGAATGGGATGGGGAGGGAGATTCAAAAGGGAAGGGATATATGTATACCTATGGCTGATTTCATGCATTGGAGAAGGAAATGGCAACCCACTCCAGTGTTCTTGCCTGGAGAATCCCAGGGACAGAGGAGCCTGGTGGGCTGCTGTCTATGGGGTTGCAGAGAGTCAGACACGACTGAAGTGACTTAGCAGCAGCAGCATGGCTGATTCATGTTGAGGTTTTTACAGAAAACAACAAAATTCTGTAAAGCAATTATCCTTCAATTAAAAAATAAAGAAATTAAAAAAAACAAACAAAAAAAAAAACCTTTGTCTTCCAGTACCTATCATTTCATTGCTGTCTTAGTAGATCATCATGGAGCAGCCTTCCTAAAGAATCCTTACACAAACTTCACATGTCCACTTCATTTCATAATTTGCAAGTTGATACCATGTTCCAAAGTTTAAACAATTTTAGTTCACCTTCATATACTTTATCATTAAAGTAGGGCATTTTATCTGGAGATATTTCTAGACCTGTCCCTGTATTGCGCACGAGACTAGGATACTCACAAAACTATAAGCTCTTGGTGTGATATTACTAGCCCAGATTGCAGCTTCATTTAGGGAAACTTTCCTTTAGAACCCTTCATGTATTTTCAAGCCAGAGGTAAACTTCAGGTGGAAATAAATCATATCTACCTTTCAAAATGTTCTGATAAAATGAGTTGTCAAAGGAGAACAGTTGCAGTGTGTCTCAGTGAAATTCCTAAAGCATGTTCAAATGCATCCTATCTTCCATATACCAATATATACCAATAGGTGATAGGAGTGATATTCCTATCTTCCATATACCAATACATACCAATAGCTGATAGGAGTGATATAACTTTCATCAAATCATGAATGATTCGGTTATACCAGACAGTAAATATCTACTGACTTTGCTTGTGTACAAATGAGACTTCATGCTGTGTTTCTTGCCACAAAAACAAAAATCAGCTACAGCTACAAAATGTCTTGCTGGAGCCATTGCACAGCAGGTTCTACTACTCTGTTATTAATTCATCTCCTTCTCCCAACATGCTCAGTCTAACAATTTTTGAAGCAGGACAAAATCCTAGGTTGTTAAACTGAAATCATAAAATAAAGTCTCAGTAATTTAACATTTTATTGTACTTTATAATTTCATTATAAAATTTTTCATTCAAAAAATTTTTATAGAGATGCTGTATATATACATCATTTAAGTTCTGCTATTATCATTATACTATATTTGATTTGTCATATATTTATCCACATATTCATGTCTGTATCTCTCAATTGACCAAATTTATATTTTTTCCTGGTGCATTTGAAATTAATTGTAGATACTTTCCCCTTAAGATGTCAGCTTATGTATTATTAACTAGACTTTAATCTTGGTTTAACTTTTGTTATGATGTAAAATATTATAAAATGGAATCCACTCATTTTTAATGCACATTCTCTGAATCTTGCCATTCCTCTAGGTAACGTAACTCTCTAGCAATATAGAATATTATCATCACCACCTCCCAGAAGTTGCCTCTTGTCCTTTCCTGATCAATCACTGTCACATCTTCAGATAAAAACTGCTATGGTTGTATTCCACTGTATATTCAATTAACCTCTTCTAGAAGTTAATAGAGTAATCATGCAGTATGTACATTCTTAATAGACATTTTTCATTTATTATAAAACTTTCAAAGTTTATTCATATTGTTGAGTGTACAGGCAGTTTATTCTCTTTTCATTGCTGAAGAAAAATGTATCATTTGTGAATATAATATAGTTTATTAGTTTTGTTATTAGTGGATGTGGCAGCTGTTTCCAGTTCTTTATTACTATGAAAGAGCTACTATGAAAATTCTCATATGAATTTTTATGACACTTACTTTCATTCCTTTTGGATAAATGTCTAGGATTAGAATTGATGAGTAGCAGCGTGGTTGTGGTGGTTTATTTGCTCAGTAGTGTCTGACTCTTGTGACCTCATAGACAGTAGCCTGCCAAGCTCCTCTGTCCATGGCAAGAATACTCGAGTGGGTTGCCATTTCATGGTACAGGATTTTGAAATTCCACCAAGAATGTATGGAACTCCTGGTTATTCTACATATTTGTCACTGTTTGATGTTGTGTGTCTATCTTGTTTTAGTCACTTTGAGTGGATGTGTAGCAGTAGCTTGTTGTGGTTTTTATTTGCATTTTATTGATATCTCATGATACTGAACTGTTGACACCTTTTCTTTTTGTTATTGGTTGTTTTCATATCTTCTTTTGCAAAGTGTTTATTCAAAGATTTTGCCATTTTTATTACTGGACTGTTTATTATTTTTATTAATGAGTTTTATGCTCCCCAGATGGTTCAATGGTAAAGAATCTGTCTGCCTTTGCAGGAGATGCAGGAGACAGAGGTTCAATCCCTGTCATGAAGATCCCATGCAGAAGGAAATGACAACCCACTCCAGTGTTCTTGCCTGGGAACTCCCATGGACAGAGGAGCCTGGCAGTTTACGGTCCATGGGGTCACAAAGGATTTGGACATGAATTAGCAACTAAACAATAACATGATACTTAGATACCAGTATTTTGTCAAAAAATGTTTTTGTAAATACTTTCACTTGGACTATTTATTTTCTTAATGTTTTATTCTATAGGTTATAAATTTTAGTTAGATATAATTTATCATTTTAATATCATTTATTAATATTTCTGTGAGTTATCAAGGAAATATTTACCAGACCATCCAAGTCAAAGAAACATATTCATGTTTCCTCAATAGTTTTAAGTTCTATATACATGTTTATGTTCCATCTCAATTTAAAAGTTTTATAGAATGCAGGGTAGGTATCAGGGTGACTATTATAATGCTCATATATATATCCAGAAATTCTAGTAATATTTGTTGAAAGTCTTTTTTTGCTGTACCACTTTTCTCTGAAACATAAGTTGAAAATTAAATAATATAAATGTTGGTTTATTTCTGGGCTATTTTGTTTTATTAATGTGTAATGTATTCTTATGCCAAAGCTGCATTCTCTTGATTACTGTGTATTTAAAATAAGGTTTGAAAACTGGTAGTCTAAATACTCCAATTTTGTTTTTCAAAATGGCTTTCAGTGTTCTAGGTTCTTTGCTTTTCCACACATTTTAGAATCAAATTGTCAGTTACTACAGAAAACTTGCTGAGATTTGATTTGACTTTGTGTGAAATCTGTATATCAATTTGAGAGGAACTGACATCTTAGCAATATGGAGTCTCTCAGTCCATGACAGTGACTTTTCTTATTATTTATTCAAATCTTCATTAAGTGTCGAGGTCTTGGCATGTATTTTGTTAAGTTTATTTCTATATTCTTTATATTTCTTAACACTCAACAAATTAAAAAAAAACTGTTGATACTATAAAAAAAGATCATTACTGTCTATTTCATAATTATTAATTTTGATTTTTTACTGAATTCACTGATAAGTTCTGTTAATTATACTGTAGATTTCTGATGATATTATATGTAAACAACATGCCTTCTGCAAATAGGTATTTTTATACTTTCTTATCTTTATGTCTTGATTTCTAACTTTCTGCAGTGGCCAAGAACCCTGTAGATGTGGTGAGAATGGATATTTTTTTCTTGTTCCCTACTACAAAGAAGGAATTCAAATCTGTAGTGTTAAATGTGAAGTTAGCCTTAGGTTTTTCATGAATGTTCTTTTTCAGGTAGAGGGAATTTCCTTTTATTACTAAATTGCTACAAGTTTTAATTTTGAAGGAATGTCAAATTTTATCAAATGTTTTTTATCATTTATTAAAACTTAATTAGTACTTTTTCATTTTTACAAAATGGGCTACATCAGTTGATTTTGTAAATTTCAATCAATCTTACATTCCTGTGACAAAATTTATTGGCTGTAACACATTACTGTTTTACATATTGCTATATCTGATTTTCTAAAATACTATCAGTCAAGTTTGCATGTAGGTTTATAGACATATATTAGCCTCCAGTTATTAGTTCCTTCTAATATATATTTTTATTTTGAAATTACCCTCCTTCTCCTCTATATTGTGAAAGAATTTGTGTAAGATTGTGTTATTTCTTCCTTAAATGCTTAAAAGAATTGACCAATGATATCATCTGGTCCTAGAGTTTTCTTGTTGGAAAGTTTATGAGAATGGGTTCAATTTATATACAAGACACATAGCTGTTCAAATTTTGCCCTTTGTTTCCTGTACATTTCAGTAAGTTATGTTTTACAAGAAAATTGTCTATTTGGTTTAAATTGTTGTAGTTGTTGACAGAAAACTGTTCATAATATTCTCTTATTTTGTATGTACCAGTATTACTTGTATGTACCTGTGCTACTTGTATAGACCTAATGGAGCAGAAGATATTAAGAAGAAGTGGCAAGAATACATGAAGAACTATACATAAAAGATCTTAAAGAACCAGATAACATGATGGTGTAATCACTCACCTAGAGCTAGATACCTGGCATGTGAAGTCAAGTGGTCCTTGGGAAGCATCACTATGAACAAAGCTAGTGGAGGTGATGGAATTCCAGCTGAGCTAGTTTCAAATCCTAAAAGATGATGCAGTTAAAGTGCTGCACTCAATATGCCAGAAAATTTGGGAAGCTCAGCAGTGGCCACAGGACTGGAAAATGTCAGTTTTCATTCCAATGCCAAAGAAAGGCAATGCCAAAGAATGATAAAACTACTGCAGAATTACACTCATCTCACATGCTAACAAAATAATGCTCAAAATTCTCCAAGTGAGGCTTTAATAGTACATGAACTGAGAACTTCCAGATGTTCAAGCTGGACTTAGAAAAATCAGAGGAACCAGAGATCAAATTGAAAACATCTGTTGGATCATGGAAAGTGCAAGAGAATTAAAAAAAAACACAACTGCTTCTGCTTCAATGATTATGCCAAAGCCTTTGACTGTGTGGATAACAACCAACTATGGAAAATTCTTCAAGAGATGGGAATACCAGATCACCTTACCTGCTTCTTGAGAAATATGTACGCAGGTCAAGAATCAACAGTTAGAACACGACATAGAACAAGGGACTGGTTCCAAATTGGGAAAGGAGTACTTCAAGGCTGTATATTGTCATCCTGCTTATTTAACTTATATGCAGAGTACATCATGAGAAATGCCAGGCTGGATGAAGCACAAGCTGGAATTAAGATTGCCAGGAGAAATGTCAATAACCTCATATATACTGATGATACCACCGTTACAACAGGAAGCAGAGAGAAACTAAGGAGCCTCTTGATGAAAGTGAAAGAGGAGAGTGAAAAAGCTGGCTTAAAACTCAACATTCAAAAACTAAGATCATGGCATCCGTTCCATCAATTCATGACAAATAGATGGGTAAACAATGGAAACAGTGACAGACTGTATTTTCTTGGGCTTCCAAATCACTGCAGATGGTGACTGCAGCCATGAAATTTAAAAGATGCTTCCTCCTTGGAAGAAAAACTACGACCAACCTAGAGAGCATTTTAAAAACAGAGACTTTACCAAGTTTACCAACAAAGGTCAATCTAGTCAAAGCTATGGTTTTCCCAGTAGTCATGTATGGATGTGAGAATTGGACCGTAAAGAAAGCTGAGCACTGAAGAATTGATGCTTTCGAACTTTGGTGTTGGAAAAGACTCTTGAGAGTCCCTTGGACTTCAAGGAGATCAAACTACTCAATCCTAAAGGAAATCACTGCTGAATATTCATTGGAAGGATGATGCTTAAGCTCCAATACTTTGGCCACCTGATGTGAAGAACTGACTCATTTGAAAAGACTCTGATGCTGGGAAAGATTGAAGGCAGGAGAAGAAGGGGACAACAGAGGATGATTGGATGGCATCACTGATTCAATGGGCATGAGATTCTGCAAGCTCCAGGTGTTGGTGATAGATAGGGAAGTCTGACATGCTGCAGTCAATGGGGTCACAAAGAGTCAGACATGACTGAGAGACAGAATTTTATGAAACTGTACGAGTACTGATAACCACCCTTTAATTATTAATAAATTTGTGTTCTTACTGTCCCTTTTCTAGATCAATCAACTTAGAAGTTCATAAAATGTGTTAATCTTTACAACTTTTAACAAAAGAAATTTTCTCTGTAGAGATATTCTAGTGGTTATCTGCTTTCTATTTTATTGATTTCTGCACTTCATTTATTGATTGTCTTGGGATTTACTTTTTTGTTGTTGGTGGTGTAGATTTGTATAAAAATCCAATAGGTGATTAGTGGTGCTGTTCAAATCTCCATATCTTACCAATTTTTTGCTTATTTGTTCCATAAATCAATCATTATTTTTATGGGATATGTCATGCCTTCTTAGTTCTTTGTATGTAGAGTAATTGGGTTGCATCCTGAACATTGTAAAAGTGACATTCGTCCAAATATTGTTGACATTTTGGTTTGTACGTTTTAGTAGGCATTTAAGTTTGTCATATTCAAATGAAAACTCTCTCTTAGGAAACTAAGGAATCCTAGGTTAGTTCTTTTCTCTCTCTCTGAAGTCTGTCTCCAGCATGCACAGTTCATAGGTAAGTCAGAGATTCAGAAGTGTTTATACATAGAATTTGGGGCTTCTTCCCTTTGGTTCACTCTCCTATCAGATTCATATTTTATTTTATAACCACTGTCATCAGCCCAAACTCTGTCTTTGCTTTTTGTGACTGCAAGTACTGCATTTAAAAAAAAATTATAGTTGATTTACAGTATTTCAACTATTGTATTGAAATTTCAATATTTTGTATTATATTTCAATATTTTGCTATTCAATTAAATAGCAAAGTGATTCAGTTATATGTACATATATGTTTGAAAGTGAAAGTCGCTCATTTGTGTCTGACTCTTTGTGATTCCATGGACTACAGAGTCTATGGAATTCTCCAATCCAGAATACTGAAGTGGGTAGCCTTTCCCTTCTCCAGGGGATCTTCCCAACCCAGGGATGGAACCCAGGTTTCCCGCATTGCAGGCGGATTCTTTACCAGCTGAGCCACAAGGGAAGCAAAGTGAAAGTTGCTCAGTCATGTTTGACTCTTTGCAACCCCATGGACTGTAGCCTGCCAGGTTCCTCTATCCATGAAATTCTCCAGGCCAGAATACTGGAGTGGGTAGCCATTCCCTTCTCAGGGAGATCTTCGCAACCCACGAATCAAACACAGGTCTCCCACATTGCAGGCGGATTCTTTACCATCTGAGCCATCAGGGAAGCCCTATATATGTGTATTCTTTTTCAAATTTTTTTCCATTATAGGTTATTACAAGATATTTAATATAGTTCCCTGTGCTATACAGCAGTTCCTTGTTGTTTATCCATTTTATATATAGTAGTGTACTGCACTTTAGATCATGGTTTAAATCAACATGAGAGATCTTCTTTAAAGCTTAAAACTCAGTAAACAACAGTTAAGCTAGTCCAAGTCACTTCCTTTTTTCTTTTCTTTTTTGATACTTGACTCCTCTCCTTAATCAGTTTTATTTCTTCACACTCCAGGATAAGTCTAGTAAAAGCTTAAACATAACATTAATGGATCCCCTGCCATTTTTACTATTTCAAAAAGACTCATTTTACTGATATTCTAATTGTTTATGTAAGTTTAGTTGTAT
This sequence comes from Bubalus bubalis, assembly GCF_019923935.1. Taxonomy (NCBI): domain Eukaryota; kingdom Metazoa; phylum Chordata; class Mammalia; order Artiodactyla; family Bovidae; genus Bubalus; species Bubalus bubalis. The sequence goes on from NC_059173.1 coordinate 47,723,389, forward strand.
TTTGAGTGAGACAGAATATACATGGTAAACTTATTCTTTGACAATCAACCAAGTTTCAAAAGAGAAATACATTTTATTATCTGACTAGTTATTTTATATATAATTCAGTTGGTAGTTGCCATTTATGTATCTTGTATTAATTTTTTGGACTGTGTTGTATGGATTTATTCAGAACAGGAATTGGCCAACAGCTCTCAGATTAAATCTGGCTCACTGCCTATTTTTGTAAATAAAGGTTAATTTAATGCATTTATTCATTTACTTATTGAACACAGTCATTTATGTATTGTCTAGGAGTGCCTTCTCATTGTATTAGCAGAGTTGAGTAGCTGAGACAGAAACCATAGAAGTGCAAAATGTAAAATACTTACTATTTATAAATAGCCAAAAAGTGTACTCTTTCTACAAACTTTATAGAAAGTTTCACTAAACAAAATCTATAATATGATATAAACATCTCAGGATGATTTTTTGCTTGGAGTCCAGAGCATGTACAAACTATGCAGCTTGAATACAGGTAACAGATGAGGCTTCTCTCTAGAAAGCAATCCTGTTAGACTTTATTGAGCTTTACTAGTCCCTCCTTAAGCCACTGAATTGTAAATCATAAGATTGTTTTATTTAATCATCATTATTATTCGATTTGGACTTCCTGGGTGGTGCTAGTGATAAAGAATCTGTCAGCTAGTGGGCAGGAGACATAAAAAGATGCTGGTTTGATCCCTGGGTCAGGAAGATCCCCTTGAAGGAGGGCATGACAAACCACTCCAGTATTCTTGCCTGGAGAGCCCCTTGGACAGAAGAACCTGATGGGCTACAGTCCATAAGATCGCACAGAATCACACACGACTGAAGCAACATACACACACATTATTTGATTTTACTAAAATGATGTGCAGTTTTTAGAAAATAGAATTATTAATACCTGCAACTATCATAATATTATGTGTATATTAGCATAGTCAAAATATGATTTGGAAGAAAATATAATGTATTTACTTTATGGTATGGAACTAGCCTACATTAACACAGGAAAGGCTCTTTTTTCATTAGCCTTATGTGCCTGTAGTTTCATCACATCTCCTATTTGATGATATTTCAATATTGTATGTTTAAATGCACATTATAAATGAATATAAGAAATCTAATAATGTCTTATTTCTCGTAGTAAATGATTAAAAAACGTGCACTATTCCTCAGAACAAGTTTCTCTTATGATATTCATTTGTCATTGTCCAGGTAAACGTTCTCTAATAGGTACCCTGGACTTGTTTTTGTCTGGTGGACTTTGTCATTGACTAGAGTTGGGGACTTAGAGATTACAAAGCAAAATAAAACCAGGGAAGAAAATTTACCTTAATTGTTCATCATCATTGTACTGAATTTGTTTAGGTCAATCAAGTAAAAGAAAAAAGTCTTCCCTGTAGCTCAAATGGTAATGAGTTTGCCTGCAATGCAGGAGACCGGGGTTCGCTCCCTGGGTGGGGAAGATCCCCTAGAGAAGGAAATGGCAATCCACTCCAGTATTCTTGCCTGGAGAATCCCATGGATAGAGGAGACTGGCGGGCTACAGTCCTTGAGGTTGCAAAAGAGTCGGACGTGACTGAGCAACTAACACTGACACTAATTAAGTAAAAGAAACAAAATATATTTCCTGTAAGTAGTTTTAAACGTGTAGTATTCATTGAGAGTAAAGTTTGAAAGCAGGCTTTTTAAGAAATGTGCTGATTTTTGTGAACATTTCAGATATGAAACTCAATGTAGGTAATTTTTCTTCTAGACTTTATTGAATTTGTCAGTCTTCATTTGGGCAGGACTCAAGGGAATGAAGTGAAAAATACTATCTGTTCCCCTAATATTTGTATTATTCATATTTTATCCTACTTTTAACCTCTCATCTTAAGATTCATGTGAATATGAGCATTTGTAAAGTTACATTGCCCTGTATCTATTTCTTCCAACCAATTTCCTTTCTGAAAAATATTGAATTTCTTTTTATAGGGTCAGCCTAAAAAAAAAAATTACAGGATACAATAAATCCATTTAATCTTCCTATGTCCACATTTGGCCTTAATCTCCGTGTTCATTTTTGGACACAGATATCCAGAATAAAATTTTATTTTCCTCAGAGCAGAGAAACACATTCTGTGGCTTTCATGTTTAACAACTCAACAACCTTCTGCTCAAGATTAAATACTTCATTGTGTCTATGGGCAGTTGCATATTTATTACTCTCGAGGCAGTGGTATTTGAAATAAATGGAATTGAATGACTTTGAAATATTTTCTGAAATTCATATATCATGAGTTGCTCTTTCCAAAAGGAAAAGAAAATATTTTGAATCCCGTCTATAAGAAGAACACTCCATGTGAGACACACCAAGGCTGTAATAGTAAAGAACATTTTCATACTGGTCATTGTGGCTCAGTTCCTTTTTTGCCGTTGGGCTGAATTCTTGGCATCAAAACAGTGGTTCTCCACGGTTTTTTTTCTTTTCTTAAGACTGAGAGCATCTATTTCTCTGGATTTTTAAGTTCACATATTACAATTTTACAATATCCTTCATGTCTACTAGTTAATTGTCTTCGTCATATGATTAGTTGCCAAACTAAATTTGGATATTAAACATATAGATTGCATTTATAGGTAATCTTTTTTAAAATTCTATTTATTTATTTTAACTGGAGGATAATTGCTTTACAATATTCTAATGGCTTTTGCCATACACCATTGTAAATTGACCACAGCTATACATGTGTCCCCTCAATCCTGAAACCAACACCCTCCCATGCCCCTCTCCACCCATATATATAATATCCATATGGAATATGAGTATATATTTTTGAAACATTTTTACTATTCATTTCAAAGCTCACTCCCACCATAATGACCTTCACACTTTCTGGCATAAGTCCCTGGATGTGACTGCACCTACATCTTTTGTTTTACTCTTCCTTATCCCTAGAATTTTCCACCACATATATGTGCAAGATTTTCCTTCTTTCTGACGGTCTGTGCTCAAAATGCCTTCATAGAAAGGTCACCCATGACTCATCCTGTTTCTTTGTTGCCTTCTTTCATTATGTTTCCATAGTTTCATCACTCCCTACATATTATCTTCATTTGCTTGTTCATTGTCCACCTTCTCTTACTAGAGTGCTAGCTTCATGTAAGAAGGGACTATCAGTCTCACAACAATATGTAGAACAAAGCAAATGGATTGGTTGAATGCCAGTTAAATCTTTTTGGTGTATGCATATTGAACTCAAACAGCCTGAAATTATTTGATTATCTACTTTATAATTAAATTATAAATTTAAAAAGTAATTAAATGACTATAATTAGAAAAACACTTAAATTCTTTAATGTAAAATAGTCCTCTCTCAAAATTTACCTTTTAAGGAATTCTTATAAAATGAGGCATTGCCATACTTATGCTTTTGTAATTCCTTAATCAGAAAGCAAGCTGTAGTCTCAACAATACTTATCAACAGTGTGTTATTATTCAGTATAATGCTGAATATGCAAAAAATCTTTAAAATGTGAGAAGTGTATGAATATATTTAAATGAATAAATATATAAAAGTCCATATTTTATTTTTTAAAATGTGTTAAATTACAATTATCTGTGAATTTTGTGGCTATAAAGATTCTAATTTCTCATCAGTGAAGATATTTCAATTTCTATTTTGTCTTGCTAGTCAGTCAAAAGTTTAAAGTAAAGGTGTCTAAGATCATGCTTGACTATGCCTAAGTTACGACCTCATCAAATATTTTTTACTTATGTAGAAATATTTTCTGTTTCTCTCAAAGTTGTTTTGCCTCCACATCACCAATAATGTTAGAATTAAATCTTTTTAACAACAACAACATGAACAGAACTACTTCATTTTAAGAGGTGACCATGATTAATAGGGCAAACAATGTTTTGCTACAACAAAAAAGCTTAGTTACTGAGTCACAGAAGTTGAGAGAAAAAACGAACCCAGAAGTATCTCTCCAATTCCATTTATCTCTTCATTTTAATTTTCATCATACATCTGTATTATATAGTGGATGGTTGCCTTTATCATATACTTAATGTCAGGCATTTCAACAACCCTGTTTTCCTATTGACAAGGGTGTTTGTTTCTTAAACAGACCACATAATTCCTTTGCTTTCATTCATGTCTTCAAATCTCAATGCTTTCTACTGAATTTTATTTATCTGTTTATGTTGAAATTGATTTCAAATTTACATTTGTAGTCATTATGTTCTAAGGCAGTATATGCTTGTGCGCATGCTAAGTTGCTTAAGTTGTGTCTGACTCTTTGTGACCCTATGGACTGTAGACTTGCAGGCTCCTCTGTCCATGGGATTCTCTAGGCCAGAATACTGGAGTAGGTTGCCATGCCTTCCTCTAGAGGATCCTCCCGACCCAGGGACTGAACCCATGTCTCTTATGTCTCCTGCATTGGCAGGCAGGTTCTTTACCACTAGTGCCTCCTGAGAAGCCCAAGGTAGTATATAACTTAATATTATTCATGGCCAGCTTTTAAGTATTTTTCACCTAAAAATCACTGAGAACCTACACTTCTATAGAATTTTTGTGTGCTAGATCAAATATTCTTAGTTTTTGTGTGATTTGTATGTTTCTTTTTTTAAATCTTTTCTTGTATTTCTGTATAATTTCTCTAAAATTCTCTAGATCAGCTTTGATTTTAGGTGCATCTCTCACTATTCTCTTGCCCCCACACAATGTTGCCTGTGGCAGTAGCCACCCTCTGATACTTCCAGGTCTAAAGGGCAGCATTAGGGCACTCATGGATCCCTAAGATTAAAAAGGTACTCCAATATTCCTGCTTAATGGTTGTTAAGATGTGGAAGGCACAGGGTCTGTCATAATGATGTCAAATCCTCTTTATCATCCTTAGTACATAGATGCTTTATCAAGTCTAGAATGTGAAGATTATTTCATATTGTCAAACATTCTTCCCATATCTATCGTTTATGCCATAAACATCACTTCGGCATTCAAAGCCAGATTCTGTTATCCCTCAACTTGTTGTTTCTGCACAAAACTTCAAAAATTCCTATTTAGAGATCTCAAAGTTAAGATGCTTGGCACACATGCTCTGTCAACTACCGACTGCAGGCAGTTTGTGCTGGATCTTTCCCTTTGGCCATCAAGAGATGAACAAAGCGGAGTATGCCTGTGAGTTTGCCCCTGTAGAAAATTTCCCCAATTTCCTCACCCAGCTTTGTCCAGAAGGATGACCTCTAGGTTACATATGTACTATTTCCCATGCCTTCTGGTTTCCTGTTGAATTCCCTAAGAGGGAGTTGCAGCAGAAGGGTAGAGGGAACAGGTATGAGAGATCAGGATATTTCCCCCTAGCTCTGACCCTGTGGGGTTGTCTCAGGCTAGCTGTGATCTAAGACACTGCTCTCCCAAGGACACAAACTCTCTCCACAAACTCCCTTCCAGATCCCAGGAAGTGCACCCATCCCCCTTGCTTTTCACTTAGTGTGCTGACTCCTTACTTGCAAAGCTGCAACTAAACTACATGTTACTTTATTACTTCTTAGTAATACCGGCATACTTTCTCCTCTGTACATATTTAGTTCTTAAAATAAATCTACTCGTATTTTTTTATTCTTCAAAAGTGACATCTTGTATTTAAAGCTATGGTTTTTCTTATGTCATAAACAGATATGAGAGCCGGACCAATGGAGAAGGCTGAGCACCGAAGAATTGATGCTTTCGAATTGTGGTGCTGGAGAAGACTCAAGAGTCCCTTGGACTACAAGGAGATTAAACCAGTCAATCCTAAATGAAATCAACCCTGAATATTCACTGGAAGGACTGATGCTGAAGCTGCAGCTCCAACCCTTTGGCCACCTGATGTGCAGAGACTACTCTTTGGAAAAGACCCTGATACTGGGAAAGATTGAGGGTTGGTGAGCATTATTTCATTGAGTCAGTGAGCATCACTGACTCAACGGAATGAGTTTGAGTAAACTTTGGGAGATAGCAAAGGTTAGGGAAGTCTGGCATGCTGCAGTTCATGGGATCACAAAGATTCAGACGTGACTGAGCAACTGGACAACAACAAAGAGTGATATCCTTTTTCCGTTTGAAGAAAGTCCTCATGCTGCCTGAAAGGTGAAGGGTTAAGATGATAGGAAGTCACTGGGAAAAATGTTTGTTCATATGAAAATGCTATACATCCCCTTAGGCTCTTACAGATAATAGTTATAATCATTCAATCATGTTTTTAGTTGTGAAAAAAAAATAGAAACTTTCTCCAAATTTCTTTTGGTTTATTCAGGATTTACTTTTTTAGAGAATGTCTACTATATTCTAGGAGCAGCCACATCATATTGTCAGGGTAAGGCATCTGGTCTGTGATTATTCTCTAGACAAAGTCCTCTCTGGGATGATGTCCATGGCATCAACAAGCACTTGCATTTCTTGCATGTGGCACTGGATTATCTGGGATCCCACTGTGGCATCCAGTTACTGATTCATATATACAGTATCCTCATTTTACATATTATTTCAGGCATCAGTTTTTCTCTCAACCCTTTTGTTCCTTTCATGAAGGAATACAAATTAAGCACATTCCTTATTTCCTCCTACACTTCCTGGGACCTTGGGACACTGAAATCTTGGGTTCCCTTAGACTACCTCTTCTCTCTCATCTTTCAAGAAGCTAAGCATATATACCCTTTATTTGGTTTTCTTCCAAGCCTCTGTGAATTTTTGTCCGCCCCCTCACCCCCCACCCCAGAACTTGTCACATAGAAGTGAGTCTCTTCATTTTCTTAAACTGGCAATGTTGTTTAAATTTCACTGATACTTGAAATGTTGTTTTTCTATGCACAATAGTAAAGACATACCCTTGTACCATCACCTTAAAAATTATCCCCATTTTTGACGGTGACTGAGTTCCCACTCTAGTCCTGAATTTTAAAAGCAGTACTAATCCCTTGCTCATTGAACTCCTGGGATGGAGGAAGCCAATGATAGAGTTTCCTCTCTGAGATCATCCCCACTTCTAAAACTAATCTCCCTCATATCCTTCTTTACCTCAGGCAGACGTCATATAAAATATGGTTTTTTTGGTCCCATTTTTTCCCTCTTGTCTTTCTGTGCCACTCTGGTGGTAGAGCTCAAATAACCTCAGAGCATTTTTTCCTATCTGCTTGTCATAGAAAGTTCTAATGCTCTTTTCAAAATGCACATTTGATCATATTATTGCTCCTGCTTAAAATACTCCTATGACTTCCCTGTAATCCAAGGATTATGTAATACATATAAATTATATGAATATATGTCATACACATATAAATCTTTTGCATAGTCTGGCTCCCGGGGCCTCCTTTCCCTTACTTGCTACACTCAGCCACACTGACCTAATGATTTCTTGGAAATGTTATGCTGTTAGTCGCTCAGTCATGTCTGACTCTTTGTGACCCTGTGAACTGTAACCCGCCAGGCTCCTCTGTCCATGGAATTCTCTAGGCCAGAATACCGGAAGGGGTAGCCATTCCCTTCACCAGGGAGTCTTCCTGACCACTTGCATATGCTTACAAGTCCTTTTTCCTCTGTATCTCCCTTTTCATACTAGGTCTCCTTTTTAATTTCAAGCTCAGTTTAAGAATTTCTCCTAGGGAAACTTTTACTGATCTTCCAATTTAAGACAACTCCTTTATTGTACCCTCACATAATTCCAGTTGAGCTATTTCAAATCCTGAAAGATGATGCTGTGAAAGTGCTGCACTCAATATGCCAGCAAATTTGGAAAACCTTTCTTTGCATATTACTTTTCATTTCTCCTTTTTGTCCAGCTCCATCTATTTCTTCAAGCCGTGGTTTAAATGTTGTTTTCTCCTAAAGATATTCTTGGACCAAAAAATTAAGAAATGGGTCCACTGATGTTTTCACTGAATTATATACACTTTGCTCATAGCAATTATTTAATATATTTAGTCCTCAGTAAACTGTGATAGTCATAAATGTACTCTTTTTGGATACCATTTTAAATGCCTTGCACAAAATATGGCTCCCCATTTGTGGTTGCTCCTCATGAGCTATTTATGAAGCTGTAGGGCTCCTGAATTAATATACTTCAAGAGGCTTCTTGGGTTTCACATGCAATGCAGGAGATCCTGTTCAATTGCTGGATTGGGAAGATCTCCTAGAGAAGGGATAGGCTACTCACTCCAGTTTTCTTGAGCTTCCCTGCTTGGTGGTTCAGCTTGTAAAGAATCCGCCTGCAGTACAGGAGACCTGTGTTCAGTCCCTGGGTTGGGAAGGTCCCCTGCAGAAGGGAACAGGTACCCCTCTCAGTATTCTGGCCTGAAGAATTCCATGGACTGTATAGTCAATGGTGTTGCAAAGAGTCAGACATGACTGGGCAACTTTCACTTTCACTTTCAGGAGGCATCTTACCACTAGCTGTGGTTGAGCTATGTCATCAAAGAAATGACACTATTGACAAGGTTGATCTAGTGCTATTTCTTATATTAATGCTAATCAAGGAGACAATTATCTTTCTCAAAAAGGTAAAAAATATTGCCAGGGGCATCTTTGAAACCATGAACTTTAACCCAATGTTCTCCTAACTTCTAGTCATATATAATTTGTTTTATACAGTCTAATAATTTCTGTGCTAGGTTTAGTTGCTCAGTCGTGTCCGGCTCTTTGCAACATCATGGACTATAGCCCACTAACCCCTTCTGTCCATGAGGATTCTTCAGGCAAGCGTACTGGAGTGGGTTGCCATGCCCTCTTCCAGGGGATCTTCCCAACCCAGGGGTCAAACCCAGGTATCCCTTATTCAGGCGGATTCTTTACCATCTGAGCTATTTCTATTACATATTTATTGTTCAACTTCTTTGGAGCACTCATTGTTTTGTAGGATAAAAGAGCATGTAAGACCTGTTTACAGATTTCAAAACCGTATGGTTATGTACATGAGACTGCAAATTTACATTATGGTATTTTGGCCAAAAATTTAAAATATAGAAACAAAGAACAAATGGTGTGATCCTGAAACATAGAAGCTTAAAGAACAATGTGATCACTAGAGGTCAGAAGAGACAAAACAAATCAAATATCTTGAAGGAAGTAGGACTTGAGCTTTTTCCTGAAAACTGAATATGTTCTGTAAGGGACAAGGAGGATAGTATTCCTGGACAATGTCTACAGAATTATTAAAGCATTGCAAATCCCCTAGTTTTAAAAAGTAACATCACCTCTGCCATCTGCAGTCATAGATATGCAAAGTCATACCCAGTGAAGTCACATCACCTCTTGAGCTTTCCTGCCACACTACTACCATTAACATTTCAGGTATTGCATTTTAAAAATAAATTAGAATATATTATAAACATAAACTTCATTGTGATTGATTTAATCCTATTTGTGTCTTCTATAGCCAGAATAGAGTACATTATTTATTGATCTCTTACCCACATTCTTCTCCTTTACTATTACTAAATGAATTTTGACTTATGAAGAATGACCCAAGGAGTCAAATGTCATCTCCTATCCAATAGAGTGCTAATTCCTGTTACTAAAATGATCTTCTTCTTATCCTAGAAATGTAATGCGTATGTTGGTTATTATAGGATTTCAATAAAATATTGATGCACTAATATGGTATCCACTTAAAGGATATGAGGTCGAGAGTTCAGGAAGAAGGGTAGTCTAGTTAGAGCTTCATCATAGGATACTCAAAATGCAGGGGGACTGAATGGAAGAAAGAAGAATGCTCCGCTGGCATAGGTTTCATGGATTTTGCTCTAATAAGGTTTGTGCCATTGAACAGTTTTGGAAGGGACTCTGAAGTAGGATTTGGAAGTAAAATTTGTTGCATACATTAAACGGGGCAATATTGAGATATTTTAATGTGATTATCATTTTATGTTATTAGATTATTATTTCTTTACTTAGTATTTTATACTTACAGCAGTAAAGCACAGAAAATATATAATCTGCTTTAGATAGCAATTGCTAATTAGTGGACATTGCCTATGTTAGGTGAAAAAAAGTCTTTATTATTACAGCCAGGAAAAATCCCTTCACCCAAATATCTATGTGTAGTATTAGCTGAATGTTGTTAATTTTCAGAAAAATTGCAAAATAATTTATTGAAGTGACTGAACTATTTGAAATGTGAAACACACATTTTTAAATATCTTTTTTTTTTTAATGAAAAAGGTATTCAGTATATTCTGGTACCCTGCTCCAATTTTCCTCCCTAATATTCTGGTGTAACTATCTGAATAATTTATTTTCTAATTTGTTCTTGATACTTCTTTTTCAAGTTTGGAGGATTCTTTTGTGAAAATTCAAGTAAAGTTCTTGTGCTTTGCTATCAAGGCTGAATGTCTGACTCAGGGATCTCCATCCTTGTCTTATACACCGGTCAAAGTACAGTCTTTAAAGACATCTTTTTCAGTTGTCTTCTGGAGACAAGTTTGCTTCCTCCCAATGGAGTCCACACAATGCTGGCTTCCAGTTTGACTATTCAATGGTGAGGCTGTATCTCAGCCTCTGTCTCTAACCTGAACATTCTGAATCATAGTGATTGATGGAATTTTATCTGCCAGCTGCATTCTTACATCCACAACTTGCCTTCTGCTTTTTATGAATGTGTGAGCAATATTTTTAATCCTTTGTGCTGGAAGCAAGACTTTATTTAGCTTAAGAGCTGAAAATAATTACCCAGTTCTTACCCAGCTCCACAGCATGTCCTTTCTAATAAATTAAATAACCCTTCATCAATAATGATGGCTCTGGATCAGCTGTTTAATCCCTTCATGACTAGTTTTATGCAGACTGCTTTTTCAGATACATTATTTGACTTAATCTTCATCTGATATGTTAAGAAAAGAAAAAAAAATACACACGTGTACATGCACATATAGGATGTGATGTGTGTGTTTTAATCTGTTGCATTGGTCCCTATAAAACATTCCTCTGGGCTAAGGTGTCTGGGGCTATTGCCTCAGATGGAGAATTCTGTAGCAAGATACAAAGAATAGTGTCAAATTACATACTTTTAAGTATCTAAATAGCCTTGAATAGCAGGGTTTTGATTTGCAAGGGCAAATCTTTTTGAGAGAGAAAAGGTTTTGGAATTTAGAAAGCCCGTTTTTGCATATCAAAAGCAAAGCCTTAAAGGAATCAAGGCTTAGGGCTTCTGCCACTATAATTTTTTTTTTTTTTTTTTAAGAAAAGCAAATCTCCCCATTTCCTTACTAAGCAAAACTAGAAAGATAGGGGAAAGCAATTAGTCATTGGCTGACATGAATTCAGAAATTGATTCAAACCTATCAGACACTCCCTCCTTAGGCAGTGGGAAACAGTAAAACTGCAGATAGGGTTTGGTTTGAATAGAGTTGCTAATGTGCTGTATCTCACTTGCCATTGATAGCCTGAGAAATGGGGAGCCTTGTAGAAAAATCTCACATGCCAACATCCTGTGGAGGTAGTGTTGCAGGAACAGGGACCCCTTCCCAAGCCCAAGAGTGCACTCTTGTCTATCACTTGGAAATAAATTGTCTGAGAAGACACACGTGCTGACAAAGCCAGAGACTTTATTAGGAAAGGGTGCCCAGGTAGAGGGCAGGAGGGTAAGGGAAACCTGGAGAACTGCTCTGCCATGTGGATTGCAGTCTTAGGTTTTTTGGTAATGGGATTGGTTTCTGGATTGTCTCTGGCCAATCATTCTGACTCAGGGTCCTTCCTAGTGGTGCAGGCATTGTTCAGCCAAAATGGATTCCAGTGAGGAGGATTCTGGGAGGTGGTAGGACATGTGGTGTCTCCTTTTGACCTTTCCTGAACTCTTCTGATTGGTGGTGGCTTATTAGCTCCATTTTCCTTAATAGGACCTCCTGTCATAAAATAACTCAGGCAAATGATTACTATGGTACCTGGCCATGGTGGGCAGTTTCAGTCAGTATGTTTCCCCTAACAGTAGGGTTGTTGACTCAGTGTCCAGAAAAATTTAAGTGAAGTCCTGAAAAAAAAAAACTCCCCGTCCCTGTGGCTCAAATTATGGAGAATACTCAAATGAGAAGATAGCATTTATCATTCAGACTGGGAAACATCTAAGAAAAAAGAAAAAAAAAACAAACATGCATGATTATTAAGCCAGAATAAACCATAGAGTTCAGGAAAAACAGAACATATAGTCATCTTACAGAGGAGCCTAAGTATTCCTGGAGAGAACCAGAGGATGCAGAATGAAATAACAGATGGCACAAAACAGAATATATGTGATGCTGGGTCTATGGGTATCTTACCAGATGCCAGAAGGAACAGATACTCTTAATGGAAGCTTATGGAGGGAGCATAGACATCTTAAAATATAACACCATTGGACAGAAAATAACTACACAGATCCAAAGATTCCTATATCTTCTCGACAAAAAATTAATAGTCAATCTAAGAAAGAAACAGAAAATTTTATTTGAGCTAATCTGAGGATTATAACCCAGGAGACAGTCTTTCAGAGAGCTCTGAAAATTGTTCTGAGGGGGAGGCCAGTGTATATGTGATTTTGCTGAAGGAGATATGTGCAAACAAGCACACATGGCAGTATAAGGCTGCTGCTGGTCACAGGGAACAGACATCTTATAAAACCATATTTTGGATCAATTGTTTTAAGTCACTTAGATCATCATTAATTTTATCAAAGGATCAGTCACATATTTGGTAAAGCAAGAACCAAACCCCTTAGAGAATTGGGAAAGCAATATTACCTTCTAAGGAATTATATGGCTAGCATCAGAAGAAGAAACATTGATCTTTAGAGTTGAGCAGGTATTTCTGCCTCTGGGGAGGATGGTTAACAATAATGCAATGCACAGGGAAATGTATATATATTGCAGAGAAAATGGCAACCCACTCCCTCACTCCAGTGTGAAAGCCTATGGACAGAGGAGCCTCTCAGGCTATAGTCAATGGGATTGCACAAGAGTTGGACACGACTTAGCAGATAAACAAAAACAAAGCTTGCCTGGTGGCTCGGACGGTAAAGAATCTGCCTGCAATGCAGGAGACCCTGGTATGATCCCTGGGTTGGGAAGATCCCCTGGAGAAGGGAATGGCAACCCACTCCAGTATTCTTGCTAGGAGAATTCCATAGACAAAGGAACATGGCAGGCTACAGTCCCTGGGGTCATAAAGAGGTGGGCATGACTGACTATCACACACACACACACATATATATATACACACACACACACATATATATATATATATATATATATATATGTATAAACACATTTACACAGGGAAAAGAGGAGGCCAAGGGGTAGAGAAAAATTTTTATGTTTAGCTTTTCCATGCCTTTAAGTGTGAATTTTCATTTCATCAATACTAGTAGATAGACAAGGAAGCAGAGAGTTAGAAAATTATAAAAGGCTATGAAAACTATTCAGTGTAAATATTAAGTTTATATTAACTAGCTAACAGTTATATAATGACTTGAGTTAGAGCTTAAGTTATAGAAAAGTAGTCTTACTTATTCTTATTCAATTCTTACATTTACTTAACTGAGATTTGGCTTAAAAATAAATTATATTATCCACAACTATAAACAAAAGAGGAAATATTGATTCCATGTTTTAGATGAAGAAAGTGAGGTCAACCCAAAATTTCAAAACTTGTAAGGTTTGCTGCTGGGACAAGAACTGTATCATCTAGTTCTCTGTGCAATATTTACAATATTTTTTTTTCTTTTTATCCTCCCTGTAAAATTATCCCTTAACCCACACTCTTATAAAGGTATCTTCTTTTCCTTGAGACTAACTTTGGGGATCAAGGTAGGATTCTGAATATATGTGATCAGGCTAATGAGTATTTTTTTTTTTGCCTTCTATTTTATTTATTTATTTATTTATTGGTAGTAAGCGTTTCTAGTAAAGGGTCTGGCTTCCTATTTTTTCACATTTTTAATAACTCATCACTGTCTATCAAGATCTAGTAATATTTGTGTATATTTATTATCCAGACTCTGTGCCGTGCTGTGCTTAGTCGCCCAGTTGTCGCCTCTTTACAACCTCATGGACTGTAGCCCTCCAGGCTCCTCTGTCCATGGGGATTCTCCAGGCAACAATACTGGAGTGGGCTGCCATGCCCTCCTTCAGGGTACCTTCCCAACCCAGGGATCAAACCCAGATCTCCCGCATTACAGGAGGATTCTTTAACATCTGAGCCACCAGGGAAGCCCATAATAAGCACAGAATAAGAATTTGTTTAACCCATTCATTAATGAAGAAGCAGTTGAGCCTCATCAAGTATGACACTAGAACAAGCAGAAAGCTGACTGATTAATTTCAAGTGTAATTTTCATGAGTATCATTTAATTAATTGTACTGCTTGTGATCACACTATCATAGATATCTCTAGAATGGTCATTCTCAAATTTTGTCATGCTTGATGATCACTTGATAAAATAGTTAAAAGTGTAGAACCTCAAAGACATCAATAAAAATTCTGCTGTAGTAGATTTGGAGTAATCCCCCCCAATCACTTAGCAATCATCTAATAATTACTCTAAGGAGTATAGTCAATTATGGTTTCAATTCAGGCTCCAGAGCTTTTACTCAGATTTCACTGTGTAAGGTGGGTCTTGCATACCTGCTATTTTTCTCCCCACTATTTAGTACTAATTTTTATTAATTATACACCAATAAAATACATACCAATTTCATACTACATAGAAAAAAAATATGAAACATGAAGTCAAGTTTGATTTTTAAAAAGTTGCATGCTTTTGACTGACACTGCATGAAGATGGGGGCCTAACATTTTAAGCATGTTCAAGTGGTGAGTTCATGATTTATTTAGTAATCTGTAACCTAAGTATTTTGCATCCAGTAATCCAATCCAAAGAGGTATATTTGCAAACAAACTGGGATTGCATTTTGGAAGAAAATGTATTTTAGCAAAAAAGAAAGAAAGAAAAAATTACAACGGTGATAGAAATACATTAGAGG
This sequence comes from Bubalus bubalis, assembly GCF_019923935.1. Classification (NCBI taxonomy): domain Eukaryota; kingdom Metazoa; phylum Chordata; class Mammalia; order Artiodactyla; family Bovidae; genus Bubalus; species Bubalus bubalis. The sequence continues at coordinate 47,738,390 of NC_059173.1, forward strand.
AATAATGAAGTTTGTTCTGCTCTCTCTTCTGAAGAGGGCACAGAGTTATGAGTGGTGAACTCTAGAGGTTTATAGTTCACCTTACATATTATGATACTGTCTGTCAATACATCCTTTTTGGAGTTCATCTAATAGACATTAGTTTCCGAGAATATGAGAAGGATGCAATTATTAATGAAACATGAGCGCAGTGTATTCTAACATGAATAGTCTGTAGTATATGGGCTTCCCAGGTGGCGCTAGTGGTAAAGATCTCATCTGCCAACGTAGAAGATATAAGAGAGGTGGGTTAGATCCCTGGGTTGGGAAGAACCTCTGGAGGGGTCACGACAACCCACTCCAGTATTCTTGCCTGGAGAATCCCATGGACAGAGGAGCCTGGCAGGGTCCGTGGGGTCTCAAAGAATTGGACACAACTGAGGTGACGCGACACACTCACACCAAGTATATACTGGCAAGATCTAAATATCCAGCTCAGACCTACTTCTCCACCATGCTCCTGATTTATATATCCACCTGCTATAGATTTCCCATTTGAAAGTCTAACTAGGCATCTCAAGTTCAGTTCAACTTATACCAAACTAAATTCCTGATCTTCCCACAACCAAATATATTCTTTCAACAGACTTCCCCATGCTGTTGTTCAGTTGCTAAGTCATGTCTGACACATTGTGATCCCTTGGACAGCAGCACGCCAGGTTTCCCTGTCCTTCACCATCTCCCAGAGTTTGCTCAAACTCATGTCCCTTGAATCAGTAATGCCATCCAATCATCTCATCCTCTGTTGCCCCCTACTCCTCTTGCCCTCAGTCCTTCCCAGCATAACAGTCTTTTCCAATGAGTCAGCTCTTCGTATTATGTGGCCAAAGTATTGGAGTTTCAGATTCAGCACAGTCCTTCCAATGAATATTCAGGGTTGATTTCCTTTTGGATTGACTGGTTTGATCTCCTTGATCTCCTTGATGTCCAGGGGATTCTCAAGAGTCTTCTCCAACACCACAGTTTGAACACAATAATTCTTCAGCATTCAGTCTCCTTTATAGTCCAACTCTCACGTGCATACATGACTACTGGAAAAACTATAGCTTTGACTATACAGACTTTGTTGGCAAAGTGATGTCTCTGCTTTTGAATACACTGTCTACGATTATGATAGCTATTATTCCAAGGAGCAAGTGTCTTTTCATATCATGGCTGCCATCACCATCTGCAGTGATTCTGGAGCCCAAGAAAATGAAATCTGACACCATTGCCACATTTTCCCCATTAATTTGCCATGAAGTGATAGGCCTGGAATCCATGATCTTAGTTTCTTGAATGTTGAATTTTGAACCAACTTTTTCTCTCTCCTCTTTCACCATCATCAAGAGGCTCTTTAGTTCCTCTTCACTTTCTACCATTAAAGTGATATCTGAGGTTGTTGATATTTCTCCTGGAAAACTTGATTCCAGCTTGTGATTCATCCAGCCTGGCATTTCACATGATGTACTCTGCATATAAGTTAAATAAGCAGGGTGACAATATACATACAGCCTTGTCATACTCCTTTCCCAATTTTTAACCAGTCCATCGTTCCATGTCCAGCTCTAACTGTTGCTTCTTGTCCTGCATTCAGGTTTCTCAGGAGGAGGTAATGTGGTCTGGTATTCCCATATCATTAAGAATATTCCACAGTTTGTTGTGATCCACACAGTCAAAGGCCTTAGTATGGTCAAGAAGCAGAAGTAGATGTTTTCTTTGGAATTCTCTTGCTTTTTCTACAACCCAGCAGATGTTGGCAATTTGATCTCTGGTTCCTCTGCCTTTTCTAAATCCAGCTTCTACAACTAGAAACTCTTAGTTCACATACTGTAGAAGCCTTGCTTGAAGGATTTTGAGCATAATCTTGCTGGCATGTGAAATTAGTACAATTTTATGATAACTTGAACATTCTTTGGCATTGCCTTTCTTTGGGATTGTAATGAAAAACAGAACTTTTTCAGTCCTGTGGCCACTGCTGAGTTTTCCAAATGTATTGGCACTTTCACAGCATCATCTTTGGATTTGCAATAGCTCAGCTATAATTCTATCACCTACACTAGCTTTGTTCATAGTAATGCTTCCTAAGGCCCACTTGACTTCACACTCCAAGATGTCTGGCTCTAGGTGACTGACCATGCTATTAAAAGAGTCAGTTCCTAGGCAGGTTGATAAGAAGTCCAGGGTCACTGAGGAGGAGAAAAGAGCCTGGGTTTCTCAAGGAGGAGTAAAGGACAACTTTGTTTTCTACATTGCTTTGTTTTAGTCAATATAACAATGTATCTTGCTTAAGGATATGTTTCTCCTTAACAAGAACCTTCTGTCTAATCCTGTTATCTTAAAACTTGTATACTGTGGGAGTGGGTCTGGTAAGACCTTTCAAGTGTTAGTTCTAATCATGCTAATTTAAGATGCATGTTGTATGAGTGGGTCTGATAAAAGTATATAAGGCCATGCTAAGACTAGAGAGTGGGACACTCTCCATCCCCCTTCTGATGTCTCTGTCACAAGCTTTCTCTGTCCCTTTTTATACTTTAATAAAACTCTGCTACACAAAAGCTCCTGAGTGATCAAGCCTGGTCCCTGGTCCTGAAGCTCAATTTTCTTCTTTGGAGATCACAAATCCGACATTGTTCACCATAAGCTATCACTATCATCATTATCTGGGTTATTACCAGCTTTTCTCTCTGTGCATTCTTGCCAACTTTTCTTAATCCTTTCTGCTTCTGTTAGGTCCTTGCCAAAAAAATGTTAGGTCCTTTATTGTGCCTATCTTTATCAAGTGACAAATTTTCCAGCTCTTTCGTAAGCTCAGAATCCAAAGTATATTTTTGTATTTGAGGACTTTTCTCTCTTTCTCATATTTACATATAATCTAAGAAATCCTATTGACTCTGCTTTCAAAATATATACTATTTCCAATTTCATTTCACTACTTCACAGCTACCAAACTGATCCAGGCCTTCATCGCTTCCCTAGTTTGCTTCAATAGCCTCTGAAAATGATTTTCTACCACTGTTCCTTGTATTTTACTCTTAAACACAGAAACTGGAGGAAGCTATAACTGAGAATACATCACTCCCTTTCTTAAATTCTATAATGAATTCTTATTTCATTTATGCTATTTCAGAATACTGAAGTTGACTTGTAAGACCTTATGTGACCTGGCCCTACTAAGGTCTCCAAAGTCTTCCCTGCAATCTATCCCTCTCCTCCACCATATCTATCCCTCTCCTTCAGCCGTATCAGTTTTTTCTCTCCTCCTCTGAACTTGCCAGGCACAGTTTTAAGGTCTTTGCTCTAAGTATTCCCTCTTGTTTTGTATTCCAAAGTACACATGGTTAACTATCTCACTCCTTCCCAGTCTTTGTTCAAATCTCGTTTCCTTAATTAGTTGTACTGTATTCATCCCATTTAGGGCTTCCCTGGTGGTTCAGTGGTAAAGAATATGCCTGCCAAGGCAGGAGAGGGTCAGGAAGATCTCTGGGAGAAGGAAATGGCCAACCACACCAGAATTCTTGCCTATGAAATCCCATGGACAGAGGAGCCTGGCAGGCTACAGTCCATGGGGTTGCAAAAGAGTTGGATATGACTTAGCGACTAAAACAACAAACAACACATTTTTCCCATTTTATATTGCAACCTGCTTTGAAACTCTCATCATCACCCACCATAGACACTGTGAGCTCCATTGCCACTCTACATTTTCTTTTTACATAGCTATTATGGCCATCAACTAAATATAAAATTGTCTGAATTATTTATTCATCTATGGAAACGCACTATTCTAAGAAGTAGTACATAAATACACACGTACAGCTCAAAGAATGGTCACAAACCCAAAGCTGTGTAATTGCCACCGAGGTTAAGAAATAAGCATTGCAAGCAGTCCAGAAGGACTCTCATGCCCTCTCCAACTGCTCTTCTCTCTTTCCTCTGAAAATATTATTACTGCCTTGATTTCTCATGCTTTAAATTTTGTGGGTTTTGAACTTTATATGCAGAAGTGTCCGTGCGTGTGTGCATGCAGGTGTGCACATGCATGTAAATGTGTCTGTGCTTTCTTTTTCTCAGTAGTATTTTTGGGAAACTCATCCCTGTTGCTGGATGCAGTGGTAGTGTTTTACTTTTTACTGTTGTATAATTTTTATTGTATAACATATGACAATTTATTTATTCATTCTATCAGTGAAAGGGCATTTGGGATTATAATCTTTGTTGTTTGTAGTCTATTTTACCACCCCCACCTCAGTTTTTAAGTTTGATGAGGATAGGGCTTTACTGATTCATTAACACCAAAAAACTAGAAAAGTACCTGAAACATCGCAGGCAACTCAATAAATATTTGTTTAATTAAAGTAAGTTTTACTGGAATATGGACGTGATTCCAATGGCTTATTTTGAAGTCCATTTTTGGAAAACAATGCAAATCTTTATATTTTGTTTTTCTGAAAGTTTCTATCCATATATCACTGGTACTTTTATAACATTTACAGGCAATTGGTAGATTAAATAATGATGTGGGGAATATGTTATCAGTGTATTTAAGCAATTTGGAGAAACAGGATTGAAATTGGTTTTGATGACCTATGTACATCACACAAAATTGAAAGATAAGATTTGACCAGAATTGTCAGAAAAAGTCTGACAATAGTACTATGTAAATAAGATTAAAGTATCAAATGCTAATAATGCAAACTCAAAATATTTAAAAATTTTGCAAATATCTAAGATACATCCTATCCCAATACACTAAACAAATTAGGAAATTTTGTTTTGCCTAGTCATGGAAAACAGGTATCACAGACATGAAACATTTAAATGTGTGAATTTAATTTCTCTTTTATTGTATTGTATGTATTTTATAATATCTAAGAGAAGGGAATTATCAAGTTATTAATGGCTTGTATAACACACATTTAATTAACTGAATTAATAATGATCAGTGGCATTACAGGAGCTATCCAATTCATTTACTATATAATAATTTAGTGGTTAACACTTAAGAAAAGTGGCCAGTCATTATCAATGTATCATTGTGCATTGTGCTAACATTAAATGGATCAAATTAATGTAGTGTTACTTTTATCTGAAGAAGGCTTTAATGAACATTTCATCATTTCAAAATGTTGTCATGACATATTATTAAAATATCAAATGCTTAACTTAATGCTTGGCATAAAAAGGTTCATTTGATACTCATGTTAATGAGAACTTTAGTTTGTTTGTTTTTTTTCTTTCTTTTGTCACAGGTATAATTAAAGGCAGGTATTATTTATAAAGGCTTTTAAAAATTACTTAAATATTTAACAGGACCACCTTCGAAATTGTACTTGTGAAGAATAAAAATACATTTAAAGCTATGGGAATTCTTTTTCACACCCCACTTTTAGCCAGTTGATCAGTTCATTTCTATTAAGAGACAGAAATATGACTTCATATTAATGATGGAATCAAAACAGATGGAGCTATCTAATGGTTCAGGCAGGAAATTGGAGTAGGAATTATAGCTTCTTACCCTTATATCTATTCTGATTCACTAAATGACCTTGGGCAAATTACTTAAGCTGCCAGGTCAAATTTTCTAAGTGCACATCTTTTTTTTTTTATGCCCAGAGCTCATATTAACAGAAAAGGAAGTTACGGAGGTACAGAAAAAGGAAATTACATAATACAGAGTGGAGGAAAAGCCTTTGGCATGAAATAGATAAAGTGGCCTACCCAAAGTTTCACAATTACTATGTGGACGACTGGGCATTTATAGTCCAGTGCGTGACTCATTGGCCCTCAATTACCACGCTTTTAATATCGCCTTGATAATAACTTCCCTGATTTTGGTTATGATAGTATATGCTTAAGACTTACCTCTCCAATTAGCTATCTAATAAATGTTTTAGTCTTTTCTCCAACATCAAATGCTATCAGGTTTTATTCTTAAAACAGCTTTTAGTTTTATGCACCTGTTAAAGCCAGACTCCACTGTCATAATTCTAATGCTTATTATTCCTCATCTGGGCACTCATTAATCTAAAAATTACTGTCAGTGACTCATTTTTTTTTTCTCACATTTATTTCAGCTATCATGCTTTTAAATACCTATAGATGATATTTAAAAAACTGAAATGTTGGGAGAACACAAAGGAAAAAAACAGAGGGCTGTGTCAGAATTCTTTAACATGACTATTTACCAGTCATGCAATAAAAGAACATGAAAGGAAAGTGAAATATCCTTTTTTTGTTTTCTATTATTTTGTTAATGACCAAATTCATTAAATTTATACACTACACACTGATTTATCTCTATTATATTGTTTGAATCTATCCACAAATTTCCATATAAATGACATTTTTCTAATTCAGGCTTACATTATTCCTTGGGAATTTTTGGCTAATCCTTTGTCTCTAATACTTCCTCCTTAAATTTATTCTCCACCTTACCTATATATGTCTCTATGTTCCTTTTAACATCCATTTTAAGCTAGCATATTAATCTCAAATGAGTATGAATTTCTAATTTCTTGACTACACATAACACCGATAGGTCTTTGCTTATGCTTTTTTCTCTGCTAGAATGGTCATACTCTATTTACCTTTTAAAACTTGACTTTAATCTCACTTCCAGAAAGCTTTCATTCGTTATTCATACCAAGTATTGGTATTCTCCTTCTGTGTTCCCATAACATACAGTATATGTCATTATGATTATGCTTATTTCATTGTTTTATAACTATGAGATTTCCATCTTTTTTTTTCTATCAAATGTTTTTCCTTCAGAGATGGTTATATATAAAACTAGTTAAAAGCATCAAAGAAAAATTATACCAGATGAAGTTAAACAGGCAAATAAACCTTTATTCAAGACAAGGAGCAATGGCTGCACTTTGCTGGAGCAGCTCTGAAGAGATACCCCACGCCCAAGGTAAGAGAAACCCAAGTGAGACAGCAGGTGTTGCAAGAGGGTATCAGAAGGCAGACACACTGAAACCATAATCACAGAAAACTAGTCAATCTAATCACACTAGGACCACAGCCTTGTCTAACTCAATGAAACTAAGCCATGCCCGTGGGGCAACCCTAGATGGGCAGGTCATGGTGGAGAGATCTGACAGAATGTGGTCACTGGAGAAGGGAATGGCAAACCACTTCAGTATTCTTGCCTTGAGAACCCCATGAACAGTATGAAAAAGCAAAATGATAAGATACTGAAAGAGAAACTCCCCAGGTCAGTAGGTACCCAATATGCTACTGGAGATCAGTGGAGAAATAACTCCAGAAGAATGAAGGGATGGAGCCAAAGCAAAAACAATACCCAGTTGTGGATGTGACTGGTGATAGAAGCAAGGTCCAATGCTGTAAAGAGCAATATTGCATAGGAACCTGGAATGTCAGGTCCATGAATCAAGGCAAATTGGAAGTGGTCAAACAAGAGATGGCAAGAGTGAATGTCGACATTCTAGGAATCAGCGAACTGAAATGGACTGGAATGGGTGAATTTAACTCAGATGACCATTCTATCTACTACTGCGGGCAGGAATCCCTCAGAAGAAATGGAGTGGACATCATGGTCAACAAAAGAGTCCAAAATGCAGTACTTGGATGCAATCTCAAAAACGACAGAATGATCTCTGTTCATTTCCAAGGCAAACCATTCAATATCACAGTAATCCAAGTCTATGCCCCAACCAGTAACGCTGAAGAAGCTGAAGTTGAATGGTTCTATGAAGACCTACAAGACCTTTGAGAACTAACACGCAAAAAAGATGTCCTTTTCATTATAGGGGACTGGAATGCAAAAGTAGGAAGTCAAGAAACACCTGGAGTAGCAGGCAAATTTGGGCTTGGAATACGGAATGAAGAAGGGCAAAGACCGATAGAGTTTTACCAAGAAAATGCACTGGTCATAACAAACACCCTCTGCCAACAACACAAGAGAAGACTCTATACACGGACATCACCAGATGGTCAACGCCGAAATCAGATTGATTATATTTTTTGCAGCCAAAGATGGAGAAGCTCTATACAGTCAGGAAAAAAAAAAAAAAGAAAAAAACACAAGACCAGGAGCTGACTGTGGCTCAGACCATGAACTCCTTATTGCCAAATTCAGACTGAAATTGAAGAAAGTAGGGAAAACCACTAGACCATTCAGGTATGACCTAAAACAAATCCCTTATGATTATACAGTGGAAGTGAGAAATAGATTTAAGGGCCTAGATCTGATAGATAGAGTGCCTGATGAACTATGGAATGAGGTTCGTGACATTGTACAGGAGACAGGGATCAAGACCATTCCCATGGAAAAGAAATGCAAAAAAGCAAAATGGCTGTCTGGGGAGGCCTTACAAATAGCTGTGAAAAGAAGAGAAGTGAAAAGCAAAGGAGAAAATGAAAGATATAAACATCTGAATGCAGAGTTCCAAAGAATAGCAAGAAGAGATAAGAAAGCCTTCAGCGATCAATGCAAAGAAATAGAGGAAAACAACAGAATGGGAAAGACTAGAGATCTCTTCAAGAAAATCAGAGATACCAAAGGAACATTTCATGCAAAGATGGGCTCGATAGAGGACAGAAATGGTATGGACCTAACAGAAGCAGAAGATATTAAGAAGAGATGGCAAGAATACACAGAAGAGTTGTACAAAAAAGATCTTCATGACCCAGGTAATCACGATGGTGTGATCACTGACTTAGAGCCAGACATCCTGGAATGTGAAGTCAAGTGGGCCTTAGAAAGCATCACTACGAACAAAGCTAGTGGAGGTGATAGAAATCCAGTTGAGCTATTCCAAATCCTGAAAGATGATGCTGTGAAAGTGCTGCACTCAGTATGCCAGCAAATTTGGAAAACTCAGCAGTGGCCACAGGACTGGAAAAGATCAGTTTTCATCCCAATCCCAAAGAAAGGCAATGCCAAAGAATGCTCAAACTACCGCACAATTGCACTCATCTCACAAGCTAGTAAAGTAATGCTCAAAATTCTCCAAGCCAGGCTTCAGCAATATGTGAACCGTGAACTTCCTGATGTTCAAGCTGGTTTTAGAAAAGGCAGAGGAACCAGAGATCAAATTGCCAACATCCACTGTATCATGGAAAAAGCAAGAGAGTTCCAGAAAAGCATCTATTTCTGCTTTATTGACTATGCCAAAGCCTTTGACTGTGTGGATCACAATAAACTGTGGAAAATTCTGAAAGAGATGGGAATACCAGACCACCTGACCTGCCTCTTGAGAAATCTGTATGCAGGTCAGGAAGCAACAGTTAGAACTGGACATGGAACAACAGACAGATTCCAAATAGGAAAAGGAGTATGTAAAGGCTGTATATTGTCACCCTGTTTACTTAACTTATATGCAGAGTACATCATGAGAAACACTGGACTGGAAGAAACACAAGCTGGAATCAAGATTGCCAGGAGAAATATCAATAACCTCAGATATGCAGATGACACCACCCTTATGGCAGAAAGTGAAGAGGAACTACAAAGCCTGTTGATGAAAGTGAAAGTGGAGAGTGAAAAAGTTGGCTTAAAGTTCAACATCCAGAAAACAATGATCATGGCATCCGGTCCCATCACTTCATTGGAAATAGATGGGGAAACAGTGGAAACAGTGTCAGATTTTATTTTTCTGGGCTCCAAAATCACTGCAGATGGTGACTGCAGCCATGAAATCAAAAGACGCTTACTCTTTGGAAGGAAAGTTATGACCGACCTAGAGAGCATATTCAAAAGCAGAGACATTACTTTGCCAACAAAGGTTCTTCTAGTCAAGGCTATGGTTTTTCCTGTGGTCATGTCTGGATGTGAGAGTTGGACTGTGAAGATGGCTGAGCACCGAAGAATTGATGCTTTTGAACTGTGGTGTTGGAGAAGACTCTTGAAAGTCCTTTGGACTGCAAGGAGATCCAACCAGTCCATTCTGAGGGAGATCAGCCCTGGGATTTCTTTGGAAGGAATGATGCTAAAGCTGAAACTCCAGTACTTTGGCCACCTCATGCAAAGAGTTGACTCATTGGAAAAGACTCTGATGCTGGGAGGGATTGGGGACAGGAGAAGAAGGGGAAGACAGAGGATGAGATGACTGGATGGCATCACTGACTCAGTGGACGTGATTCTGGGTGAACTCCGGGTGTTGGTGATAGACAGGGAGGCCTGGTGTGCTGCGATTTATGAGGTCGCAGAGTCGGACACGACTGAGCGACTGATCTGATTGCAAAAAGACTGAAATTAGCTCTGCTACAAGAAAAGATAGGAGACTAAATTTTAAAGTAATGAGATGAACTAGTCAAAAAGTACTGGGGTACATTAAGAGGGTGGTTTGTCAATGTTATTAGGCCATTTTTAAATTGGCTTGGTGTTTATAGGAGTTGACTTCTATCCTTCCACAGAGATTGGGAACAGATATGGGTGCTATCTTCCTCAGTGATTATATTTAAAGGAATGACTACAAGGTCCTTTATAAAGAAAGATATTTCTGAGTTATAAAACAAGGAAGAAGCTGGAAGAAGATTTACATTTTAAAACAGCAGAGAGAGAATTTACTATTTCAAGTTTTCTGCAGTACCAAGTACTAAAGTACTAAGAAAAGTACTAAAGCACGAAAATACCAAAAGTACTAAAAAATACCAAAGTACTTTTTTTTTTTTTTAAGTACTAAGAAAACGTAGGTCAAGGGGCCTAAAGTCATGAAGAAAACTGTCTAAAGTTTAGTATAGCTGAGAGAGTGTTTAATCATCTTGGTCAATATATACTATATATTCCCAGTTCTGAGACATTTTAAACACTGTGAATTTCACTTTTCTGTTGCATGCTACAAATTCAAATGGTATTATAGTACAAATATTTTCTTTAAAAATCTCATCATTACTCTTGCCTAATCACAGGTACACTGGGCATTCAATGCTGGACAGAATATGTATCTTTTTTCCTTGCTTTAGTTTCCTTGTTTGGATGCTAATGAGTTTCTTCTTATTACCCTTGCTCTTTCTTTGATGCCTTACCTGTAGGTTCTGGCTCTGAGCAGCCCCTTTTCTGGCTTTTGCCAAAGAGGTCCAATAACCTCTTGTGTCTAAGTGCCAAAACTGTTCTTAGCTCTATCCTGGGAAGTCAAGGACAATTCTTACTTTATACTAAGCAAAAAAGAAGACATTCTCATGATAATATTGATTACCACTCATGGCTTCCCTGGTGGCTCAGTCAGTAGAGAATCCTGCAATTTGGGAGACCTGGATTCAATCCTTGGGTTGGAAAGATCCCCTGGAGGAGGGCATAACAACCCACTCCAGTAGTCTTGCCTGGAGAATCCCATGGACAGAGGAGCCTGGTGGGCTACAGTCCATGGGGTTGCAGAATTGGACAAGACTGAGTAAGCACAGCACAACTCATGGCTTAATAGATGCCACATCATGCTAAAGCATGCACACATACAAACACATACACAGATGCATGTATACATGTACACACTTATCCTTTGCATATAAGAGGTAAAGTTGAAACCAGCTAGGGAAGCAGGGAGGAGTTCTATCCTGCCACATAAATTAATGTTGACTAAATAAATAAGTGAATAATGATATTTGATTATAACATAACTTTAATTTACAAACATTACATAAAATGCATATCTTTTCACATATATAAACATACTATTCCAAAGCCCAAAGTCTTAATCTTCTGAAAAGTTTCATGAAGAGAACAAATAACTGCATGTTTTTTTTTCTAAATGTAATTACCAAACAATTATTTCAGTTATAGATACAAATTCAAGTAATTATTACTTCTGTAAAATAGCAGTACTGTCCTTTAAATATAGATTAAAATATCGAAATATCATATGCATTTAATTTCAAAACATTTCTTTTATGTAGAAATCCTAGTTTTCAAAAGTGTATAGGGACTCTCCAGGCTCATCTTTTCATAAAAGAGCTTGGAGATTGTCACTCCTAATCACACAAGAGAAATCTGAACAAACTGAAAATCAATGATTTGTCTTGGATCCATCAAAAAATAGAGGTTTCAGAACAAATCAGGGCTCTGAATCCTGGAGACAGAAGAATCCAGGGAGTCACAGTTGAGAACTGCTTATTAGGTAAAGAAGATGTGTGAGTAAGTTCTAGGTTGCTTCAGCTGTGTCCAACTCTTTGCGACCCCATGGACTGTGTAGTCCGCCAGGCTCCTCTGTCCATGGGATTCTCCAGGCAAGAATACAGGAGTGGATTGCCATGACCTCCTCCAGGGGATCTTCCTGATCCAGGGATTGCAGCCTCATCTCTCATGTCTCCTGCATTGGCAGGTGGGTTCTTTACCACTGGCACTACCTGGGGAAGCCTGGTAAAGAGGACACCAGTACCATTAAACAGGAAGGAATGATTAAATTATCATTTTGAAGAATTGCTGTGGGCTGGATGTAGACTAATGTGAGAGTGAGAAACTCCTGGGGCCACTGTTTTATACAAGTCCCACACTTGAAGCGACTTAGCATGCATGCATGCATTGGAGAAGGAAATGGCAACCCACTCCAGTGTTCTTGCCTGAAGAATCCCAGGGACAGAGGAGCCTGGTGGGCTGCCGTCTATGGGGGTCACATAGAGTCGGACACGACTGAAGCGACTTAGCAGCAGCAGCAGCAGCACAGTTTTATGATTTTTACCTCCAGGTACTCTACCAAGTAGAGTCCTAATGAAAGAAAGACCCTGTCCTGAATCCAGAAGTGGAAGGAGAGAAGTAATCTTTGCACATTTGCCCTAATAATAACTTACTCTTGAGTGATAAAGACTTTACTAGAGCCTATCCCATGTGGGAAAGGGCATTTGTTCCTTTCCAGGCCTCACTTGAAGCGCTGAAGAAGAAAGCTAAGAAAAACTTGTGAATTTGCAGTCCAGGGAGATAGACCCGCTACAAGACTGAGAAATTTAAGACTATAAAACACTTTCGCTCCTCAGTCCTTAGCACCACACCAGCAGGCTTCCAGTATGATAGCAGATGACTACTGAGAACTGCAAGACACAGACTCTCCTGAAGGAGGAATACTTGAGTAAACTCAGAGTCACCAAGGGAGGCATACACAAAGACATTAGAGGAAATAGAAACCTCAGGTACCTATAACTATAGCAATATTGAAAACAATCTAACTCTCTGCCAGATTAACTTTTCTCACCAAAGTCCTATTTACTAAAAATTTTAATACCTGCTCAACACATCTGACTTCTAATAAAAGTTACCAAGTATGCTAAAAGGTAAAACAAAACACTGTCTGCAGAGACAAAATGTGCATAAGAACTAGACTCAGATATGGCAGAGATTTTGGAGTTATCACACAGGGCTTAAAATGACTCTGATTAATATGTTAAGGACTCTAATGGAAATAGTAGACAATATGTAAGATCAGATAAATAATGCAAGCAGAGTGTGGGAAACCCTAAAAATTAAAGAGGAAGTGCTAGAGATTATTTTCCTGTAATAGAAATGAAGAATGCTTTTGATGGGTTTGGCAGTAGATTGCACACAGTCAAAATATGAATCAGTGAACTTAAACATAGGTTAATAGACACTTCTGAAATAAAAAGAGAAAAAAATATGAAGAGAAAACCAGAATAGAACACCCAAGAAATTAGGGAAATTTTTTAAAGTATTCACATATGTAAATAGAATGCAATAATAGAAGAAAGAAAGAATGGATAAGAAGAGATACTGATGTAGTAATGGCTGTGTGTTCTTAGTTGCTCTGTTGTGTCTGACTCTTTGCGACCCCAAGACTGTAGCCCGCCAGGCTCCTTGGTCCATGGGATTCTCCAGGCAAGAATGCTGGAGTGGGTTGCCATGTCCTCCTCCAGGGTATCTTCCCCACCCAAGGACTGAACACTGGTCTTCCACATTGCAGGCGGATTCTTTACCACCTGAGCCACCAGGGCTGAGAACTTCCCCAAAGAAGTAACAGACACCAAACCAAATATCCACGAAAATTTAGAAACACCAGGAAGTACAACACCATCAAAAATACACCTAAGCATATAATAGTCCAAGTGTAGAAAAACAGTAAAAAGAGAAATTACTGAAATAAGGGGAAGAATGGATAATGATGGCTAGAACATTATTAATATAGGAAGAAGGATAAGAATTACAAAAGACTTCTCATTTGAAACCATGCAAGCAAGAAGAGAATAAATATTAGTGTGTAAATTTTCAAAAATCAGTAGAGCCTTCTATATCCAGAAAAGTTTTCCTTTGTAAGTGAAAGAGAAATAATGACTTTCTCATACAAAAACAGAGAGATTTATTGCCCTATCAGAAATGTTGAAGGTCAGTGAGAAGGAAAATTATATAGGTCAGAAATTTGGATCTACATAAAGAATAAAGAGTGTCAAAGAAGGAATAAATGAAGATTTTTGAAATAGTTTTAAAAAAGAGTATAAACATCTCCCCTCCCTCAACTGAAATATCTTGTATGAATTGCTGTTAATGACTGTGTCTTAGTGCTACTGAACTGGGGAGGGTAGAAGAGGATCCTCCCTTGTGGGCCTGGGTTCTTGGTAAGGACACAAAGAAGAATCTGAGGTCTTGCCTGTGGCAAAAACAAGTTTATTGAGGAAAGAACAGAAAGAACACTTCAAGGGAGATGTGGACTGAGCCAAGAGAGGCACTGGCGCCAGAATGATGAGGAATGGGGGTTTTTTAAAGACAAAGCTTTTACATATCCATTTAGGTGGTCGAGGATTGACAGTTTTGATTGACAGCTGCAAGTTACATAACAACAGGCTCTATTGCACATGTCTTTCCCATAATTCAGTCTATTATAATCAGATGTATGTACATATAGAATATTTATGAACCTTTAATGGGCTCTTGGCTGCCTAGTATCACTTGAGGACAGGGCTGTACATCAAGAGCACATGTTCTGGAGTTGGAAAAGTCTCTGGTTATTTTGTAGCATATCCCTGAGCTCTCCTGGACAGCTTTGGGGTGTGTCTGGGGTGGAGTTTAGAGATCAGTGTGAATCTTTTTTGCTAGGTCACCCCTTGTCTAGTGCCTAACTTCCTACCTAACACAAGTAATGAAAGTGATAGTTACACTTACGCAGGGTAAGGCAAAACTGCAGCATGAACCTGCTTCAGAAAAGATTGGGTCTATTCACACGTAACATTTGTGTTATTTACAGGGATTGTACAGAGCTCGTGCCACAGTTGTGGCTATGGTAGCTGGGGTGTTTAGAATTTAAGAGGGCAATAGGAAAATATGACATGTACATAAATTCAATAAAATATGTGTTTAAGGAAATTGACAAGCAAGGTAAAATTTTATAGTATGCAAATACAGAAGATAGTGTGTAAAGGAGTTTTTTGAAAACAAAGGTATAGAAAAATATGCTTATAGTCAGGAAGAGGATTTATAGAAATGATATTCTCTATGATCAATTTCACAAGAGAAGACTCTATACATGGACATCACCAGATGGTCAACACTGAAATCAGATTGATTATATTCTTTGCAGCCAAAGATGGAGAAGCTCTATACAGTCAGCAAAAACAAGACCAGGAGCTGACTGTGGCTCAGACCATGAACTCCTTATTGCCAAATTCAGACTTAAATTGAAGAAAGTAGGGAAAACCACTTGACCATTCAGGTATGACCTAAAACAAATCCCTTATGATTATACAGTGGAAGTGAGAAATAGATTTAAGGGCCTAGATCTGATAGATAGAGTGCCTGATGAACTATGGAATGAGGTTCGTGACATTGTACAAGAGACAGGGATCAAGACCATCCCAATGGAAAAGACATGCAAAAAAGCAAAATGGCTGTCTGGGGAGGCCTTACAAATGCTGTGAAAAGAAGAGAAGTGAAAAGCAAAGGAGAAAAGGAAAGATATAAACATCTGAATGCAGAGTTCCAAAGAATAGCAAGAAGAGATAAGAAAGCCTTCTTCAGCGATCAATGCAAAGAAATAGAGGAAAACAACAGAATGGGAAAGACTAGGGATCTCGTCAACAAAATCAGAGATACCAAAGGAATATTTCATGCAAAGATGGGCTCGATAGAGGACAGAAATGGTATGGACCTAACAGAAGCAGAAGATATTAAGAAGAGATGGCAAGAATACACAGAAGAGTTGTACAAAAAAGATCTTCATGACCCAGATAATCATGATGGTGTGATCACTGACTTAGAGCCAGACATCCTGGAATGTGAAGTTAAGTGGGCCTTAGAAAGCATCACTACGAACAAAGCTAGTGGAGGTGATGGAATTCCAGTTGAGCTATTCCAAATCCTGAAAGATGATGCTGTGAAAGTGCTGCACTCAACATGCCAGCAAATTTGGAAAACTCAGCAGTGGCCACAGGACTGGAAAAGGTCAGTTTTCATTCCAATCCCAAAGAAAGACAATGCCAAAGAATGCTCAAACTACCGCACAATTGCACTCATCTCACAAGCTAGTAAAGTAATGCTCAAAATTCTCCAAGCCAGGCTTCAGCAATATGTGAACCGTGAACTTCCTGATGTTCAAGCTGGTTTTAGAAAAGGCAGAGGAACCAGAGATCAAATTGCCAACATCCGCTGGATCATCGAAAAAGCAAGAGAGTTCCAGAAAGGCATCTATTTCTGCTTTATTGACAATGCCAAAGCCTTTGACTGTGTGGATCACAATAAACTGTGGAAAATTCTGAAAGAGATGGGAATACCAGACCACCTGATCTGCCTCTTGAGAAATCTGTATGCAGGTCAGGAAGCAACAGTTAGAACTGGACATGGAACAACAGACTGGTTCCAAATAGGAAAAGGAGTATGTCAAGGCTGTATATTGTCACCCTGTTTATTTAACTTATATGCAGAGTACATCATGAGAAATGCTGGACTGGAAGAAACACAAGCTGGAATCAAGATTGTTGGGAGAAGTATCAATAACATTAATATTTCATTGATATGCAGATGACACCACCCGTATGGCAGAAAGTAAAGAGGAACTCAAAAGCCTCTTGATGAAAGTGAAAGTGGAGAGTGGAAAAGTTGGCTTAAAGCTCAACAGAAAACAAAGATCATGACATCCGGGTCCCACCACTTCATGGGAAATAGATGGGGAAACAGTGGAAACAGTGTCAGACTTTATTTTTCTGGGCTCCAAAATCACTACAGATGGCGACTGCAGCCGTGAAATTAAAAGACGCTTACTCCTTGGAAGGAAAGTTATGATCAACCTAAATAGCATATTCAAAAGCAGAGACATTACTTTGCCAACAAAGGTTCGTCTAGTCAAGGCTATGGTTTTTCCCATGGTCATGTATGGATGTGAGAGTTGGACTCTGAAGAAGGCTGAGCGCCGAAGAATTGATGCTTTTGAACTGTGGTGTTGGAGAAGACTCTTGAGAGTCCCTTGGACTGCAAGGAGATCCAACCAGTCCATTCTAAAGGAGATCAGCCCTGGGATTTCTTTGGAAGGAATGATGCTAAAGCTGAAACTCCAGTACTTTGGCCACCTCATGCAAAGAGTTGACTCATTGGAAAAGACTCTGATGCTGGGAGGGATTGGGGGCAAGAGAAGAAGGGGACGACAGAGGATGAGATGGCTGGATGTCATCACTGACTCAATGAACGTGAGTCTGAGTGAATTCCGGGAGTTGGTGATGGACATGGAGGCCTGGCATGCTGTGATTCACGGGGTCGCAAAGAGTCGAACACGACTGAGCGACTGATCTGATCTGATCTGATATGATGATCAATTTCAGATTTTGACAAAGAGTGCTACATAAGAGACAACTAAACTAGGGAGAGTTATAGTTATCACACTGTTGAAATAGTTTGTTAATCTGCTGTGATTCTTCCTTCTCACTTAATTTACATAGAGATAATTTTGGTGACATAACATATTCCCAAATTTGTATCACATCCCTTATATTTATGAGAAGAGTTGGAAGGAATAACAAATGTTGAGTTCTTATTTTGTATCCTACATTGCAGAGGTATTTTCTAGCTTCTACATTTGTTTGTTTTAACATTGTTATTTCCATTTCAATATAAAGAGACAGGGCTCAGTTGTTGAATATTTTGAGGAAGGTCCTACAGCTTGAAATTGAAAATTAAAAAGTAACAGAAAGAAAACATAACTATTGCAAAAGTAAATGTTCTTTAAATCAATTACTATAATAGGTAAAGCCCTCATGAGCTAACAGTAGTAAAAAATGAGAAAATGTAGGTAAAATTACAAAATTGAAAATAAAGGTAAGCTAAAAATAAATGGAAATTCAGGGATTATAAGAGAAAAATAATGTAATTCTACACAAAAATAATTGAAATATCTAAATAAATTGTTTACCTAAATATAAACTACCAAAATTTGAAATGTCATGGACCATTTGGACAAAGTGATTAACATTGACATTAAAACCATAGCAAATATGTCCACAGTTGAATTTGTTCTAGTCTTTTCAAAATATATTTTAACTATCTAAATTATTGAATATACATAAAAAGATGGAAATCTCCCAATTCATTATTTGAATCAAACATAACATTGTTATATCAGTTTACATAAATTGAGGATAAAAAGACTTGTAATAAAACTTAATATCAATTCTGACAACAACTCTTAGACAATAAAAAACAGATGCCAAATTGTTTAAATGTAATAGATTTTTAAACAAAATTGAACTGAGGATATTGTTTTATATGCATATATTTTATATGTTTATATGTATATATTTTTGAAGTTCTAGCAAATGTTACAAGTAAATAAAAGATATTACTGGAGCAAATATTAGATAAGACAAGATAAAACTATCTTTCTCTGCTGATCATATGATTTTATACCTTAAAATTTCAAAAATGCTACAAAATTTTAAAAATACTATAATAATGGTTTTCTGTGTAGATCCATTATCCACTCTCCATATATTAATAGCAATAAATAGCTAGAAATACAAATGAAAGAAAAAGTTCCAATGAAAATCAGGGAAAATATTTTGCATGTATATTATCTGAGAATAACTTTTTTTAAAAAGGCATAATTCTTATACGAAAGAAATAAATCCTTATACAGTATCTTTGAATATCTTAAAATACAATCTTTGCCAATAGGGAGGCATAATATATTTTTATCTTTCTTGATCAAAAATGCAACATAGGAAAATATTGTGTACTAAAATAAGTTTATAAATGTAGTACAATTTGCTTAATTTCTTGAAATAAACCTAAAAATTTAAACATGCACACAAAAATTCTAACAGAACTATGTAAAAAATGTATGGTGAAACTTCCCTTACAGATACCAGATAGTGGAATAAAACAGAGAAGCAAAATAGATCATCATTATTTTCATAATAATACATGATACAGTTATTACTTCAATTCATTGGAACTATTTAATATAAGATATGTGCATATTTTAAAATTCACTGGGAAGAAAACAGAACTGGATGTACATTTTACATATATTAAAAAACAAATTCCAGATATTTTTAGGTTTAAACTGGGGCTACATTATTGTCTTGGTGGGATATCTACTAACTAGTGTAGATTAGGAAAAAAATATGCAAAGGTTTCTGAATAATCTATTATATTTTTAAAAAGTTACTAAATCTCTCTCCCTGCCCTACTGTTGATAAGAGTATGACTGAATGTATGAGGGGGGTGTTGTGGGTGGGTCTGAGTGTAGATGTGGATGTGGGAATACATACAAATGTATTTTTGAAGAAAAGGAAAGCAGACAAAAGACATAAGTAACAAAAAGTATGCTGATCTCCTATAAAAATTGGTTTATGAATAATCACATTCATAGATGAATGTGAAATAAACAAAGTATATTTTCAATTTAATAATTTTGAGAAAATTATTTAAGAAAAGTACAGAGACATTTTTGCTTTTTATTATCCATACTCTCTCTTAAACTTTCTGATATTATGTATTATATTTATTTTATATGTTTAATCTGTCTCTTCCTATGCATGCTAGCATGCTAAGTTGCTTCAGTCATATCTGACTCTGTGCAACACTATGGACTGTAGCCCACCAGGCTCCTCTGTCCATGGGATTCTCCAGGCAAGAATACTGGAGTGGGTTGTCCTTTCCTTCTCCAGAGGATCTACCCAAGCCAAGGATCCAACCTGCATCTCATGTCTCCTGCATTGGCAGCCAAGTTCTTTACCACTAGTGCCACCTGGGAAGCCCTTTGAGTGAGTGAGTGAAGTCGCTCAGTCATGGACTGTAGCCCACCAGGCTCCCCCATGCTCCCCCATCCATGGGATTCCCCAGGCAAGAATACTGGAATGGGTTGCCATTTCCTTCTCCAGGGGATCTTCCCAACCCAGGGATCCAACCCAGGTCTCCTGCATTACAGGTGGATGCTTTAACCTCTGAGCCACCAGGGAAGTTGTGCTTTATCTAGTGTTTGTTGTCTATGTTACCTTCCTTTTACAGTGATTGTATTCTCTAAAGATAATGGGTTTATTGACTTAGCTCATTTCCCCCTGGAGTTAGGAGTTACCATGTCTGTTAATTTGTATCTAATGGGGGTCAAGCTCTAGGCTCTGCTTGTGTCCTGTTGGTGAGGATAAACCTTCACAAGGAGAAACATAAGCTTCCCAGAATTACTACTGAGCATCCTGGTATGTTGTCTCCACTATCAAATTCTTTCTTTAGAGAAGATTTTTAAACTCTCAAAAAGGAGCAGCATGGAATGAGAAAATGACTTTTTGAATGTAATCCACTCTCTTTAAGCCCTGAGGGTTTAAAGAGAGAATTTGGAGGGGAGGATGACCAGAACAGCTATTCAGCCTACTTCTCTTTTCATCATTTTTGTTAACCCAACAGGATTTATAACTGCAATGATATCATCCTATGGACACTTGGGCTATAATATTGATGCAGTTTTTACATCATAGTGATCATATGAACAGAGACTGACTCTCCGGGAAGAATGAGAAGGAGAGACAGAGACAGAGTTAAAATATGGACCTCTACCCATTTTCCACTGCCGGGACTCTGTCTTCCAAACAAATGCTCAAACTAGTTCCTGATAGCCAGGAGTTGCCTTAGGACTCCATCACTGTTTATTTGTTTCTTTTATATAGCTCCTGAACCACACTTTCTTACTCTAGTGTTATTTTTTTCCTAGGGTTAAATTTGGTTTTCTAAAACAGAAAATAGAACATAAAATATTTCTGAGCATGAATATCCATTATTTCATAATCAGCATCAAGAATTTTGAATAATGGTTTAATTATGGAACATAAGTGTCTTGGTCACTTTGCAAAAAAAAAGTTGAACAGGTAGAAGTTCTCAATTAATTTTTATTATGAATGTGTATGTTTGAGTGCAACATTTTATTTTGATGTTTGCACTATAGCATAGCAGTAACAAGTTGTAATTTGAGATGGCTTTTGTTTTTACTTTTCTTGGGTTTTGCATTTCTAGCATTTTCTATTTGCTTGACCTTTACTAATGCATTTCATTGTAGCTAGCTGTAGCTTTTTACCCTGAACTGCCAGTTGTACTTCCTGCTGATAGTACTCTATTGTTAAAAATCTAGCATTAGTCTTACAAACCACTGGAGGACTGGCCTTTGGCTACATTGTCTGTAGGAATGCCAGGTGCCGGTGCATTCAGCATTAATGTATGATATAGTCCATTAGCCTCAAGTCTTTATGAGATCCTCTGAGGTTGGCTGAATGTTCCAGGCTGACTTTAAATAAAACAAATTTATTGAGTTAGTGGAGAAATTTATTGCCTGAATAATTTTTGGGCTGTCCTTGAACATTTTTATTTGTTAATGCATTTATTCATTTTTACTCTTTATATGCTGTTGAATTCAGGATATTTTATTGTCTGTGAATATTATATTTGGTTATGTAGTATTCTCACTTGTAAAATCTCCTACATTAAATTGGAATCATACACTCTAAATGTGTTTACCATTTTTCTTTAATGTAGAACTGTATAGATTTTTAAGAAGTTATAGAAAATTTAACTGTAAGAATGAGAGGAATGAAACACAAATATAACAATTGTTTATATTACTTAGCTAGAGAGCTCTTTTAGGCAAATTAATATTTGAGGGACGAAATGGGAAAGTTTAAAATTGGTACAGCCATGTTAATATATTGACTTAATAATTTATACTTACTAATTTGAGGAAGATGGTAGAGTTGGTCTTTGGAAATACGATTTTTCAAGATTCTTTTTTGCTAAGTGTTTCATTTATGATTCTCTAAAAACATCACATATACTGCAATTTTCTTACCCACTGATGTAACCATGTGTATAAATCTATAGTTATATGTCATGTGACAGATATGCTTTATGCTTACAGAGGTAAATTCCATTTCTATGTAGATGGTGATTTGGAAAAATTAAATGCAAACTTTCAGGATATTCTAGGATAGTGGCTGCTGCCTAAATTAGAGTCCAAATATCAGATCATCAAGAAAAGAAAACTGTATCACAACCTAGTTCTAGAGCAAAATTCAGTGATAGTATGTACTACAAGCTATTTTTGTGTAAGTATGGGAACATTCTATACATTGGGTTCATTTCTGGAGCCCATGAATAATCAGGTAGAAACTGAACATGAAAGAACATTCTCAGGACACTAAATGTGTTGATGCACAGGTAAAATCACATTGGGAATAAGAGTCCTATCTTCCATGGCTAAATAAATACTAGGTAAGCCCTGAGGTACGGTATATTTGAACAATGGAATCTAGAGAACTGAATGGAAGGAGTTTCAGATGGTGCTGAACCCGAACAGGCAGTCCTCAAGAGGACCACTTCTAGTGGAGAGGGATGTGACTCGGGGGGTGAAACATCAGTGGATGGGTGGTGAAGTGAAAAAAACAAGGAACAAAGAAATGGAAACTGGTCCTACTGAATTAACAAAAATTCACAAAACCAGAAAAACAAGCCCTCTTCACTAGAAAAGGTGAAAATGATGGATAAAATTGCACCATGCTGTACTAAGAAACAAAGTCACTCTTAATATAAGAAATCAAGTCGGTCAACCAGAACTGTTACTCCTTCCTATGTAGAATTGCTTCTGATTGCTAGTCAGAGTTTCCAAATGAACAGAAAGGAGAAAAAAATATTTACAAAAATTTAAAAGAAAAGAGAAAACAATAAATTTTCATGATTAAAATCCTGACTCCCTTGCCCCCTCCACAATACAGAAAGCAAACATAAAGGAATGGAAAAGTATAATATAATGCCTCAAACATATCTTTAAAGAAGTATTTGTAGAAAAGAGTACAAATCTACTGTATCTGAACTCAAACATAAGAAATAAGAAATGATAAAATTAGAAATATATCAAATGAGGGCTTATGGAATCTGTAAAAATACAAATAAAATTATTGAGGAAATTATTAAATTTCAAAATTTTCAAGGGAGAATAATTTTGATTAAAATTTAAAGTGCATTATTAAAACATAATGAGGTGCAATAAAGTACACATTGACAAAACAAAATTAATATAAAAAGGAAAACAAAATGAAAAAGAGACAAGATAATTAACAGAGAAACTCTGAGGTAAAGAAGATCCAACATGCATGTAAATAAAAATTTGTGAAGCCTAAGAAATATAAAATCAGTTCAGTTCAGTTCAGTCGCTCAGTCGTGTGCAACTCTTTGCGACCCCATGAATCGCAGCACGCCAGGCATCCCTGTTCATCACCAACTCCCAGAGTTCACCCAGACTCACATCCATTGAGTCAGTGATGCCATACAGCCATCTCATCCTCTGTCGTCCCCTTCTCCTCCTGCCCGCAATTCCTCCCAGCATCAGAGTCTTTTCCAATGAGTCAACTCTTCGCATGAGGTGGCCAAAGTACTGGAGTTTCAGCTTTAGCATCATTCCTTTCAAAGAAATCCCAGGTCTGATCTCCTTCAGAATGGACTGGTTGGATCTCCTTGCAGTCCAAGGGACTCTCAAGAGTCTTCTCCAACACCACAGGTCAAAAGCATCATTTCTTCAGCGCTCAGCCTTCTTCACAGTTCAACTCTCACATCCATACACAACCACAGGAAAAACCCTAGCCTTGACTAGATGAACCTTTGTTGGCAAAGTAATGTCTCTGCTTTTGAATATGCTATCTAGGTTAGTCATAACTTTCCTTCCAAGGAGTAAGCGTCTTTTAATTTATAGAACTAATTTTTAAGACTACAATTTAAGAAAAATTTTCCTAAATAAGAGAGCCTGAGTCTATCTATATATTAACAGCAACCATATGCACCTAGGTGAACTGATTCACAAGCATCAATTTCTAGGATTTACCCTGTTAAATTAATAGACTTTAGCAGTAAAGGGAAAGAGTCCTCTGAACTTTCCATTAGAGAAATCACTTTCATGGAAAAGATTTTGGCTGTAAACAGAATCCTTGATAGCAATGTAAGAAAGAAGGACAGGTTGAGCAATAATTGTTCAAGAAGTTCAGAGGAGAAATGCAAGTCAGGCATTTACTATATAAATAGACTATCAAGGCAACACCTAATTAAAGCTGAAAACACAAAAAAATCAAAGAAGGAATAGGCAGGCATACACTCATGTTAGAAGACTAACACATCACTAGTTAAAGACAGGTTAAGTGGGCATAAAATAAGTAAGACTACTACAATTCAAAATAAATGGAGATGTATATATATATATATATATATATATATATATATATATAAAATATCAAAATTTCCAAGGTGGTAATAGAGAATATACATCTCAAGATCATGTGAAGTGTCCTAGAAACTTGATCACATCTCAAGTGAAAAAATTTAAAAAGCTTCAATTTCCAAGATACAGATGTATTACAAATATTCTCATCACAATATAAAATACTAGAAATTAATATCAAATATTCTTCTTAGAAAAACTGGAAAAGGTCAATTTTCATTCCAATCCCAAGGAAAGGCAATGCCAAAGAATGCTCAAAGTACTGCACAATTGCATTCATCTCACACGTTAGCAAAGTAATGCTCAAAATTGTCCAAGCCAGGCTTCAACAGTACATGAACTGAGAACTTCCAGATGTTCAAGCTGGATTTAGAGAAGGCAGGGAAACCAGAGATCAAATTGTCAGCATCTGTTGGATCATAGAAAAATCAAGAAAATTCCAGAAAAAAACATCTACTTCTGCTCTAATGACTACGTCAAAGCATTTGATTGTGTGGATCACGACAAACTGTTGAAAATACTTAAAGAGATGGGAATAATAGTCTACCTTACCTGTCTCCTGAGAAATCTGTATGCAGGTCAAAAAGCAATAGTTAGAACAGGACATGGAACAACAGACTGGTTCCAATATATGTCAAGGCTGTATACTGTAACCCTACTAATTTGACTTATATGCAAAGTGCATCATGTGAAATGCTAGGCTGGATGAAGCACAAGCTGAAATCAAGATTGCTGGGAGAAATATCAATAACCTCAGATATGAAGATGACATCACCCTTATGGCAGAAAGCAAAGAAGAACTAAAGAGCCTCTTGATGAAAGTGAAAGAGGTGAAAGTGATTTTCACTTGGTGAAAAAGAAAAAGATGACTTAAAACTCAACATTCAGAAAACTAAGATCATGGCATCTGTTCCCATCAATTCATGGCAAATAGATGGGGGAACAATGGAAACGGTGAGAGACTATTTTCTGGGGCTCCAAAATCACTGCAGATGGTGACTGCAGCCATGAAATTAAAAGATGCTTGCTCCTTGGAAGAAAAGCTATAACAAACCTAGACAGCATATGTAAAAATCAGAGACATTACTTTACCAACAAAGGCCCATCTAGTCAAAGCTATGGTTTTTCCAGTAGTCACGTATGGATGTGAGAGTTGGGATATAAAGACAACTGAGCACCAAAGAATTGACGATTTTGAACTGTGGTGTTGGAGAAGACTCTTGAGAGTTCCTTGGACTGCAAGGAGATTAAAGCAGTCAGTCTTGAAGGAAATCAGTCTTGAATATTCATTGGAAGGACTGATGCTGAAGCTGAAACCAATATTTTGGCCACCTGATGCAAAGAACTGACTCATTGGAAAAGACCTGATGCTGGGAAAGATTGAAGGCAGGAGGTGAAGGGGACAACAGAGGATGAGATGGTTGGATGGCATCACTGACTAGATGGACATGAGTTTGGGCAAACTCCAAGAGTTGGTGATGGACAGGGAAGCCTGGGGTGCTACAGTCCATGGATTGCAAAGGGTTGGGCGTGACTGAGGGACTGAACTGAATTGATTCTACTTACAGAATTTGAAACATAAATAACTCAAGGGTGAGAGAGAAATACAAACCCAAAATATAGTCTTTATATTAAAATTGATCATTAACTATTTGGTATCAAATCTCTGAGTTAAATTCTGTCATAATCTGAAGTAGGAGAGAATGGTTGAGACCATATATATATATATATATGTATATATATATACACACACACATACGTATTAAATTTTGGAACTCCAGGTAAAGAGAATTCAGTCATTTAAAATGAATTTAATTTTAAAGTGAGTTATTTAAAAAAGCTCTTAACCTACTGGCTAAATATCAAGTGTTTGAATAAAACTTGTTAAGAAAAATTTGTTTTATTTTTACGTATTTTATTTTATGTATTTTGTAGATTGTTCATACTACAACACTGCAACTAGTCTTGGAAAGGATCTGTAAAATGGTATTGGGAATGGAATTGCATATTACTATATCTGTTGATAAAAGGCAAAATTTCCAATGATAATCAGGTGCAATGATACAACAAATGATGTAAAATATATACTTCCTCTAATGCAGTTATTGAGCTGTAAAATTTACTGGGCTCGTTATCTTGTTTTAAATTATTGGAATAATAAAAATAAAAATAAAACCATACATTTTTGCTTTAGGAATTACTGAAATTAAACTTTCTGCCATTTAATTACATCTTTCAAAGGACCATAATCTCTTAATCGCCATGAGCTTCTCTTTTATCCTAGTAATTGGCATTTATGCACATTGCATTCGTATTAAACTTTTCATGTCAGAAAGTAAGGCTGACTGCTGAATTAAAGGCTTTTCAAAAGTAAAGCTTCTGCTCTTTTAGTTTATGATATATGAATCACATTGAATATCCCATCAAATATCATCTTTTGATGGGGTTAATCTATATGTTAATGGATTCTCTATTTTTTTGTGATATCTTGGCCTTTTCACTATTTAATGCATTGTATTTTTGCAGTTTATATTGTCTAAAAAGAAAATTTGCAAGTCAGTGAAGGGGACAGCATACTCTTTGATGACAGGGAAATTACATTCTGTAAAACTTGTGTTTAAATGCTATTAATATATTCAAATTATATTAAAAGTGCCTTTAAAAGGGTTTTTTCCCCCTATAATAGAATGACTTATAGAAATTGCAAATAGATCATGACAGGGCCATAAGGGGAGAGTAGGAACTAGATATAACACCACTGCACAGGAACCCTGTAAGATTTTTTGAATTTTAACATTCAAAGAAGGAAATATGCTCAGAGATTTTACATAATATGTCTAGCTGAGTGTACAATTCTATATCTTGAACACTGAAGGTTTAGAGACTGTCCAAAACCCCTTCACAGATGGACAGATGCAAGAAGATAAGTAAGGAAGAAGGTGGCAAAGAGAACTGTGGGGCCACTAGGAAAAATCACCTCCTCTGGAGACTTGTCATCTAATAAAGCACAAATATCAATAATAAGAAAGTAAGGCGTAAGAAAATGAACTCAGCCTCTGAGACTTTTCAGTAATGAAGTCATAGACTCAAGGTAGCTCTTTACCTTAGAAATAAATGACATAGACTATAAAATATAATTGGTTGTTGTTTAGTCACTAAGCCTTGTCTGACTTTGCAGCACCATGGACTGCAGTCTTCCAGACTCCTGTGTCCATGGGATTTCCAGGCAAGAATACTGGAGTGGGTTGCCATTTCCTTCTCCAGAGGATCTTCCTGACCTAGGGATAGAACTTGCATCTCCTGCATTGGCAGGCAAATTCTTTAGCACTGAGTCACCTAGAAAGTGGAGTAGGAAGTGGCAACCCACTCCAGTATTCTTGCCTGGAAAATTTCATGTACAGAGGAGCCTGGTGGACTGCAGTCCATGGGGTCACAAAGAGTCGGACATGACTGAGCAGCCGAGCACACACTGTGCACGCCTGGGAAGCCCATAAAATAGAATACCTGATTCATCTGTACTTCATTTCTCCCATGGAGTTGGAGAAAACAGTTCCTCACAAGCAGTTGAGCATTCTTTCTGAGGAATTTGGGACAAGATCAAATTTTATAGAGAATTAGAAGAGGCAATGAGGAAACAGCATGATTGGCTAGGAGATCAGCTTTTCTCATAAGGTTGCAGGTTCTATTTTCTAAGGTAAACTAAGTAAAACTGGACTGGAAGATTGTGATAAGTGTATGGCCGCTTTCCGTGACGGTGAGGCATTCCCCATAAGTGAAAACTGACAGGTTTAGATTAGTGACATGGAGCTGGGCCACTGGAGCAGCATCCCTTTTGTGGGTCCTGACTGTTGTTGTTCAGTCACTAAGTTACGTCCAACTCTTAGCAACCCATGGACTGCAGGATGCGAGGCATCCCTGTCCTCCACTCTCTCCTGCAGTTTGCTCAGATTCATGGCCACTGAGTTGGTGATGCTATCCAATCTTATCATCCTCTGCTGCCCTCTTTTCCTTTTGCCTTCAATCTTTCCCAGCACCAGGGTCTTTTCCAATGAGTCAGCTCTTTGCATCAGGTGGCCAAAGTATTGGAACTTCAACTTTAGCATCAGTTCTTTCAATGACTATTTAGGATTGATTTCCTTTAGGATTTACTGGTTTGATCTCCTTGCAGTCCATCCTGATACATCGATTAAGTCAGGGGATCGAGGAGATTGAAGTAGAGTGAACTCTCATAAACTCAAGAGATAAGGAAAAACTGGTTCCTGGGCTTTTGTGTCTGTGCTTCCTTCTTTGGTCTCTAAAGCAATGCTGTCTGTCTACCTGGGTGTTGTTAGCCTTGGAAACACTCATAAATGAAGCTTGGAAAAAAAGGTAACTTTTAGCTGTTTTCTCTCACCTTAGAGGCCATCAGCACACTGCCTGCTCTTCCTCTCCTCAGTGCAGCTCTTGAGTATAGCCACTTCTCCATCTAGCCCACTGGGCCAGGGATTCAGTGTTGCTCTTTTCATAGGTTCATCCCTTCCAGCTAAAGCAGGCACCATGGCCTGTCCATTTATTTTCAATTTAATGTCACAAAGCAAAGAGAAAAACTGAGGGTGACATAACAGAACAAACCCAAGGTTCCCCTCTCTGAAAGACTATACTCCACAGACCACTGAGACTTTTTGTAATGGAAGTGAGGGGTGAATGAAGGGTATACTGATGGAAAAGTCTCAGCAATCCTTCATTTTTCACTTACTTTTCCTTCTTAGGTCAATATCCTGAGAGAAGTTCTGTTCATACTCATCTCATCATTTTACTTTTCTATCTCTCTCACTTTTCCCCAGATCTTTATTATCCAGAACAGAAGCCATTATTCCTTTACTTGCCCCAACACATAATGCTGATAGTGTCTGAGAGTGAGCTAGATGACATATATGATATGAGTTTATTTTCCATATGATAGAACTCTAAACTAAGTTTCAAAACCCTTAACTCAGTAAGAAGAGAAAAAAAAAGGTATTTGGATTATTTTTCTTTCAAAAACTCTGTTTCTCATAGATAATCTTTTTCTTGCATTACAGCAACTATTATTACATTTATATTTTCTGTTTGTATCATTTTTTAACTCTTTTCAAACAGATAAAAGATTTGGGTGAACTGGAGTAAAGAGGGCCAGTAAACAAATAAATAACATAGCTTTTCAAAATAGCATTCACTTTTATCTACCTATTCACTTAATCATGAAAAATTTTGACTATTTCCACTTTTTCCTATTAAACCTAGGTTGGACTGAAAAGCCCTGTATATGTCTTCTGTGTATATGTGATAGTTTCTTTAAGGCAGACAATGAGTAATGGAATTTCAGGATTTTAATGCATTTAAAATTTTTATTTCTATGGCTAAATTGCCTTCCAAAGTGGCTATATTAATCTATAGTCCAAGGAGCAACATCCAAGGGTATCAATTTCCTTACATATTTACCAACAACATTAGCAAACAAACAAAAATGTTAATGTTCCTATATACACCTATTCTTCTTCTAAGTCGCTTCAGTCGTGTCCAACTCTCTGCGACCCCATAGACGGCAGCTCACCAGGCTCCCCCGTCCCTAGGATTCTCCAGGCAAGAACACTGGAGTAGGTTGCCATTTCCTTCTCCAATGCATGAAAGGGAAAAGTGAAAGTGAAGTCACTCAGTCACGCCTGACTCTTCGCGACCCCGTGGACTGCAGCCTACCAGGCTCCTCCATCCATGGGATTTTCTAGGCAAGAGTACTGGAGTTGGGTGCCATCGCCTTCTCCATATACACCTATAATTATTGCTTAATATTAACATATATTAATAGCATCTCATAGGCACAGACATTTTGAATTTTATTTTATTATTTAATTGAAGGAAAGTCGATTTACAGTATCATTTTAGTTTCAGGTATACAACAGAGTGATTCAGTATTTTTACAGTTTCTACTCCATTAAAATTTGTTATAATATAATTGCTATTTTTTGATGGAGTTCGGGTTTTTTTTTAATATTAAGTTTTATGAGTTGTTTGTTTAGTTTATATATTAACCCATTATTAGTCATATCATTTGCAAATATTTTCTCCTGTTCCACAAGTTATCTTTCCATTTTTGTTGAAGGTTTCCTTTGTTTAAAATCTTGTGAAAAAGCTTTTAAGTTTAACTAGGTCCCATTTGCTTATTTTTGCTTTCATTTCTTTAGTCTTAGGAGACAGATCCAAGGAATATTGCTGTGATATGTCAAAGAGTGTTCTGCCTATATATCTATATGCCTATATATATATATATATATACACATATATATATAATTTATATATTTTATGTTTTATATAGGTTAAAATGCCTTTTGGTGCAAGTAGTAAAGATTATCTCTATTCAGTTAAATAACAGGAAATGTATCACATAATGACAAGTTTCAAATACATGGTGTCTCGGAACATGGTATGACCATTTCCGAATCCACGTCTCTGCATTCCCTTTGGTTCTGCTCTACTCCCTGTGTTTGCTTTGCCCTCAGGCTAGATCTCATTCTGCTCATTTAACGGCAGCAGCATTTCAGTTCCCACATCCAGATACAACAGTGTCCAGAGGCATAAAAGGCTCATGTATCCCTCATGTGCTTGTTAAGAGCGAAAAAGAAAAAAAGAAAAAAAAAGTTCCCAGAAGTCACTCTTTGCCCCCAACAGTTTCTCACTAAATATTGGCAAAAATATTCTAATGCTTAAACTAGTCACTATAAAGGAATTACTTTATATTATATAAGGTTGATTTTTACTCAAAAGGAAGCAGCTTCTTTGGCTAGGAAAACAACTGGACTTTCTTGAGGTGCATGGCCATGAGAAATGAGTGGGAGTTAGGCTCCTGAGAGATTCTGTCATGCAGGAAATAACTTTCCCTTCTGAAGATATCCCAAATTAAAACAAAACATATTCAAATAGAAAAATATTATGATATTACAATAATATTAATTTATAAAGAGAACTAAAAACACACCTGAGAATAGAATCCATGGAATTTCCTGACACAGAAATTCATCTACAGAGTATTAGGGTGTTTTTAAAATACAAAGTTATATGACCACTAATATAGAAAATATATAAATCACATCCAGGTAGTGCTAGTGGTAAAGAATCTGCCTGCCAATACAGCAAATAAAAGAGACACGGGTTTGATCCCTGGGTTGGGAAGATCCCCTGGAGAAGGGAATGGCAACCCACTCCGTATTCTTGCCTGGAGAATCCCATGGACAGAGGAGCCTGATGGGCTCCAGTTCATAGGGTTGCAAAGAGTCAGACATGACTGAAGTGACTTAGCATGCATGTACACACAGATTATTAACATTAATGTTGCAAAATATGAACAGAGATGGAGCTTAAATATGTCTTCTCCACAAGCCAAGTACTGAACAAAAATATTTATTTCCATAAGACAGGAAAATTAGAACAACATTGAAGAGATCAATATTTGGTCTCTGGTAACAAACGAAATTGTTCAGCGAGGTTAATCCTGCTCTTTTTACCACTGAAAATACATTTGAATTTTGACAAAATAGCAGAGCTGATAATTCAGAAGCAGTAACTATGAATATACATTAAATAAATATGTAATGAATTAAATATCTATAAGTACTAATGAGAGGGGAAAAGCGTGGAGAAGGACTTATGGAGTGCCAGGTTAGGATAAGGTGTTATTATTTTACAGATGGTGATTGGTTAAGGCTGCCCTTAGAAAATGACATTTGATCAGAGACCATAGAGAGTGAGGGAAGGACTCATACAGGTATTAGGGCAATTTACAAATCAGGGAGAGAGAAGTGAAAAGAATTAGACATTTTCTAGATAAGATAAAGAAGGTGCCAGAATGATAGAATTGTTCACTTTGCAAATCTTATTTTTACTTTTTCTTTAATTTTTTATAGTCAAGACCTAGTTGTAGAAGCATGGAATAATGTACAAAATTTTTCACTATGTATTGAAATTTTCAGTTAAGTTTCTATTCTATTTCACCAAAGATATTCTAGACAAGGGAAAAATAATGGCTACATCTGAATATATATTTTTATTAAACAAGGTTTCTTTCTATATTATAATCATTGCTTCTAGCACTTCTTAGGCACATCTTTAGTCTTACTACATACACACCATTTTTCAGTGACAGGTTGTGAACATTTAAATAAAGAGATATGGATAAAAATGTGTCAGGTTTTGTAAAACATTCTCTGAGGGAAAGACATAATATGTCTGTCATAATTGAGTCACTAGAAACAGAGATCCTGGAATGGGCAAAGATAATTATCTAAATTCGAGTATAACATCCTGTAGTTTCTCTTATGGCTCAGTTTCCTTTGAATTATTCAAAAGGTTGATTCAGTAAGAAAATACATTTAATGCTCTTAAAATACGGCATATGCTTAATCAATGGTTGCTGTTTTTATTACGATATCTATTACTACTTCCATGTTTAACATGCAACTTTGAGATTGCTAGTTTTTTTCCCCATCACCTGTAGAGACTTCCACTCGAGCATACTTGAAGGTGTTGAATGTGTAGCCCTTCTTGGGAGACTCATAATGGTATGTGTGTGTCTGTTTACAGGTATATATGTGCTACTCTGCTATAGATCTTATAACAGACTCCGGGTCTATTTTTTGATGTTTATTGACAGCTTTGATGCTGCCACTTGCCCATTTTTCTTTGCTGCACAGCTGAATAAGCCAATAAGGAAGCATGAGTGTTCTCTCCTTTGGTGCAGATGAGAAGTTCAAATCATGAAGCCCCTTCCTGTGTATGGTAACATTCACCCCAGCTCACTTCCTAACTACTGTAAAATCTCCAACCAGTCTCCTTTTTCTGCTTTCTTAAGCCATGTTTTTAATCAGCTTGAGAGTCACCCTGTTTTTTTCTGAAAGTTTTGGGAGTGTGGCATCATCAGTTTTGAGGCTATAACTAAATGTAGAACAGGGATCCATCCTATCACTGTAGAGGGCCAGAATACATCAATTTCTGTTTCTTATTGTGCTTGTTACTTATTTCATTACTTGTTACAGGTAAGTATATCTACATTAAGATTTTGTTTCCTGATACATTGTATTTACGTTTAATATATCTGTATTCATACTGGTTGATACGAGCTTGCCACGAATTCTCTGCTACTAGAAAGAGAATTGGAGAATATATTTTTGTTTCCTCTCATGAATATAGGTAACTGTACTTTGAATATGTGTCCAGATGTATTGCATGTAGATATCTTTTGTTCATTTTAAAATTTTTGTTCTTTGATTTGT
The DNA here is from genome assembly GCF_019923935.1 of Bubalus bubalis. Lineage (NCBI taxonomy): Eukaryota > Metazoa > Chordata > Mammalia > Artiodactyla > Bovidae > Bubalus > Bubalus bubalis. The sequence continues at coordinate 47,772,324 of NC_059173.1, forward strand.
AGGAATTGTTTATATATGTTAAATATTATGTTCTAATTCTGCTTTTTACTAACATTGTAATGAACTATTTATCTTATACTGATTGACATACAAACATAGATTATCTCTTATTTTTCTATTCTGAACTATTGATTTATATTCTGTAGCTTCTTACCATGTGCTAATATTTAGTGGAGTGAGCCATCATCATGCTTTTTCTTTTTTTCCAACATTATTTAGATTTTTACTTTTTAAAATAAAACCATTCTAGGGGTTGCATTTGGCCTTCCATGGTGGCTCAGATGGTAAAGAATCTGCCTGCAAAGCAGGAGATCCAGGTTAGATACCTGGGTTGGGAAGATCCCCTGGAGAAGGGAATGGCTACCTACTCCAGTATTCTTGCCTAGAGAATTTCATGGACAGAGGAGCCTGGCAAGCTACAGTCTGTGGGGTCACAAAGAGTCAGACATGACTGAGCAACTAATACTTTCACTTTTGGGGTTACATTTAGTTGCCAGTTTGAGGAGCAAATGTCAGCCATTTAATCCATTAGTATGTGCCAGGGTCCAGCCCCGGCTGATCCAAGGTATTTGAAGCGGGGACGGTGTTGGCAACCTATTTATTTATAAATATTTATCAAAGATATAAAGAGTAATAGAATGAGGATAGCTCAGTAGGAAAATTCAGTGGAGAAAAGAGGCTGAGTAGCTTGGTTTACGCGGGAGACCAATAAAACTTCAAGAAAAGAAGTTTGCACCACTTACGTAGGCCGCAGGCGTCCTTCCGTTCTCCTGAAGGAGAGGAGACACTGAGGCCTCCCCGGTCGGATCTTAGAAGCCCAGGCATAATTAGCAAGCATGGCGGGTTCCGCGCTCCAGATGGAGACTCAGCCAGAATTTGAGAGAGAGCGACATGCGGAGACCAAGTTTCGGTGAACAAGGCCCGCACTTTATTTTCCAAAGTAGTTTTTATACCTAAAGTTGTGCATAGAGGATAATGGGGGAAGGGGTGGAGTCATGCAAGGCCAGCAGTTCCTGGTCCTAATCGAAGCCAGGCTTTCAAACTTATCATATGCAAAAGTTCAGGTGAATTACATCATCTTCTGGTCAGGAGGCCTGTTAACATTTTAAGAAACTTATCTTTCTCTAAAGGTGATTATTCCAAAGTCAGGCACCAGCCTCCAAAAAAGCATTAAAGCTGCATTCCTATAGGGCAAAGGTGAGGTGGGCTCAATCAAGAAAAGAATTAACTCAAGGGTCCAACGTTACAAACACTGAGGCTACTACTTACATTTCTATACACCCATTATATCAATCAATACACTGCCAAGGACACAGTAGGTAAGGAGTATGGAGACTTAGCAGCAAACATTGGCCCAATAAGTGAAAAACCCTTCACCAATACAATTTCTAATCAATCTTTTAACTACTCAAAAGAATCTGTGTTTAGACAGTTAGAACATCTCCTGCCTCTCACAGTTGGGAGGCTCTGAACAATCTCATGTGGCCGGAAAAACTATTCAGGCAGGCTAGAGGATTTCCAAAGGAGTTTGTAGGTTGAAACACTGTCACACCCAGGAATTATTAATTGGAGCTGTAAGCTAACTCTTTTTTCAGAGAGAGGTAGTGGGGACTGCCCCCGTAAAGTCAGAGGTGTAGGTGAGAGCACAAAGCCGAAAGTAGGCAGACTCTGGTTTGGGGGTAGATGCTCGAGAATTTCCAGGGGGACTCCTGAGGCTCGATCCCACCTTTGCGTGTGCCAAGCCTCCTTCCTCATGACCTTTGCCATGGGCGGAGCTCCTGCTCCCGGCAGTGATAGAATTCCAGTTGAGCTATTCCAGATCCTGAAAGATGATGCTGTGGAAAGTGCTGCACTCAATATGCAATATGCACTCAATATGCAATATGCAGGCTCCTGGCAAGTATGTAAATTTTTTAATTTATAAAAATCATCTTTAATAGAGTACTATGGTATTTGTTTATATAGTTAATAGTTATAAAATTTTCCTGATGATACTGGATATCATGAGCATGTGTGTTAAATTACTCAGTCACTCAGTCATGTCCAACTCTTTGCAACCCCACAAACTATAGCCTGCCAACTTCTTCTGTCCATGGGATTTTCTAGGCAAGAATATTGGAGTGGGTTGCCATTTCCTCCTCCAGGGAATCTTGCCACCCAGGGATCAAATCCATATCTCTTGTGTCTCCTGCATCAGCAGGCAGATTCTTTTACTACTGTGTCATTTGGGAAGATATTGAACATTTTCTAAATAAAATTTAAAAATTCAAATTTATTAGGTTTTATTAGAACAATTACACAGAATAAAATCCAGAAATTCATCAACGATTGTCATTATTATATGCTGCTTTGTGGCTTTTTAAACTGTATTTCTCATGATTCTAATTTATTCATAGAATAATTCAATTTCATATATAACTATAATATGGATATAACAGGCCTTCCATCCATAAAATTAATGAGGACAAATCTTTTATAAAAATGTTTCATAAAGAGCATTTTTTAAAGTTATTGAATTTTCATGAATGCATATATATGGTCAACAAAAAAGAAAAGGGAAAATGCTTTATGAAATTCATGAGCAACATTTGAACTCAAATTAGGAAATCTACTGTTAATTCTCCTGATTAGCAATTTAAACCAATATTAAGTATGAAAAGATATCAGAAGTCTAGAATCAATGAATCTAATTGAGAAGATTTTTATACTTGATTTCACTTAACGTTAAACAATCCTTGTTTCATGAAGTATATCAGAATAGCTATTCCACAATCTTCTTAGGTTATGGAAGACAGTAAATACATTTGAAAAGGTAGTATATCTTCAGGATATGTTATCTTATTTGTACACAGGTAATATGTGTTCATAAATAAGCTGGAAGTTTTGTACAGACTTGTCAGCAAGTTTTTAAAGTCTTCCTTTATAGTTGTATATCTTCAAGAAGCAATTGCCCTTTAGAATTTCTTTTGTATTGAAGTATAGTTAATTTACAATATTATACTAGTTTCAGGTATACAACATAGTGATTCAATTTTTTTATAGAGTATACTCCATTTAAAGCTATTAAAAAATAATAGCTATATATCTCTGTGCTCTTCAATATATCCTTGTTGCTTGTCTATTTTATACATAGTAGTCCTTATCTCTTAATCCCATACCCCTCCCCTGTTCCTCCCTGCTTTCCATTCCTCATTGCTAACCATTACTTTGTTCTCTAAATCTGTGAGTCTGTTTGTTCTGTTGTGGTTTTCATTTGCATTTCTCTTATGAATAGTAATATTGACCAAATTTTCAATGTGTTTTTTGGCCATCTGTATATCTTCTTCAGAAAAATGTCTGTGTAGTCCATTTTTTATTGAATTGTTTGATTTTTTGCTACTGAGTTGTATGAGCTGTTTCTTATGTTTTGGATATTAACTACTTATCGGTCAGATCATTTGAAAATAAGATATTGAACATTCCTTATTCAGTTATTTCCTATGATGTTAGAGCTTTCATTACTATTTTTAATATAATATGAATATTATATTCTATAATATAGTACAACTCCATGGTTGTTGTTTTTCTTCGGTTACTAAGTCATTTCCAACTCTTTGTGACCCTATGGAATGCAGCATGCCAGGCTTCCTTGTCCTTCACAGTATCCCAGAGTTTGTGCAAACTCATGTCCATCGAGTCAGTGATGTTATCTAACCATCTCATCCTCTGTTGCCCTCTTCTCCCCTCAATCTTTTCCAGTAAGCCAGCTCCTTGCATCAGGGAGCTAAAGTATTGGAACTTCAGTTTCAGCATCAGTCCTTCCAATGAATATTCAGGGTTGATTTCCTTTAATATTGACTGGTTTGATCTCTTGCAGTCCAAGGGACTCTCAAGAGTCTTCTCCAACACTTTGAAAGCAACAATTCTTTGATGCTCAGCCATCTTTATTGTTCAACTCTCGTATCTGTACATGACTACTGGAAAAACCAAAGCTTTGACTATACGCACCTTTATCAGCAACTCTATGGTAATTCATCTCATTCTGATCTAAGGCATTAAGTGATTGACTTTTGTTGTGCAATGTAAATCCATATTTACAAACATTAGTGAGACAAAAATAATTATAAGTATTATTTTTAGTATGAAGGAGAGGGATAAGAAAGAAATGAGACTGGCCCTAGAGAAATGTTAGGCAACTTGAAGGAGGTAGACAGTGTGTTCTTCAGTCTTCACTAGTCTTCCTCCCAGTTTTCCTGGATTTGAATCAAAATATAGATAACAGCACTTCCCTGGTGGTTCAGACAGTAAAGAATCAGCCTGCCATGCAGGAAGATCCTAGTTTCAATCCCTTGATAGGGAAGATCCCCTGGAGAAGAGAATGGCTACCCACTAGAGTATTCTCAACTGGAAAATCCCATGGACAGAGGGGCTTGGCAGGCTACAGTCCATAGCATTTCCAAGTCAGACACAATTGAGTGACTAATCACCTAGGTAACAGCTTGGTGGATATTTCTCCAACTGCTGTTCTTTGTTGGAAGGGACTGAATATCACAGCATCAGGAGTCGTCATTATCAAAGTTGAAGCCAGAGTGGGCAACTTCATACTGGTTATGTCAAGATGTTTAGACCAGGCATCTGAATGAATCCTCCCTGCTCAAATTGGTCAGGGTATTTTATTGACTGGTAATAAGGTGATATTATATTATGTGCAATTTGTATTTTCCATCCTATTTACCATTCTCTGGCAGCTGTTATTGTGCTTTCTAATTGCTTATAGCTTGTGTGGAAAAATTCATGTTACATTTGACCAAATATTACCATAAACTCTCATCCACTTGAGTAGCTTGTTGATATTTTCAGATCTTTCACAGTAATGATCATATTATCTTCAAGTAATGAGAGCTTCATCTATTCCTGCCAATTCTTTTCCTGCTACCTTTTAGCATTGGAAAGTATTACTGTAAAAAACAGAAGCAAGATTAAAGATCTATGTGTTTTCCTGGTTTTAAAGTGGATATGGCTAAGGTTTTTCATTTTAGTGTTATATTTACTGAATATTTGGGGGACGTAAACAATATCAAGATACAAATACTTTTTTCTCTTCCAGATATTCTAAGGATTTCTTTTCCTTATAGACAATATTTAGTACAAAATTCTTCTATAAATTAACACCTTAATATTTTGACTATAAATTTGACTCTTGTGAATAGGTCTTGTTTGTCATATTCTTAAAGTTCAGTTACCCTGAAATATCAAATTTAGGAATATTTTAAATCCCTGTAATCAAATTAAGAGGTAAACAATGCATGAAGTTTAAATGAAAATAAGTAGAAATAATTTTAACCATCTAAAATGTTAGATGGTAAACCTAAACTACCTCCAGATGTATCACTTCACATTTAACTTTGACCAAAACCATAAGAAATTGTTCGGAAAGTAAAAATACCTCATCTTTTTTGCAAAGCTAAAATCAGAGTTAAATATGCAGAAAATTATTTTTTTGATTATTTACCACCCTTGTTATCATTCACATATACCTGACTAGTTGCATGTATTAAATTTTAGCAGAATCACTTAATAAAAAACATGCCTTTGGCCTTAATTATTTTTAACTGTAAGTGGTCTTATGAATGTACTTTAAAATAGCCTAATGAGTTTTCTTTTGAATGTCAATTGCAAATGTTCTTGCAAATGTCAATTTTAAAGTTCATAAAAATAAATTTTGAAATGTTCTTACAAATAAATATCCCTGTGATTTGGACTTGCTGATAGAAATGTTAGAATTGCACTTTATTAGATTTTTATCAAATTATAGATAATTATAAGTCCTGCTGTGGAAGAAGCCCAGTGATATATGATATAGAAAATGTGTGTGTCTGTGTGTATGATTAGAATCTCCCTAGTAAGAGATGATTGCATAATAAATAAAATTCAAAATAATATAATCATGTACAATAAATGTAAGATGAAACTGAAGAAGAATATGCATATGGATTTGAGAAAAAAAAGCTAGGAGTTGAATTGAATATTCAAAGATGTGAAAAATTAGAAAAGTTGATGAAAGGTTGCATTAAATTTAGTTAATTTTTATGCCATCATACAGCATTAATCAAAAAATATAAATCTTAAAGGTTGATTGTGTCTTTTAATTATTTTATTATAGAAACAAGTTATTTTAAATCTTACTGATACAGGAAGACAGAGATAATCTCTTCTCTCTGTATAAATCATCCATATGTAATTTTTACATGAATTGCATCAAATAGTTAATCAGATCTCAGCTTCGTAGTCTTCCTAACGTGACTTTTTGTACTCAAATGTAATATGAGCATAGCAAAAATTATGCTCTACTGAGTCTTCTTGTTTTGACCTATATTCATGTAAGCCCTTTATACTGATTCTTACAGATGTCTTCCCTGGTGGACTTGTGTTGCCCTAGTTGCCCTCTTTGATTTATTTTTAGATTTGTAATGCATTAAGCCTTAGTCAATATAGCAACAAGGGCAGCAGAAACAATATGCCTGGTCATTGTGTTTAAACCGTAGCTCTCTGTGGATAAGAATGGCGGACAACTATGGGAGATGAGCAGTCCACAATCACAAAACAGTGGATTAAGAAATAGTTTTATTACTAACTCTTAATAATGTCTGTAGTCATGGAAATTATGTGATCACTAAAAGCAATTTAAAAAATGAGAGACCTGAAGAATTTGTCAGAACTTTTCACTGCTTATATTGTAACGCAATCATACAATACATAGCCTTAATAGTGGAAGATGGATGCCTTTAAGCAGGGCCTTTTAGACATTATGACAAAGTTATCAAGGTCACATTGTTGTCAGTAAAGTTTCTAGCATGGAGAAGCATTAATTGCTTTGGTGGATTTAAAAATAAAGTGATTTATTTGCTTTCCAGTTTCCTACCTGGAAGCAGCTCAGTTTTTAGCAGGTGTGGGCATATTGCCGTCTAATCAAATTTTTCAAACCATCTCTATTAAGAAGTCAGTAAAACAAAGTATTGAAATGCAGATTGCATTGATTTGCTCCAGGTTATTGCAAGGTAAGAGGAAACAGTTATCTTAGGGTAAATCAATATAATCTACATTAAAGTACATTGTCTCTTAGAGTGCCAGGAAATATTCAGTGATCTCCATTATAAAAGTGGCCATTGTGACCACCTTATGTTGTCAGTCCTTAAATTTATGTCCCTTGCACCTCAAGGTAGGCAAGATTTGTAAACTTTTCACAATCTAAATTTAGTTTCCTCTGAGTTTCCTCTTAGTGCTTCTAGTTTCTGGTCAGGTAGGGAATTGGTGTCTGGTTAATTGCATCATGAATAAATATGACTATATGGATTCTAAATATTATATCCTCAAAGAATTGATGTTTTTACACCACTTGTATGCTAAAGCCTATACCTTTATTATTATAATTTTGGTTATTGTGATCATGTTTTTCTTAAATATTGGCATCTTGAAAATAAAACTGTGTTTTACTCTGATATTCTCTCTAAAATGTATTTACTAATGGTGCAGATGATCCTTATCATTCTTTTAGTAAGCCAAAAGATCTAAATCACTTCCCATGTGATATTAATTTCTTTATATGGATAACAATAAACTAGTCAATTGTTTCTAGAAAAGTGTAACAGTACAGTTGAAACTATTTCATTTACATAAAACTGATTTTTTTACATTATAATATAGGAAAAAACAAAATATAGGATGTTTTTTACTCTTTCATCATGATATATCCTAAGAATTTCTTTATTTTTCAATTTATAAAACTTTTCAAAATTCTCTTGGATCAAGGGACAAATGCATTTCCATGTCACAGAAGATGATGCTCCAATTAGCAGGCTTTAGAAAAGCTGTAAGGATTGCTCAAAAAGTTGCCTAGCAATTACCCCAACCTTTTCATGTAATAAGTTAGCAGACTGGTCTGGTTTTATTTCTGGAGACCTTGCAAGACTTTTTCAATTAGTGGTTTTCATCTAATGCTGGCCCTGTACTTCATCAGCAACTATATGAACTAGCTGATAGAAGTCAGAGAAACCAGGTAGATAAATCTGAATGCTTATATTAAATCCCTCAGCAAATCTGTGAGGATCTTGGATTACTTTGGGAAAGTCCTTGACTGCCTGGCTGTCAGCTCAGCTTTAATCCAGGGAGTATAAGAATTTGAGTTTAGCCTCTGGCTTCTCAGAAGGCTTAAATTTAAATGGACAGTTTTTTTTTTTTTTAAATAATGGAGGTGCAGGCGTCTCCATTATTAGACATAGTTTAATAATAGAGAACAGACTTGCGGACACAGCACCGAGAGGAAGGAGAGAGTGGGAGAATTGAAAGTAGTATTGAAGCATAATTACATAGCCACATGTAAAATAGATAGCTAGGGGGTAGTTGCTGTATAAAGGGATGCACATCCATGCTAAGTCACTTCAGTGGTGTCTGATTCTTTGCGGCCTATGGACAGTAGCCCAACCAGGCACCTCTGTCCATGGGGATTCTCCAGGAAAGAATACTACAGTGGGTTGCCATTCTCTTCTCCAGGGGATTTTCCCAGCCCAGGAAAGGAATCCTCTTCTCCTGTGGCTCCTGCATTGGCAGGCGGGTTCTTTACTACTAGTGCCACCTGGGAAAGTGAAAGTGAAGTCGCTCAGTCTGTCTAACTCTTTGCGACCCCATGGACTGTAGCCTACCAGGCTCCTCTGTCCTTGGGATTTTCCAGGCAATAGTACCAGAGTGGATTGCCATTTCCTTCTCCAGGGGATCTTCCCGACCCAGGGATTGAACCTGGGTCTCCCGCATTGTAGACAGAGGCTTTACCATCTGAGCCACCAGGGAAGTCCTAAAGGGACAGTTTTTTTAAAAAGGTCAGAGGAAAAGGGAGTGGGGAGAGTTTCAGAGCAAAGGGGAAGTTCAGCCAGAACATTAGAATGGGGGATTGAGAATGTAGAGGAAGCACAGGCAGTGTAGTAGAGAAGGAGGAAGATAGTTCCCAAGGTGGAGTCTGGAGAGGGCGGTGGCACCCCACTCCAGTACTCTTGCCTGGAGGATCCCATGGACGGAAGAGCCTGGTAGGCTGCAGTCCAGGGGGTCACTAGGAGTCGGACATGGCTGAGCGACTTTCGCTTTCACTTTTCACTTTCATGCATTGGAGAAGGAAATGGCAGCCCACTCCAGTGTTCTTGCCTGGAGAATCCCAGGGACGGGGGAGCCTGGTGGGCTGCCGTGTCTGGGGTCGCACAGAGTCGGACACGACTGAAGCGACTTAGCAGCAGCAGCAGCAGCAAGGTGGAGTCTGGCTAGGAGGAGCTGGGGGTGGAGGAAGATAGAAGGGGAGAGAAGATAAAATAGCAGGATCCGGACGCACAAAGCCAAAGAAGAGCCTGAGGCTGTGGGAGCCATTTTATAGTTTTCTAATCCTTTGCCTCAATTAATCTTAAAATCTTATTTTGCAGAGAGGCAATTTTAGACTCCTGACTACTTTGGATAACCACAAAATACTAATCAATATAAGCATTCCACTCACTTCTGGAAATTTTTGAGCTATTGTTGTCCAATGGTTTTAAAGAAATTAAGTTTAGGGATATCAAAAGTTCTCAGTAATAGCTTTGATAATCTAAATTGCCTTTGGTCAGGTCAGTCCATTTAGTTAGAAGTGCTCATTGGGAAGGACCATGGTTTTTAAAAATAAAATCAACTGGAGTCCCTATAGGGAGTCACCCTCAAAATATTAAAATAACTGGAACTTCATTTCTCAGGGGTTTTTCTGTAGAGTAAAAGGACCATTTTCTAACAGCTAAACAGCTGACAGTTCAAACAGCTCAATTCAAACAGCTTGCAATCCAAATAGTTCAAACAACCTGCAGGCTTAATACCAGCCTCTTCTGAGAGAACAGTTTGTTCCTGGAGGAACCAAGCCAAAGGCTTCTTAGCCAACTCCCGCTCAGTTCAGTTCAGTTCAGTCGCTCAGTCGTGTCCGACTCTTTGCGACCCCATGAATCGCAGCACGCCAGACCTCCCTGTTCATCACCAACTCCCGGAGTTCACCCAGACTCACGTCCATCGAGTCAGTGATGCCATCCAGCCATCTCAGTTCCCGCTGCATGATCCCTATTCCAAAGAAATGGGCTGAAAGGTGAAAAACAGCACAAGTTCAGCCAAACAACCCCCATCCCCCAAGGAATGGGCAGAAGATTTCTTAGCCAATTTCAATTGAAACAGTCTGATATCAAAATCAGAGTGCCAAATATACTTGCAAAGAGGACAAGGCCTTACTCAGAAATAAGAAACCTTCAAATAGATCATGAATAAATCCAAGAAAGCTTCAAACACAAGGAGGACATTAGCCAGAATCTAGGAGAAAGATCGATTTTCAAACTCTAGGGTTGGCAAGAGAAGCTGGGAGGAACAATGAGCTCAGTTGTGGCTTCTACACCTGTTTGTTCACCAGCCCTGGAGCCACTGGGTGTCTTCTCTGGTTCCTATCCTGGTTGCTTGAAACCAATAGACTGCCAGATATTTCTCCAGCAAAGATGGGTTTATACCAGTTGAGGAGAGAATTGCAACTCAGGGTCTGCCACTGTGGTGAGACACACAAGTTCTTGCATGGCAAGGGGACGAGAACATTTATAGAAAGGAAATGGAAGGTGGGAGGGACAGTAAACAAGGAATCCATGGCTTTTCTTTGACTGAGTCTTTACCAGGAAAGAAGAACAGTCTTCCTGTTGTCTGCTATCCTTGAAGGGCATGAGAGCTTCCCCTTCTAGTATCCCAACTCCATTTTATTGAAGTTTCTGTTTATTAACTTTTTACGTTTTTTATAACCTCTCTAATTCTTATTCCAGACCTGAACTCTCCACTGAATTCATAATAAATATGCCTACCTTCTTGATACCCCCATTTGCTTGTTTCATAGTCATTTAATGTTTTAAAGCATACAAAATAGAAATCGTAATTTTTCCTACAATAATTATTATTTTTACTGTTTTACTTTCTGCCTGCTAGTACTATATAATAGCATAAAGTTAGAAAACTCTGCTCAGTGGGAGAGAATTTTGTGAATATAATGGGCAAGCTGGAATGATTCCTTTTTTCTGATGAAAGTTAGTTCCAAAACCTGTGGAAATAGCATGTCCTAGGTCTCTTCTTAGGGAAATTGAGCATGTCTAAAAGAGTAAATACAAAGACAAGGAGAGCTACAGCTGATATTTTACAGAATCATTATTATGGCAGAGCTTATTTCATGTTTAGAAACATTGGAAACTTACACAGTGTAAAGTAGGAGTAGGAATTGAACTTGAAATATAGCCAGTGATTATCTCTGACTCTCAACATTTCAATGCAGAGAGAGTGGGTGTGCTCAACCTTTAAAGTAATAGTCCTGATAGGAGAAAGAGAGTTTTATGGGTTCTACTTGCTTGTCTTTTTAAAACCCTAATGCACAGAAAACAATCCTTGGATAATAAGGAAATAAGGTGATGAATAAAGTCAATAATATGATGGAACCATAGTTGGTGATGGACAGGGAGGCCTGGCGTGCTGCGATTCATGGGGTCGCAAAGAGTCGGACACGACTGAGGGACTGATCTGATCTGGGTATATTCACTTGTTAAATAATTTTACTAATTTCTTCTTATTAAGAAATTGACTATATATCTCAGATGTTCATCTTGAGTATCTATAAAAATCACATTTTTTTTTTTATTCTGAGTTTCAGATTTGGTCATTCTCAATGATCATTATTTTGTTGCCTACACAGTCCTGAGCTAAGGGCTCCTTAGGTTTCACTGTAAATATATAAGTAACACAGAGAATGGAATAAAGAATTTTCAATGCACCTGGCAATAGATCTACAAAATCATACTCTCAACAAAATATAGGAACTCATGATTAAATTGTAAACAGTTCATTTCTTAGCAAAGAGCAACTGTTTCTTAAGTTGATAAAATTGTTTCTAGAACAAAGCAAGTACACAGGGAAAATATAGCATTACTTGAGACACCCTTACAGTATAAGTTTATTTCTTTATGATATTTTATACCTTGTTTTTTACTGGATTTCCCTAATGTAGCTGTTTCTGGTGCATGATATGGTGTGTTTAAGTTTAGCTTTTCAAAAATAAATGCCAAATAATTTTTCACATTGATTGTATCATTTTATATTTCCACCAGCAGTAAATCAGGATTTACCTTCCTCCACATCTACAATAATATTTTAAGATGGTCTGTTTTTTTAAGTTTAGTTAATATAGTAAGTTTATAGGGGTGTTTTTATCCTGCTTTTAATTTGCATTTCTTTAATAAAATGATGTTAATATGAAGTATAATGTTAGGCATCTTTTGATGTGCTTGTTTACTATTCCTAATGTTCATTTGTGAACAGTCTGTTAATTTTGTTGTCTAATTCTCATATTGAATTGATTTATCTTTTTATCACTGACGTGTAAGAGTTCCTTACAGAAGTCCTTTGCTACATTTGCATGCGGTGAATGCCTACTCCCAGTCTGTTATTTGCTTTTTCATTTAATTTATGACTTGAGAAGAGCAAGGTTTTAGTTCTGATACAATTCTCTTTATCAAAATTTTCTTCTATATTCTGTGCTTTTGTTTTCTACTTTAGAAACCTTCTATTTGAGAATCATTGGCCACTCCAAGATCAAAAAGGTTTTGCTTATGTTTTCTTCTGGTTTTGTGCTTTGGGGGTTTGTACTTTTAAAATATTCATTATAAATGGTCTGCTTCTTTTATATATTTAAATATTAAGATGAAGTTTTTAAGTTTGAAAATTTGTTTTTCCAGAGATAATAATGATGAAAATATATAATTACAGAGACATTAACTGTGATCCAGAACTTTTCTACCTGAATTATCACATTTCCTGCTAAGAACAACTGCATGAGGTACACTCAAATGATCTGTTTTATACAGTTCTGTATAAACACAAACTGAAAAGGAAAGAGGTAATGCTTGATTCACTCATGTAGTAGGTAGTATATTTGAAATCTTTCTAAAAACAAACAATCTCATCAGCAAACTCCATTTCATTAAACATGTCTCAACCGTATAATTATTATTGATCAATAATTTTAAAAATTTCACTAATTTAATACAAAAGAACACTCTGACTTTTGATCATTGGCCTTAGACACTCCAATGAATATAAATTTAAGAGTTTTAAAATGTCATATGAGAAATTTCTTCCTGAAACTTTTAATTCTGTGTATCTATGTTTTGTTTATATTTTTACTTGTTGAGATAGACTATCCATTTGGGATTTTGTTTTTGCTTTTGTTTTTCTGAAGAGAAAATTCATTATGAGTAATTAGGGACTTATCATTTCTATGTTGAATTGAGCCTTTTGGGATGTGTGCTTTGTAAAGGTGTAAATATATCAAACCAAGTAAACTATTTTTAGAAAAAAATTTTCATAAATTCTGCAAATATATACTTAATGTGTTTAAAACAGCTCACTTGTCTCTGTCTTTCTTTGTGGAACAAATGTCACATATGTATCTGTAAATCCACATCATCAGCAGAATTATATATACTTTGTCATTACTCATTCAGTTTGTCTAATTCACTTGACAGTTGACACTGGTTATGGGTTTTTCCACTCATTTAAGTGAATTTACATTATTTTTCCCATATTTGTGGACATATTTCTATACACTGAGGACAAAGATGGATGGAAGTAAAGTAAATGGCTAAGGTATATGTCACATAGATCTGAAATGATTTCTATAGTGACACTTTATACTCAAAAATAATGTTTAAAACTTTTCTAGCATTAAGGGAGATGCTATAAATATTTGAAAAGTACTTACTGAATGAAAAATAAATAAATTAACTGAAAAATTTCACTGCAGGTTAATTTGAATATTTATAACAAAATACGTTGAAATCACCATATTGGTACATCGTGTTGAGTAAGACTGTGGGCTCTGTATCCAACTATGTTACTTTCTGATAGTTTGGGGTCAGGTTACCCAGCTTCTTGTTCTTGTGGCTTATTCTGTAAAATAGAGATCATAATGATATACATTTATTGGATCACTCTGATCTTAAATAGTTCACTTATGAAGCACTCTGAATAGTATTTGACACAAATTAAGGGCTAATTAAGACTTAGCAGCTATTACTATTATTACAGATTTCACATGTCTTAGGAAAGAAATAGAAAACTCTATGCCTTTTTTAGTTATTAATATCATGTAGAGGTTTATATGATCTTCATTAGCATTTAAAACACATTATGTTGCAAATCCCATTTAAAAAAAAAAAATTAAGGCTTCTTATCCTCTAAAATTTGTGTCAGGAATTAGTGACTTCATCTATCATCTTTGTTCTTTCTTTCTTTTATTATGTATCTATTTCATGTTTGTCTGTTATTCTCCACTATGAGTATATATTATCATTCTCTTGAAACTACCTGCATCAAAAGCATCTATGGAGATTATTAAAATAATGATGCCAGAATTTTACTCCCAGAGATGCTAATGAGTAGGACTTTGAATAATCTAAGGAATTTGCATTCTTAACATTTGATCTGTGCTTCTTAAGCACACAAAAGTTTAAAATTCAATGTTTTGGAAATCTGAACTCATTTTTATTTTCTAAACATTCATTCCTCTGTGGATTAGATGTCCTCTCTATGCATAAAGAGGTCGTTTATTAATTATACTCAATCCTCAAAGAATATCTTAACTGCATTCTATTATATATTTGTCAGATTGGTTGGTATTTCAAATTCATTCATCTTTCAAATTTTGACTGATATCATATCACTTTCATATCTACTACGGCTTCAAATCCTATATGAACAAAAACATGAAATCATACAGAAACATTTATTGCATTCATGCTATCTTTCTCTATTGTAATTCCCATTAAGTAACACAGTACCTAGTGATGGAAAACACAGCTGTGGTGATCAGCCATACAGAAGTGTATTTGACCTATGATTGTCCTATTTTCTGCAGAAGTTATCTGATTTCTCTAAATCTCACTTTTCTCATCTTAAAATATTTACCAATATTTCCATATTTACTAAAGTGATTATGATTAAATATGATTTACATAAACGTCCTAATTCATGCCTTGTGCAAATGAGTCAATCAAAAAATTTAGCTTCCGATCCTTCCACTGCTCTCACTGTTATTTATTTTCAAGTATCACATGTGAGTGTGTGCGTGTTCCCAACTAGATGATTAAACTTTTGAGACTTTGGTTTTGTGTCACTTTGTATCTATGACAAACAAGATCAGTATTCCATAAATAGTTTCATTATCATATTCAAATATTACTTTATTTGAATGTAAGTGTATTTTTCCTTATTGACTGTTAAATATATATTGCATTTGCATATATGTTGTCTTCACTAGGCTTGGCTCCTTGTGTAAAATCACTCTCTTATTTGTGTATCTCTAGAGGGCTTCCCTTGTGGCTCAGCTGGTAAAGAATCTACCTGCAATGTGACCTGGGTTCCATCCTGGATTGGAAAGGTCCCCTGGAGAAAGGCTACCCACTCCAGTATTCTGTCCTGGAGAATTCCATGGACTGTATAGTCCATGGGGTCAAAAAGAGTCAGACATGACTGAGCAACTTTCACTTTCAGGGCCTTCTGTGGGCTTCCCTGATAGCTCAGTTGATAAAGAATCCACCTGCAATGCAGGAGACCCCAGTTCTATTCCTGGGTAGGGAAGATCTGCTGGAGAAGGGATAAGCTACCCACCCCAGTATTCTGTCCTGGAGAATTCCTTGGACTGTATAGTCCATGGGGTCGCAAAGAGTCAGACATGACTGAGTGACTTTCACTTCAGAACCTTCTGTAGAACCTGCTATAAAATAAATACTTTATGTGTATGTGTTGAAATAAATGACAATATGGGTTTTGCATTTCTAAAGAAGTTATGAGGAAATTTTGAATTAAGTAACTTGTTTAGTCATGGAGCAGAGTAATATTTTGTTTTGTTTTGTTACCTAATTAAGGTATATGCCTGCAAAAAATTAAGACCTTTAAACATTCTTTGCTACTCAGTTTAGCTCTTGTGTCATCCACTCTTTAAATGTAGAACCTGGCATCTAGTTGCTGCCAGCTGTGTGAATGAATGAACAAAAAACTAAGTTGATGGATATTTCACAATTCCAATATCCTGACATTACAAATGGCATTTGAGGTGGGTTTGAAGATAACTAGTTCAAAGCAATTATGTCCTTGTTTAGATGGAAGATTTTTTCAGTCCAAGGAATGAGAAGATGTATCCAAAATCACAAATTTAATTTGAAAACAAAAATGGGAGAATGACATATATGGACTTTTTTGTCATTTATTTTAAGTATTTCTGCATAATGCATATTTATAATGCTATTAGAAATAAACAAGGTAATGAATTTGCAATTGTCCATACATTTCAAGAAAGTATAAAAATAAACATTAAAAATAGCTTTTTCTCTCTCTGTATAATTATATGTAATTACTCATGATCAGAAAATGTGAACCTACAGGAAGTAAGACAGAATTAATTAGCAATGAATTAGTATTAATCAGGTTATTTAAGTTTTGTCTAAATATTTACTATTTTGGCCAGAAATATAACTTTGATGATATGTTGCTCACAGTGCTTCACAATTGGTGAGTCCTATGTTATGTGACCTGGGATTTCTTTGGAAGGAATAATGCTAAAGCTGAAACTCCAGTACTTTGGCCACCTCATGCGAAGAGTTGACTCACTGGAAAAGACTCTGATGCTGGGAAGATAACTAGGGTTTGGGTGCAGGAGGAGAAGGGGACGACAGAGGATGAGATGGCTGGATGGCATCACTGACTCAATGGACGTGAGTCTGGGTGAACTCCGGGAGTTGGTGATGGACAGGGAGGCCTGGTGTGCTGTGCGATTCATGGGGTCACAGTCGGACACTACTGAGCGACTGAACTGAACTGACTGAACTGATGTTATGTGACAATGGAGAAGAAATTTTAAATAGCTAATAATAACTGAGTAAAATGATTGAATCATGTACAATACTCAGGGAATAATGGATACAGATAATGGGATAGATAAAATGAGGATAAAGTTCTCATTCTTCCAATTAAAATAACAATTTTCACTTAATATAAGTATATATCACATTGCTAAATTAAAATTAATAAAGTGTTCACATAAGAATAAGTATCATCACGTTTTACATTAAATATAATAAGATTGTATTTGTATAACTGATATAACCAAATTACAGTTTTAGAATTTATCATCATTTATTTGTACATCTATAATATTTAGACCACAATATATCAAGTGTTTGTGTGTTTCAGTTCTATGCCCTGAACCATGACTGACTCAACCTGCATGAACTTCAAAAGCACGTTTGAAGGTCGGTTTGAATCTTCACCAACCTATAACTTCCTTCAGTCATTCTCAAAATGCATATTCCTGGACCTTACATTCAGAGATTTTCAATGTGTAGACACAGAGTAGTTCCTTGGAATTGTCCCACTGACTCTTGCGGGTACTAAATTTTGAGAATTACTGGACAGGAAAATAAAATAGATTTAATTTTTATTATTTTTTGCTTAATTAAAATATTGAATAATTGGAAATAAATGGTCCCTTTTCTGCTTTCTGCTCTCTGAAATCCAAATAATTGTTTAAAATGATTGAAGCATAAATAAATTTTAAATATTGTACCTTATCCCAGACAACAGGTCTATCACACTACTAGTGGAGCATATATTCCCTAAATTACTTGCAAGCTACTAAAAGAAAAGAATTTCCTGCATGATACAAGTGAAGTGAAAGTCACCCAGTCATGTCCAGCTCTTTGCGACCCCATGGACCATAGAGTCCATGGAATTCTCCAGCCCAGAATACCTGAGTGGGTAGCCATTCCCTTCTCCAGGGGATCTTCCCAACTCAGGGATCGAACCCAGCTCTTCCACATTGCATGCAGATTCTTTCCCAGATGAGCCACCAGGAAAGCCCCAGTATAAAAACAATTTTATTGTTCACTTTTTGTCATTGAAGGACCAGAAACTTGATGAAACCTATTTTGTAGTGTGGGTATTATCTTGTTTCTACTTATTTTGGAAAAAAAAAAATTAAAACAGCTGTTAAGAAAAAAATAAGGTCACCAAAACTCCATTTTTAAAGCCTTTGAATCTGCTGAAAAGCACTATTGCTATGTATTTATGCATAATTTCTATAAGAAAAATTGAAGAAAACAGTTTACAGCTCCATTACGGGCCTAATTCTAGTTTTACTTCTAGCAACATTCAATGAAAGGAAAAAAAAACAGTGCCTAAAACCATTGGGAATGTTTTAAAACAAATAATTTTCAGATTTGCACAGTTAATATATTTGCTTTGGATTTGAATTTAAAAAGGAGCAACTTATTATCTGTAACATAATTACCAACCAAGCAATTAAAACCAATTAATGCATACATATTCATTGTATGTATTATTTGCCTGTCTGCAAAGCATTGTGCTATAAATGTAGAGAATGCTAATCCTCTGAACAATGAAGAAAACCAAGTTAGGATTAGATATAGTTTCTGCCCCTTGGAGTTTATAGATTAGGACCTATGATATGTACAAAACAAAATATATTGGGAGTGTTTTTTAATAGATTAAGCGAGACTCCATACATGAAAGGGCCTACTAATTTCAAAGGCTAGGGATGAAGAAGAAAAGAATCCAAGTAACAGGTAAAGGGACACGGAGTATAAGGATCTGTAGATTCAAGACTTACTGAGATCTGGGCACAAGACCTCAGAATCATGAACAGAAATGAAGGAGGCTACAGAAATAATTTCATCATTTTACAGAAGAGGAAGTAACATTCCAACAACTTGTCCACTGCTTCAGTGAACTAAATTAATCCAACTCTCAAAAAGTAATGAAACACTTAAATAGCTGAAATGAAGTACATTATGTTAAAAATAAACATGACAATAAAAGTTTATCACATTTTCACTGAATATATCAAAAGATAAAATGTATAAACTTACTTAAAATTGCTTCAAGTATGTACCTCATTTCAACAAAAGTTGAAGTATGTAAACTATATCTATATGTATAAACACGTAATTTATATTTTCTAATTACAAAGTGTGTTTATAACAAACAGCTAAAGGATTTTCCCCATTTTTAGTGTTTCTATTTTAGGAAAATAAAAAAATATGTGGATAATTAAAAAGATATTGCCTTAAAATTACAGTAAAGGTTCAGAAACTATTGTAAATGATTTCCCAGATGTATCTGTAAAAAACCTACAACATTTGCAAAATAATTGACTCACTCAATTATGTTAAAAGATATCAAATGTAAGAAAAGTAATATAATGTTTATTATTAAAGATGCTAATATTCAGCAGAATAAAAGGACAACTGTCTACACTAACTTAATTTAATTCTTCCTGGGTGTGGTTGTACATCTTTATCTCATGTATGTATTACTCATATGAATAGCATCTTTCCATAATTTAATTTTGAATGTCACTGCTAGATTGATCCAGCATTTATATACATTAGCAAAAGAGAAAAAATATGCTTCATACTGAAATTGCCTACATTTTGGCTGTTATAATTCTGTTTACAGATAAATACTTTGTTTTACTTTATATATTTTACTTATCTTTTTATTTAGTGGGTTTTAATAGCTCCATTTATTTTACTATAAACTTTTGGACTTTTAGTAAATCTAGTCTATTGTATAAATCAGGAAAAAAATGTTTTCTCATTACAATGTTTTTAAGAAATCTGTTTACTAAAGAAATGCAAATATCTACTCTATTAAGTGGCTTCCTTTACTCATCATTTTTTCACATGAGTATAGGAAGCATTCATTTCATGAGGTCCAAACTGTCAACATTTGAGTTTATGTTATGTTTCTCTGGAATAAACCATCAGCTATTCTGAATTTTAAAAGTGAATTCTGCTGTATAACATTTCAGGATAGGTTGTTGGCACAAAGCATTGTTATTGGTCATTTAAAAACATATGAAATATTTTTAACTTCTTACAAAATAGTTTTGAAGGCACTGATAACTTTTTTGATATTATAGGGCAAAAATATGAATATTAATTCATATAATTATAGGCTGATCTAGGTGCAACCACATTTATTCTAGATGATGGGATTGTAAAATTACTTTCTGAGGCTTTCTGTCTTTTCTATAACTTTGAATTTGAATTTTTCTGTTTTTGCATTATTAATGGACTCTCTCAATTCTAATTTGAATTCTAATTCTCTCTGTTTCTAATTTGTAGTGGGCTTGGAAGTCAGATAACAACAACAAAAGTGTAATAGAATGTGTTAAACAAAATAATGGTTAAGGTTTATAAAGACCCTAAACATATTTTTAGATTATAAAAACTTGGCTGTGTTATATATAGGCTGTTTTGCTGGAAATCTGAGATTCTAAACTGACTGTGTGAGTGTGTGTGTGTGTACACTATGCAAAATTTTCTGTTCATTCAATTTGATTATTAATGAAGAGGAGTTCATAAAGTGGATATTATAGATGAAATGAACTACTTCCTCTGACAACTACTTCCTGTTCCTCTTACATTCAGGGTGTCTTAATTTGGTTATTTGCAGAAGCTGACCTTGAAACAGGAATTTGACTGGCAAGTGCTTTGTAGTTTCAAGAGTGATGCGTTTAGGTTATTGATGTCAACAGGAAAGAGGTGAGGGTATCTCAGTGCATCAGTGAGTAGCTCACTGCTGTGGGCACATGGATAGTGGTCCATTGAAGATGTATGAACTGTTGTGAGAACACACTTTATTAGAGTTATCCACCTGAGAGGTGAGACAACTGTATTAATTTACTTAATAATATCCATAGTCTTAGTGTGGACTGTGGATGGGGAAGGTGACTTGAGGATGTTAATTCCCCAGCCTTTCTAGTCTCCTCACACACAGTGAGGACTGGGTACATAAAATACCACCTACTGAGTCTCCTGCAGAGAATAAAGGGCAGAAATATTAGGGTGAGAGTTGTGAGAGTTAGACCATATAAAAGACAGTGCTGAAGCTTTTGAATTAAGGTTCTGGAGAAGAATCTTGACAGTCCATTGGACCGCAAAGAAATCCAACCAGTCCATTCTAAAGGAAATCAGTCCTGAGTGTTCATTGGAAGGACTGATGCTAAAACTGAAGCCCCAGTACTTTGGCCACCTGATGCAAAGAACTGACTCATTGGAAAAGTCCCTGATACTGGGAAAGACTGAAAGCAAGAGGAGAAGAGGGTAGCAAAGGAAGAGATGGTTGGAGTGCATCACTGATTCTTCAGTGGACATGAACTTGAGCAAACTCTGGGAGAAAGTGGAGGACAGGGAAGCCTGATGTGCTGCACTCCAAGACATCACAAAGAGTTTCAGAAATGACTTAGCAACTGAACAACAACAACATTAGTGTGAGATTTTTAGGGAAAGTTAAAAATAGATTGAGTTAGAATAGTGTATAGATATTGAATTATGTATGCTTAATCTATTGTAAATGTGCAATAAATCTTTTCATAAATGCCACTTCTTCTAAATATGTTAAGTCACTTCAGTTGTGTCCGACTCTTTATGACCCTATGGACTGTAGCCTGCCAGGCTCCTCTGTCCATGGGATTCTCCAGGCAAGAATACTGGCGTGGGTTGCCATTTCCTCCTCCATGGAATCTTCCTGACCTAGGGATCAAACCAGCTTCTCTTACGTCTTCTGCATTGGCAGGCAGGCACATTTACACTGCTGCTGCTGCTGCTAAGTCGCTTCAGTCGTGTCCAACTCTGTGCGACCCCATAGACGGCAGCCCACCAGGCTCCCCCGTCCCTGGGATTCTCCGGGCAAGAACACTGGAGTGGGTTGCCATTTCCCTCTCCAATGCATGAAAGTGAAAAGTGAAAGTGAAGTCGTTCAGTTGTGTCCCACCCTCAGCGACCTCATGGACTGCAGCCTAGCAGGCTCCTCCATCCATGGGATTTTCCGGGCAAGAGTACTGGAGTGGGTTGCCATTGCCTTCTCCAGTAGCGCCACCATTAAACCATTATTGTTTTATCTCTGCTAGGGAAAGCAAAGGACATCAGAGAAGTAAGACTCAAAGTGAAATTTTAAAAATATCATTGAAATTTCTAGACCCCAAAAGAACTAAGCTCAAATACATATGACATTGGGAAGGTTCAAAGCTACTAGGCAGAGAAAAAATAAGCAATACAATTTTCATCTGTTATTTTTACATTACCAGAATGGAAACTGACTTAGAATTATACAGAGTGTTCAGTTTGCTTCAGTAGCTTCCATGTTACAAAGAGTGGCTTAGTTAGTTTTCAAGGTAAAGCTAGGATGACATATTTATATAATGACCGTTAAAAATGATATAAATGTAATGATTGGGAGGTACTGGAAAAATCTCTGCAGTATTTAAAGTGAAAAATGTTAATTTAGTGGATAAACAATCTGTCACCTGCTTGGGACATATTCTCACAGCTGTGGGAATCAAACGGAAGGATGACTTACTGAAAGTCATTCCAGAAGCACCTGTTCCAGACAAAAGGATAAATTGCTTTTATTCTTAGCTTATGTGAATATTATTTGAAATGTGGAGGTCATTTGCCACAGATTTGGCAGCATTAAGAAAACTTATCATGTTCACAGGGGTTGTGCTCACTGAGAATCAGAAACAACTGAGCTCACTGCACCAAAGGGGGAAAAAAAAATAAAAAAACAAAAAATGCTCTAAGATTAGAAAAGGAAGGAGCCAAGCTTCCTTTGGGAGCTTAATGTTTTGGCCAATTAGACCCAATAATATTGGATTTTTCTGCCTTATTGTGAGAAATTATGTGAGATTATGACAGACCTAGGGCTTCTATATCTGGTAAATTTAGGTTTAAGTAAAATTTTAACAGGAGAATAATAAAAATGCTTAATAAATAAATGAACGTTTAATGAGTAAAGATCTGTTTTCAAGGACAAGTGTTTAGTAGTCCTAGATTTGCTTCCATGGGTCAGTTTTAAGTTGTTCCTCTTTAATTAGTGTGTAGTTATTATCCATATAGCAATAACTTTATCCATGTATCAAATCTTTAATATTTAAAATTATTTCCTTTCTTACATAATATAAATAACTCTGCAATTTCTCAAATGGCTTTTTATAGAGGCATAGATTTTTAATTGATATATATTGTGCTAATGATAATAAACATAATTTAATAATCCCCTGGAGAGAAAGTTATGAAACTTCTAAACACATTCTTTAATGATATTCAGAGCTGCAGGAATCTAGTTCAGAAAGTAGGTGTTTTCCAACTGTGGCTTAAAAATAAGAATCACATGGCAAAGTTGTTAATAATGTAAACCAATTTCTGAAAATATGGTTCATCTAATCTGTAAACTAAAATAGACAAACAGCAAGTAAATAATATACACACATAAGCATACATATAGACTCTCCCAGACTTTACCTCCAGAGAAGGCAATGGCACCCCACTCCAGTACTCTTGCCTGGAAAATCCCATGGGTGGAGGAGCCTGGTAGGCTGAAATCCATGGGATCGCTAAGAGTCGGACACAATTGAGCGACTTCACTTTCACTTTTCACTTTTCACTTTCATGCATTGGAGAAGGAAATGGCAACCCACTCCAGTGTTCTTGCCTGGAGAATCCCAGGGGCAGGAGAGCCTGATGGGCTGATGTCTATGGGGTCACACAGAGTCAGACACAACTGAACGACTTCACTTTCACTTTTCACTTTCATACATTGGAGAAGGAAATGGCAACCCACTCCAGTGTCCTTGCCTGGAGAATCCCATGGATAGAGGAGTCTGGTGGGCTGCAGTCTATGGGGTCGCAAAGAGTTGGACACAACTGAGCGACTTCACTTTCACTTTTCACTTTTCACTTTCATGCATTGGAGAAGGAAATGGCAACCCACTCCAGTGTTCTTGCCTGGAGAATCCCAGGGGCAGGAGAGCCTGATGGGCTGATGTCTATGGGGTCACACAGAGTCAGACATGACTGAAGTGACTTAGCAGCAGCAGCAGACTTTACCTCAATCTGAAATGCTACAAATGAAATTTCATGGCTACACTTTTACCTAAAAAACAATTAAAAATCTTGGAAAGTTACGTTATAAAATTGTTATCCACATATTTGATACAGTCCAGTGTTCAAACAGCAATACTTATCCTGTTTGTAAAAAAGCTTATCTTTTGCATGAGAACATACCAACTTTTAAAATTCCATAGTGAGTGAAAGTGAAAGTTGCTCAGTCATGTCCAACTCTTTGTGACCCCATGGACTATACAGTCCATGGAACTCTCCAGGCCAAAATACTGGAGTAGGTAGCCATTCCCTTCTCCAGAACATATTTATATATTTATTTATATATATTAAAATATTTTAAAACTGTTTAGTTAACAAACTGAATAATCATCACAACTGAAAAGGGTAGTCTTTTCTCTATAAATTACAAAGTGTTTAAAAACTATACTAACTTAGCAAAACTAAGTTATTATTTGACATTAAAACCACTGATAATTTGTAATTTGTTGTCTCCACCTTGTATTTCACTTTTGAGTCCTGTGCTGTCAAAATCACTGAATGACATAGTCCAGTTCAGTTCCTCAGTCATGTCCGACTCTTTGTGATCCCATGGACTGTAGCATGCCAGGCTTCCATGTCCATTACCAACTCCTGAGTTTACTCAAATTCATGTCCATTGAGTCAGTGATGCCATTCAACCATCTCGTCTTCTGTCATCCCCTTCTGCTCCTGCCTTCAATCTTTCCCAGCACCAGGGTCTCTCCTAGTGAGTCAGTTCTTCACATCAGGTGGCCAAAGTATTGGAGTTTCAGCTTCAGCATCAGTCCTTCCAATGAATATTCAGGATGATTTCCTTTAGGATGGACTGGTTGGATCTCCTTGCAGTTCAAGGGACTCTCAAGAGTCTTCTCCAATACCACAGTCCAAAAGCATCAATTCTTTGGTGCTCAGCTTTCTACACAGTCCAATTCTCACATTCATACATGACTACTGGAAAAACCATAGCCTTGACTAGATGGACCTCTGTTGACAAAATAATGTCTCTGCTTTTTAATATGCTGTCTAGATTGGTCATAACTTTTCTCCCAAGGAGTGTCTTTTAATTTCATGGCTTCAGTCACCATCTGCAGTGATTTTGAAGCTCCAAAAAAATAAAGTCTGCCACTGTTTCCTCATCTATTTGCCATGAAGTGATGGGACTGGATGCCATGATCTTAGTTTTCTGAATATTGAGTTTTAAGCCAACTTTTTCAGTCTCCTCTTTCACTTTCATCAAGAAGCTCTTTAGTTCTGCTATAAGGGTGATGTCATCTTCATATCTGAGGTTATTGATATCTCTCCTGGCAATCTTGATTCCAGCTTGTGCTTTATCCAGTCCAGTGTTTCCATGATGTACTCTGCATATAAGTTAAATAAGTGGGGTGACAATATACAGCCTGATGGACTCCTTTCCCTATTTGGAAGCAGTCTGTTGTTCCAGGTACAGTTTTAACTGTTGCTTCCTGACCTGCATTCAGATTTCTCAAGAGGCAGGTCAGGTGGTCTGGTATTCCCATCTCTTGAAGAATTTTCCACAGTTTGTTGTGGTCCACACAGTCAAAGGCTTTGGCACAGTCAACAAAGCAGAAGTAATGTTTTTCTGGAACTTTTTTGCTTTTTTGATGATCCAGCAGATGCTGCCAATTTGATCTCTGGTTCCTCTGCCTTTTCTAAAACCAGCTTGAACATCTGGAAGTTCACAGTTCATGTACTATTGAAGCCTGGCTGGGGGAATTTTGAGTATTAGTTTGCTAGTGTGTGAGATGAGTGCAATTGTGAGGTAGTTTGAGCATTCTTTGGCATTGCCTTTCTTTGGGGTTGGAATGAAAACTGACCTTTTCCAGTCCTGTGGCCACTGCTGAATTTTCCAAATTTGCTGGCATATTGAGTGCAGCACTTTTACAGAATCATCTTTTAGGATTTGAAATAGCTCAACTGGAATTTCATCACCTTTACTAGCTTTGTTGGTAGCGATACTTCCTAAAGCCCACTTGACTTTGTAAAGAGTAAAATCAATGGCTTTGCTCTTCTTTTACCAGAATGATTGAATCTCATCATTTTCATCTCAATTGTCTCATATTTTGGATTCTTCATCATCCCTTAGATGGATTACTGAGACTGCCTCTGTAATGGTCTCCCCACTTCCAATCTCATTATATTTTCCATACTAAAGATCAGTGTCATTTCTGAAATAATAATAAAAAAAAATCTGATAGACCACTCCTCTTAAATGAATGGCATATTAGCTTCTCACTTCTATTATCCTCTCTCCTCCCATGGGTCCTATATATAACATTCTAAATTTAAAAGATACTGAATCCGTATACCCTCTCTTGTCTCCAATCTTTTGAAGATGCTGTTCTCTCAGTCTAGGTTACTTATTTCTTTATCTTTACCTGAGTATTTTTGGTCTCATCTTCAAAAGGAAATGAATAATAGGGATATTGGGCTGAATTAAATAACTCCCAAAATGTGAATTATGTACTACATTGTATGTTTTACTCTTAAATTCTATAATGCAAAAAAAAAAAAAAAAAAAACTTGTAAAAAGGTTAAGAAATATACTTTTATGTACCAAATTTTCTTTTTCTTTTAGGCAATTACAAGACTTCCCAAAACAAAAATTCTTCTTGTATTATAAGCATTACATCAGAAATTTTATTAATTATTAATCTTTAAACATATTAAGACTACTTTAGATATATCACCATAATCTATAAATTTTCTGTCTTATACTACAATGGAAGTATTTACTTCAACCTCAGAAAATATGAACCAATATAACTACTTAAAGGAATGGGCCAATCTCAATGAAGAAATATAATCTCATTAACTTTGTCTTGTCATGTAGTTTCTATGCCAACCATCTCATTTAATATATGAATTTAATGCTAGTTATGTTAGTTGTGTATGGACCATGTGTCAGCTATATTACTCCAAAAATAATTAAAATTTTCAAAGCAGTAATCTTTCCTCAGTCTTTTAGTTCAGAAAATTCACACTCATAGAATCTGATTAACTTATCCAATGTCATAAAGTAAGTTTTGAAGACAATTTGCAAACCCAGTTCTTTTGAACTCCAAACATTTGTACCATCTGCCACCATCTGATCAACCTAGTCAGTGGTTAACATAGACGTTTCTCAAATAGTAATTACATTACATTATTAAACCAAGCTAATTTATTTGTTTCTCAAAAATATAAATAGTACTCTACATCTTCAAAAGAATTTTACTTTATTGCCCTTCTTACCAGTATTATCCAGCAAAATGAAAACGTGGCCAGGGGAAAATTTCTTTATTTCCAGTTTATGATTCCAAAGAGTTACTCTTTATGGGGTTGTAATCTTATAGTTTTCTAACCAATAAAACAGACACATCAATAGATGGCTTCAAAAATAATATCCATAAGGGACAAATAGAAGGAAATATTTCTATATACTTTCTAATCTTCACAGATATAAGGGGTAATTGTGACATGACATAAGCTGAACTTGGTGATAACAGCATCACTGAACACAGACTCACAGCAAAACCTTAGTAAACCAAAAAAAAAGAAAAAAAGAAAAAAATTGATCTGAATTAAAATGATGCTCAGAAAGATATCTTAGTACATATCAACTAAACAGTTATAATTAAACTAAAAATTGTATTCTTAGGTCGAATACATTTTATTTCTGTGATATGAAGCATCAGTCTTTTAAAAGTAAATAAACAAGGGTAAGCATTTTATGAAGCTTCTGCTATCAGGGCAACACTACCATTCCAAAGGAAAAATATCCTATGTTTCCTGAGTATTTGATAATATAGAAGAGCTACAGAAATGATTATGCTTAAAGACGTTTATGAATGTTATTTAAAACATTCAAACTGGTACCTGGTATTTTATCTTTGTCTTAATTGCAGTTGACTGCAGTCCCTACTGCATTTCTATTTGCCATATTGTTTCCCCTTCTCCTTTTATTTACTCTTTCATTTATTTTTTGCCTTATAATCAAACAGGATCTAGTTTTCTTTTACATTTAGCACATACTCATAGTTGAATTATTCACTGAAATTGGTCATAATATGTCTCAGTTCAGTCACTCAGTCGTGTCTGACTCTGCAACCCCATGTACTGCAGCATGCCAGGCTTCCCTGTCCATCACCAACTCCTAGAGCTTACTCAAACTCATGTCCATTGAGTTGGTGATGTTGTACAACCATCTCATCCTCTGTCGTCCCTTTCTCCTCCTGCCTTCAATCTTTCCCAGCGTAATATATCTGCTTTCTGTATATTCATCCTATTAGGTTTTTTATTATAGTTTAAAGTTTATATCTATTCATAATTCACATAATTTGTACTTTTTTTACACTCACTGTAATGGGCTTTTTACTATAGTTTATAGTCACTTTATTGAGAAATCAAATTTTCTCATTACATTAGAAAAAATTGACATGGAACAACAGACTGGTTCCAAATAGGAAAAGGAGTACATCAAGGCTGTATATTGTCACCCTGCTTATTTAACATATATGCAGAGTACATCATGAGAATCACTGGGCTGGAGGAAGCACAAGCTGAAATCAAGATTGCTGGGAGAAATAGCAATAACCTCAGATATGCAGATGATACCACCCTTATGGCAGAAAGTGAAGAAGAACTAAAGAACCTCTTGATGAAAGTGAAAGAAGAGAGTGAAAAAGTTGGTTTAAAGCTCAACATTCAGAAAACTAAGATCATGGCATCTGGTCCCATCACTTCATGGCAAATAGATGGGGAAACAGTGGAAACAGTGGCTGACTTTATTTTTCTGGGCTCCAAAATCACTGTGGGTGGTGATTGCAGCCATGAAATTAAAAGGTGCTTGTTCCTTGGAAGGAAAGTTATGACCAACTTAGAAAGCATATTAAAAAGCAGAGACATTACTTTGCCAACAAAGTCTGTCTAGTCAAGACTATGGTCTTTCCAGAAGTCATGTATGAATGTGAGAGTTGGACTATAAAGAAAGCTGAGTGCAGAAGAATTGATGCTTTTGAACTGTGGTGTTGAAGAAGACTCTTGAGATCCCTTGGACTGCAAGGAGATCCAACAAGTCCATCCTAAGGCAGATCAGTCCTGGGTGTTCATTGAAAGGATTGATGTTGAAGCTGAAAGTCCAATACTTTGGCCACCTGCTGTGGAGTGCTGACTCATTTGAAAAAACCCTGATGCTGGGAAAGATTGAGGAAAGGAGGAGAAGGGGACGACAGAGGATGAGATGGTTGGATGGCATCACCGACACAATGGACATGGGTTTGGATGGATTCCGGGTGTTGCTGATGGACACGGACGCCTGGAATGCTGTGGTTCATGGGGTCGCAAAGAGTCGAACATGACTGAGCAACTGAGCTGAGCTGAACTAATATATTTTCATCTGGCAAGTTTGGACATTTTTTCTTTCATTTTTGTGTTTGTTATCTATTCATTCCTAGTATAACACTTTATTGTATTAAAATAAATTAAATCACAGCATGGATAAACAAATCAATTGAACAAAAAGAAAAAACTTGTTTTTTTGGAGGAAAGAAGATAATTTGGTTTTTGCAATTTGGTTTTTTTTATTTTCTAAATTTCTAGGATCACAGGCATTAAGTTTTACATTTGTAGAGGAAAGGAAGAACAGAGGTCTGTCTGAAAAGCAGGCATGGAAATGTAGCAAATATATGATCTAATTGACAGAAATGAATTTGCCAAAGACCTGATGATATCAGGCATTTTAAACTGACCCATATTACTTGAAATGCAGGTTCAGTATTTTTCAGTTTGATGAGGCCATTCAATGTAAAGCACAAATGAAATTAAGTTATGTACATAATATCTATAATAGAATTTGCTACATTAACTCTTGCAGATTTGGGTTAATATTTTATTTGCATACATCCTCAACTTGATCCTGTTCTTTGCTTGGAATTTATCACAGGTCTGCAGACATGGTTTGCTGCTGGAAATAGACATGAACAATTAAATTTTCAGTCTGCAATGCAGTGAAAGATTCCACTCCAGCTGCATTTGCTAAGCCCTTTGGTAGCTGTACTGATAAGGCAAAAAGAGCTTCAAGAATAAGAAATCTAATGTGGAGATGCAGATCTCATGCTTAGTTGCTATATTGTTATCTTAGAATATGCTGATCCTGACTGGCCTCAAACTAGCTTTACCAGAACTAAAAAGTAAAGAGAAAGGGATTATGAGTCTTTCTTTTTAAACTATTGGATATCCATATTTTATTACACCTTATTACAATGAAAAACAATTTCATTACTGTATATCTAAAGCAATTTTGTTTCATAAATTGATAAACACATAGACCTTAAAGATGCACTCCATTTATATTCCTAGTTGTTGCTTTTTACACACACATTGTCAGAAATTTATGCCATATACTTATGCCTAAGTGGTGTCAGATTATGTTTAATAAATCTTGTCAAATAAATTGGTTGCATGAATGTCAAGTTCTATTTTCAAACAAAGCAGAGATGATTTTAATATTTCTGAGATATTAAAACAATTGGTTGATTTTAATTTACATAGTCTAAGAATACTTGTCCCTTAATTGATGTTTTTTAAAACTGAAAAATATACATTCAAAACAGTGCAAATATCTTTTGCCAGTTTAGTCATCTGCATTCCAATATAATTCTTTTCAAATAGCCAAGCACAGTTACTTTAACATTCAGTTCAGTTCAGTTCAGTCGATCAGTCGTGTCCGACTCTTTGCGACCCCATGAATCGCAGCACGCCAGGCCTCCCTGTCCATCACAAACTCCCGGGGTTCACTTAGACTCAAGTCCATTGAGTCGGTGATGCCATCCAGCCATCTCATCCTCTGTCGTCCCAGTCTCCTCCTGCCCCCAATCCCTCCCAGCATCAGAGTCTTTTCCAGTGAGTCAGCTCTTCACATGAGGTGGCCAAAGTACTGGAGTTTCAGCTTCAGCATCATTCCCTCCAAAGAAATCCCAGGTCTGATCTCCTTTAGAATGGACTGGTTGGATCTCCTTGCAGTCCAAGGGACTCTCAAGAGTCTTCTTACTAGACATATTTCTCCTTGATCAATTTTAATCAAGCAATAATTTCATTGTGTAAAATGCTGGTGTTTCTATCATGAAGATGGCCACTTGGAAAAATTGCAATATCAGCATAATTATTCTTTAAATGTGAACTTACTGATTTAAAAGGATACAACAAGAAATTTGAACAATTTTACATTGAATTAAGTTTTTTCTTAACTTGGATTTAGCTTCATCTTTCAGTGATACGAATATGTAGTAAGTACCAGTGAGAGAACCAAAGATGAAAAAGGTCAAATCCAGTTACTTATCTCCAACATTCATCATGAAGAACTCAAATAATATGCCTTAACTCTTAATTCTCTTTTTCAAATGAAGCAAACACAAATTTTTTGCTTTTATTTATAAGCTGACATGAAACTGATTTGCAGAATTATGGATAAAATATTTATAAATCAATAGGTACTTCCTTCATAATGTATACATTTTTAAAGATTCTACTCTTTCAAAACTAAATTTGAATTTATTTTGTTGATGGCACTTTTTGAAAAACATTCATTTAAATGTCAGATACAATTTTAGGCTACACAACATCTCTTACATATACTGCTCAACTTAAAGCAATATGTGAAGATCAAACTTAAAGATAAAAATAAAACACAAATTCAGCAAATAAAACTTTTTTTTTCTTTATATCTGTACTCTAAATTATTGCTTCATTTTCTCAAAATAGAATATTTCTGTGACTATTGCTGAGTTACAAGGTTCATATTTTCCCTTATGTTTTCAGTGTTTGTCATTGCCTTTAAATACTCTTGACTCTTTGAAAGAAGGAAAATGTGCTGTTTATCATTCTTATGTGTGTGTGTGCTTAGTCGCTCAGTTGTGTCTGACTCTTGGGACCCTATAGTCTGTAGCCTGCCAGGCTCCTCTCTACAGGCAAGAATACTGGGATTCTCCAGGCAACAATACTGGAGTGCGTTGCCATTTCCTTCTCCAGGTGATCTTCCCAAACCAGGAATAGAACCCAGATCTCCTGCATTTCAGGCATACTCTTTACTGATCGAGCTATGAGGGAAGTCCCATTTAGCATTCTTAACCTCAATTAAATCTGCATTTTTAGTAGAGAATTACTACTAGTTTCAGCTTTCAAAACAGTTCACAGATGCTCCAAATACTTGTTACTATGCTACTGCTAAGTCACTTCAGTCATATCCAACCCTGCACCCACAAGGCTCCCCCGTCCCTGGGATTCTCCAGGCAAAAACACTGAAGTGGGTTGCCATTTCCTTCTCCAATGCATAAAAATGAACAGTGAAAGTGAAGTCGCTCAGTTGTGTCCGACTCTTTGCGACCCCATAGACTACAGCCCACCAGGCTCCTCTATCCATGGGATTCTCCAGGCAAGAATATTGGAGTGGGTTGCCATTGCCTTCTCCCTACTTGTGGTTACTATGGGTAACCACAATTTCTATGAACATTTTTATTCCCTTATCATATCAACCTGAAGGAAGGTGGGGCTGGGGGGGAAGAGTACAGACTGCTAAATATTGAGAAAACTGAAGTCAGAAAATATAGACTAACAAAAATTATCAATTTGTTAAGAAATGTATATATATTATACATTTAATAAAACATGTTGGTATATTTCAATATAAACATACCCAATGGACAAATAGGCAAATTTTATTGTAAATCTGTCATCTTATTTAATCTTCTCATAAGCCATAATCACGGCAGCATTTATTTTTAATTTAATTTTATTTTTAAACTTTACATAATTGTATTAGTTTTGCCAAATATCAAAATGAATCCACCACAGGTATACATGTGTTCCCCATCCTGAACCCTCCTCCCTCCTCCCTCCCCATACCATCCCTCTGGGTCGTCCCAGTGCACTAGCCCCAAGCATCCAGTATCGTGCATCGAACCTGGACTGGCAACTCGTTTCATACATGATATTTTACATGTTTCAATGCCATTCTCCCAAATCTTCCCACCCTCTCCCTCTCCTACAGAGTCCATAAGATTGTTCTATACATCAGTGTCTCTTTTGCTGTCTCGTACACAGGGTTATTGTTACCATCTTTCTAAATTCCATATATATGCGTTAATATACTGTATTCGTGTTTTTCTTTCTGGCTTACTTCACTCTGTATAATAGGCTCCAGTTTCATCCACCTCATTAGAACTGATTCAAATGTATTCTTTTTAATGGCTGAGTAATGTTCCATTGTGTATATGTACCATAGCTTTCTTATCCATTCATATGCTGATGGACATCTAGGTTGCTTCCATGTCCTGGCTATTAAAAACAGTGCTGCGATGAACATTGGGGTACACGTGTCTCTTTCCCTTCTGGTTTCCTCAGTGTGTATGCCCAGCAGTGGGATTGCTGGATCATAAGGCAGTTCTATTCCCAGTTTTTTAAGGAATCTCCACACTGTTCTCCATAGTGGCTGTACTAATTTGCATTCCCACCAACAGTGTAAGAGGGTTCCCTTTTCTCCACACCCTCTCCAGCATTTATGACTTGTAGACTCTTGGATTGCAGCCATTCTGACTGGTGTGAAATGGTACCTCATAGTGGTTTTGATTTGCATTTCTCTGATAATGAGTGATGTTGAGCATCTTTTCATGTGTTTGTTAGCCATCTGTATGTCTTCTTTGGAGAAATGTCTATTTAGTTCTTTGGCCCATTTTTTGATTGGGTCATTTATTTTTCTGGAGTTGAGCTCACAGCAGCATTTTTAATGTCATTGTTCTCTAGATACAATTGAGTTCAGTTCAGTCACTCAGTCATGTCTGACCCTTTGCGACCCCATGAATCGCAGCATGCCAGGCCTCCCTGTCCATCACCAACTCCCGGAGTTCACTCAGACTCACGTCCATTGAGTCAGTGATGCCATTCAGCCATCTCATCCTCTGTCATCCCCTTCTCCTCCTGCCCCCATCCCTCCCAACATCAGAGTCTTTTCCAATGAGTCAACTCTTCGCATGAGGTTGCTAAAGTACTGGAGTTTCAGCTTTAGCATCATTCCTTCCAAAGAAATCCCAGGGCTGATCTCCCTTAGAATGGACTGGTTGGATCTCCTTTCAGTCCAAGGGACTCTCAAGAGCCTTCTCCAACACCACAGTTCAAAAGCGTCAATTCTTTAGTGCTCAGCTTTCTTCAATTACTAGATAGTAAATACAGATTCCAAGAATTGATGGTTTTGAACTGTGGTGTTGGAGAAGACTCTTTAGAGTCCCTTGGACTTGAAGGAGATCCAACAAGTCCATCCTAATGCAGATCAGTCCTGAATATTCATTGGAAGGACTGATGCTGAAGCTGAAACTCCAATACTTTGGCCACCTGATGCAAAGACCTGACACATTTGAAAATACCCTGATGCTGGGAAATATTGAAGGCAGGAGGAGAAGGGGTTGACAGAGGATGAGATGGTTGGATGGTATCACCGACTCACTGGACATGAGTTTGAGTAAACTCCGGGAGTTGGTGATGGACAGGGAAGCCTGGCATGCTGCGTCCATCGCGTCACAGAGTCAGACGTGATTGAGAGACTGAACTGAACTGAAATACAGACTCAAAAACAGCTTGGCAGAAAATAAAATTTTGTACATAAAAACAATTGTACAAAAAGAAGCCAGAGAATCAATATATGATAATTAAAAATTTGAACATAAAAAACATTTATAATAATATTCGTCTGTGTATATATGGGGCTTCCCAGGTGATGCTAGTGGTAAAGAACCTGCCTGCCAATGCAGAAGACATAAGAGACTGGTTTGATCCCTGAGTCAGGAAGATCCCCTGGAGGAGGAAATGGCAACCGACTCCAGTATTCCTGCCTGGAAAATCCCATGGACAGAGGAGCCTGGCGGGCTACAGTCCATGGGGCCACAAGGAGTCAGATATGACTTAGTGACTAACCACTCAGGCCCACACGTGAATATACATATATACATATACATATACATATATATATATATATATATATGTATACACGCATACATACTATCTGAAGCTACTTCTCTTTTACTATTCAAGTTTCAGTTTGAAGCTTACTTCATAAAGTTCTTGCTCTAAAATAGATTACAATTATCTCTTCCTGTTATTTCTTATAATATTTATTCTTCTTAATACATGTGTTGAAGCTCTTTTCTAAGTGTTTATTATGTGCTTTCTTTTTGATTCCACACATTGTAAGCAACATTGAAATCCTGGTTAGAGACATGGGGAAATAGTTAATAAATATCATTTAATTTAATAGCAACTCTTTTCTATAGGACTGGAAGATTATGCCATACTCCACAAATGGGAAGATTAAATGGAGAATATGTGGTGTGGCTTTAATTTTGGAATAGACTCACATAATGAACAAAAATGTCATGTAAATTATATGGCCAGAACAAAAACTAAAATAAAAACAACAAAAAAGCATCTATTGCATCAGTGTTCAATTAGTTGTGTCCAACTCTTTGTGACTCTATGGACTGAAGCCTGCCAGAATCTGCTGTCCATTGAATTTTTCAAGCAAGAATACTGGAGTGGGTTGCCATTTACTCCTCCACAGGATCTTCCCAACCCAGGGATAGAAAATGCGTCTCCTGTACTGGCAGCAGATCCTTTACCACTCAGCCAGTCCTTATTTAATGTCAAGTTTTGCAGATATTGATATTCTAGCACAAGTATTAACTCTAGTTTACAAGAGAGGAAAGTGGAATTTGGAGCTTCTGTGCAATCAACCAAATTCACCACCTAGCAAGGGCTTGGGTAGAATTCAAAAATTAAGTCCAGCATCAAAGCCTTGGTTTCCCTGCTTTACTACTAGTATTCTCATCCCAAAGAAAACACTAAATGTCTACAATCTCTCTTGCAAAGGAATCCTTTGAAGCGATAGACCTTCATCCTTTCACCTCTGCACCAGGTTACCTGGGTCTGTGATAGGAGTATGTATTTAATAAACATTTGTTGAAGTGAACATGTGTTTTTGAGAAATATTTTCAAGTTCAAATTAAGCATCTATCATAAGTATGCTATTATTTGGATCTCTCATGGGCTATTATTTAGATGTTTATATTTAACTTAAAATATGATTATACTTTCAGAAAAAATATCAATTAAATCAACAGAATGCAAAGGCTATACACTTAGTTAAGGTCATTTCATGACTAAATACTGAAGAAAACCAACTTTGATATTCAAATAGAATACATTCTAATGAACATTCCTGAGTTTTCAAAATGA
Organism: Bubalus bubalis; assembly: GCF_019923935.1. NCBI lineage: Eukaryota > Metazoa > Chordata > Mammalia > Artiodactyla > Bovidae > Bubalus > Bubalus bubalis. Next base: position 47,808,647 of record NC_059173.1, read on the forward strand.
TCACTCTACTGTTAGAATAACACATCTGTTGGAGGCTTTTTTAATGCACATTAAAAAACAAAAACAAAAACAAAAACAAACACAAACAGAATCCTTGGACTCAAAAGTTAACCTACACTTAGAATATCAGAGTATTCTGAGAAATAGCTCTTAATCGAATCCTGGTAAATATGTTGTTGCATTTTGCATTTTCACTCTACACATTTCTACTTTTTAAACACCATCTTTTAAGGTTTTATATGTGTGAGGAAGAAAAAAAGAATAATACTTCAAATCAGCTCAGTATTGAAATAATGATTTGTACTGGCACGCCATGTGAAACAAGGTCTATTATCTACTTGATTTTTAATTACCTTTTTAAGAAATTATATGTCCTGGGATTTTACTTTCCTTCATTATACCTGTCAGACCCTGAACTTTTAATTTCAGGCTATTAATTACTATGCTATCCCCAGGTCTTTTCCTACCCTCTGTTTTTGCAAGATTAATATCATTCTAAACATTTACATAGGTTTCTTTTTCTGTCTCCCTGGACGGCTAACTTAACTTTACTCACACTGAATCTTTCTGCTGCTGCCATAACAAATTTCAATTTTTCTTCTTAACAATATCCTTCTTAGTGCTAACAATGTTTCCTACTTTATCACTAAATTTTATTGTCAGGAAGATTCTGCTGTAGAAAATTCAATTGTCTGTAAATCTGAGTACCAGTAAAGCTGCTAAAATCATTGTGAGTCTTGTTTAACTGTCTGGCACATAAATCAGGTAGATTTTATTTGATTTCAGTGGGGCGTTTTTCTAGACCTTAGCGCGCTCTAACACATACTGATATTAACTAATCACACATTCAAGTGCATATTACTGCTTCAAAGAGGAATAACTCATTCAATAAACACAGCCTATCTTTCAAAATGGCAATTACCAAGAAACATGTTCTGACTAATGTTATCCTGGGTCAGTGATATAAAAGGAGACTGGAAATTCAAAGCTTCTCAAAGTTGCCATTACTTCATCTATGACTGTGAATGAGCCCTTAATTCCAAGCATGTCAAATTCCTATTGTGTAGCCTTCCAATCCTTCACTCTGCATGAAAAGTGATATTTTTATCATGCTATGATAATTTCTTATTGTTCACACACATGTTAATGCCTTTATGTTCTTTCAATCTACCAATAAACATGTATAAGAAGTATTCTTATTTTAAGATTCTGAGATTCCAAATGAAAAGCAACTTTTCCATAGTACATGAGTTAGTTTAGTTACAGACCAGAAATCAAGATACACACACACACAAATCTGTGTTCAAATCTTGGTTTGAACCAGCTCCAATTCTTCAAAAAGAATATATATATATTTATATGTATATGTACATAGATATACATACACATTACACATATATATGTATGTATCTTATATATAGGATTTTTATGAGAAAAAAATATATAACAGACATGTATATCCATATGTATGTGTATATATATCTATATGCAAATGAAAATATTAAAAACATGTATTTATCATTTATTAAGGAAAAATACTAATATGAATATATGAAATAAATTTTCACAAAACTTTAGAGGCAGAGATGGTAAAGCAATTTGACAAATTCAAATAGCTTTCATGGAAAAAAACCTACTTAATATTACTCTTCAGATACCTATGTAGAGTTTAACAAAATATCATCTTTCCCTCTCTGCTTGTTTCTCCTTGTTGTTGATCATCTTAGAATCTTTTGAGAGAGACGCTTTGCAGGACTGTGAAGGTTGCTTTTACACCCATGTCATTAATTTCATATGAAGCATTGTCTTCAGGTAGCTAAATTTTATACATGCTAACCACATTTAGTACTCTGAGGCATCTAGGAGTGTACAGTTCTACTCTAAATTGCCATCGCAGTGAAGAAACCAAAGAATAGAACTTAATTATTTTTTATCTATGTTTGCTTTTTAAAATAATTGCTTATGATAGCAATTTATGTATCTCTGCATATACATGCATGGGTTGATTTTGAAAAGGCAAGGATCACATAAATAGGACAGACCTCAAATAAGGGAAACTAGATGACATTACCTAAACCCTCACAATTAATGTTATGGTAAGTTTCTAGAAAAAATAAACTAAAGGGAATAAATTAAAAATCACATTTTTATGTGAAATATAAGTCAAGATTGAACTGGAGTAAATTTGGAAGCAGGTTTCTATGAAAATATTTCTATAAAAAATATTATAGGAAAGAAATAGATATAGATAATTTTAAAATTAACAACTTGGTAAACCACCATAAGACATTATAATCACAAGAGCTTAAGATACTGGGTCTATAAAATACTGAATATAAAATATTTCTAATATATTGATAAAAAATAGAGGGAATTGTAAACATGAACAAAGAACAAGTGAGAAAACTGATTAAAACCCTATGAACAAGGATTAAGTAGAATTTTCAACATATAAAATGTGATCATTAGAACAAAAAATTCAATGACTATATGAATTAAACGTGGGGTCATTCATCACGTGGGTGATACTGCTAAAAAATTCACCCAAAATATAGAGGGACTTCCTTGGTAGTCCAGTGGTTAAGACTCCATGTTTCTACTGCAGGGGTTATAGATTCAATCCCTAGCTAAGGAAGTAGGATCCCACATGCTATGCAGTATGGCCAAAAAAAAAAAAAAAAAAAAAAAAAAAGATTAAAAATATAGGGAAAAATATATAAAACAATTTATAAAAGCAAGTGATGAGGATGTCTGTTTTCACTACTTTTATTCAATAATTACTAAAGAATCTAGAAAATAAGGGGGGAAAAGATGATTTAAGAAAGTAAAAAGTAAGTATAATCAAAGAAAAATATACTCTTTGTCACTGATGATATGGTACATACTTAGCGAATCCAAGATAATTTCCTGACAAATCATAAAAATATACATGCAAATTAGCAATATGAAATTAAGATGAAAAATTCAATTGAATGGTTATATACCCACAGAAAAGAGTTTTAACATATTTAATATATTCCAGATCAGTGAAAGATAGGCAGATCAATAGATAGATCTTTATATGTTTACACATCCCTACATACTAAGTACACATACATATGACAGAAAAATGCCTGCCTCTTGTTACTAATTTGATTTTCTTTCCACTCTATAGTTCTCCCTTGGTATCAGTCAGGGATTGATTCCAAGATACCCTGTGGATACCAAAATGTGTGAATGCTAAAGGCCCTTATATAAAATGGCATAGTATTTGCAAATAACCTACACACATCATTCAGCATTCTTTAAATTATCTCTAGTTTCCCTGGTGGCTCACGTGGTAAAGAAGCTACCTGCAATGCAGGAGACTGGGATTCGATCCCTGGGTCAGGAAGATCCCCTGGAGAAGGGAATGGCAACTCATTCCACTATTCTTGCCTGGAGAATTTCATGGACAGAGGAGCCTGGTGGGCTACAGTCCATAGGTTCACAAAGAGTCAGATATAATTGAGCAACTAACTCTTGCTTACTTACTAGATTAATTATCACATTTAGTATAATATAAATGTTATATAAATAGTTATGAAAAGGAAGTGAAAGTGTTAGTCACTTAGTTGTGTCTGAACTTGGGTTTCCTGCATTGTAAATAGTTATAAATGTATGTAAATGTATATAGTTGCCAGCATGCTGCAAATTCAAATTTTGCTTTTTGGACCTTTCTGGATTTTTTTTTTTTTTCGCTATTTTCAACAAGGTTGGTTGAACCTATGGATGCAGAACCCACAGATAAGGAGGGCCAGCTATACAATAAACAAACAGGACAGATCTTAATTTTTAAATGCCCTTAGATGTTAATAGCAGTAATTCATTTTTTGATAGAATTATTTAAATTTTTGCAAATCCAACTGGTCAAAAACATTGGCTGAATAATATCTTTTATTTACTTTAACAAGACCACTAAGGAACACATTTGTACTATCCAGAGACATACTGGAAATAAGGTCTCTTTTATAAGACTTACCATTAGAGTTACTTGTAACTAGAGAGGATGTATATATAAGGTACTTATTGACTGCAAAAATGTTGAGTATCTTTTCAAAATACCATATAATAATATCTCAATTTTTCCTTGGTTAGGGAGACCCTACACAAATAGATGATGATAGCTTGTGTGAAATGCCATGAGCCTAGTGCTGTGCTTAGTTGCTCGGTCGTGTTTCACTCTTTGTGACCCAGTGGACTTCATCCCACCAGGCTCCTCTGTCCTTGGGGTTTTTCAGGCAAGAATGAGTGGGTTGCCATTTTCCTTCTCCAGGGGATCTTCTCGACCCAGAGATCCAACCCGTGTTTCCTGTCTTTCCTGCTTTGCTGGCAGATTCTTTACTTGTTGAGCCACTGGGGAAGCCCCAATCATAAGCCTAGAAAATACTAATTGAATTGATATAGTTTTGTGTTCAGAGAAGGCAATGGCACCCCACTCCAGGACTCTTGCCTAGAAAATCCCATGGATGGAGGAGCCTGGTAGGCTGCAGTCCATTGGGTCGCTGAGGGTCTAACATGACTGAGCGACTTCACTTTCACTTTTAACTTTCATGCATTGGAGAAGGAAGTGGCAAGCGACTCCAGTGTTCTTGCCTGGAGAATCCCAGGGATGGGGAAGCCTGGTGGGCTGCCGTCTATGGGGTCACACAGAGTCGGACACAATTGAAGTGACTTAGCAATAGCAATAGTTTTGTGTTGCTGGCATGTGTTACACTGTGTTTTTATTACACTGCTAAATTATACTTAAGAATTCACTTTATTAAACTACAAAATATTTATGAACCTAAATTTTTTCTATGACAGGCACATTTGTATGTATCTCATGTAATCCTTACAACAATCCAATATGATACAGTGCAGTATACACATTTTAAAGAATAAGAAATTCAACTTTAAAGCAAGTTAGTTAACTGGTTTCAATTAACATTGACAGCAAGTAAATGATAGAAATGATGTTGAAAAATTGTTTCTCAATTTCTACATAAAGAATTGCTAGATTGATTGTTTTCACTTTATCATATCAGATTGAAACATAACAAAAATATAAGTGGCGGTTTTGCATGATTTATTATTGCTTAATAATTATTTCTAAAAGAAGTTAAATATAAAAGGTAATAACATTAGTAACAGTATTTGTTTTCAATTCTGCATACACTGTCAAGGCACCTATCTTATTGTAGTATCTGTTTCATGGTAAGCAATTTTCAGGCATTTATTACACACTTGCTCTTGGCAGCTTCATAATTATAACCAACAAATACTTTTTGTTTTTGTTTGTTGAGATAATTTTTCAGATGATTTATTCAACGATTCATTCATTTATTCTTGTAGTCAGTTAATATATCCTTATTGAGGTCTGTACCATGTGTGAGACAATTTCTAATTGCTAGTATAAGTGGGGTTAAACTTGTGAGTAAAAATAAACAGTTCATCTCTGTCTGACTTACTTCACCCAGAGAGAGAAAGAGAAATATCATATGATATTGTTTATAAGTGAAATATAAAAAGAAATTATACAATTGAACTTACTTACAAAATAGAAACAGACTCACAGACTTAGAGAACAAGCTTAACGGTTACCAGGGAGAAGAGTTGTAGGGAGAGATAGCTAGGGAGCTTGGGATTGACATGTACATTTCTGTACTTAAAATGGATAACCAACAAAGACCTATTATACAGCTCAGGGAACTCTGGTCAATATTATGAAACAACCTAAATGGGGAAATAATTTGAAAAGGAATAGATATATGTGTATGTATAACTTGGGCTTCCCTGGTGGCTCAGAGGTTAAAGCGTCTTCCTGGAATGTGGGAGACCTGGATTCGATCTCTGGGTTGGGAAGATCCCCTGGAGAAGGAAAAGGCAACCCACTCTAGTACTCTTGCCTGGAGAGTCCCATGGAGGGAGGAGCTTGGTAGATAAACTGAATCAGTTTGCTGTATATTTGAAACTATTACAACATTGTTAATCAACTATACTCCAATATAAAATAAAAAGTTAAAAATAAAATAAAAAATAATCCAGTCCTCACTGTGCTTATAATATGATAGAGGAGAAAAATTTATTAGCTCATAGAACTAAGTATATATAGCATTTATTAGCATTGGTTGTAGTATGAAAAAGTAACTACAACCAATGCTAATAAATGCTATATACTTAGTTATATGAGTGTCAGTAATCCAGGGACATTTAGCTAGAGAGGTCCAAGATTTCCCTGAAAATATTACATTTAAGCTGATATCTACTGGGTGTCTGTAAAGACAGACCATTCCAGGCAGAGAAAAGATGTATACAAAAATTAAAACATGCATAACAAAGAAGAGGGACTAAAAGGTCAGTGTGCAGATAGTGAAGAACAAAGATTGATGAGCATGTTGAGGTAGGCAAAGATTAAATCATAAAAAACTTAAAGGTCATATTAATTTTGATCATAATTCTATTAGACATGGGAAGCTGCTGAAGAGTTTTAATCCTTGGTATGACATCACTAGATTTAAATTTGAAAAAAGTATCTCTGGAAGCAGTGTGAAAAATAGAGGAAAACCAGATGGGTAGGGAGAGAACATTTACTATTCTAGGAGTCTAGGTGAAAGATGATACTTTCTGAGACTGTTTTGATGAAATCAGGGAAAGAGAGAAACAATATTATAGTTTCAAGAGAAAGTAGAGCTCTGGTGAATAGAACTTAGTGACAGGTTTGTTATATAGAGCTGAGAAAGAGCTATGTAGAATGGCTTTTTGGTTATTTGCTTGATCTACTGAGTAAAAAATGGTGTCTTTGAATAAGGTTGGAGATAAGTGAAAAGACTTTGAATTTCATGTGTGTGTGTGTGTGTGTGTGTGTGTATTAGACAGGGTACAGCTTGTGCAGTTAGAGATCAATAGGGGACCTATGTCTTCGTTTTAATATGCTGAGTTTGAGATGTTTATGAGGTAAACTAATAAGTAAGTATTGAAGTCACAAAAGTACTCTAGACTAACTTTCAAGTAACTGAAGAAAATGGTTTGAGTGAGTCTTCTTAGAGAACAAGATGAGCAAGAAAACCTAAAACTGAATCTTAAGGAACTTCAAAAGCACGATGGAAGGAAAGAAGACTGCCTGAGAACAAGTGCATCTAGATTTAAATGTGGCTGTACATTTTATTATGATATGCTCTAATATAAAAAGGAAATGACAAAAATGACAGCTTGATTTTTTTCCCCCAAGGGAACATATGGAAGAATCACACAAGAAAACTCAAATTCAATTAGAAGTCAAATCATGTCATGTAGAACACAGCAAGATAACTTAAAATTTAGAAAGTTAATTAATATTGTTTTAAAAATGGATTGGGGTCTCATTATTTCTGACCTATTCTATCTTTATATTTTAAAACTAGATTAATATCTAGTTTTTCACTATCGAGACAAAGTTGCTGTTGGGTTTTTTTGTTGTTGTTGTTTTTTGGTCTGTGGAAAACATAAAGTTTAAAGAGTATTTATAAAGGTATCAGATGTTTGTTCAAATGATAATGTGAGTACTATTTTTAATTAAAAATAAAATGTACTGTTTAATCATTATTTTTCTATTAAATATCTTCAGGTAATGTGTGCTTGTGCATATGGGTGGCTGTGTATTATCTTACTCACACTCAGTCATCATGAGGGAAAAAAAGAGGTTTATTTATGTTCATGCTTCTTCCTAAATTGGTAAATAGTACATTTGGCCATTAATCTTCAAGGTTAAGTAACTAGAGAAATCCACATATAGATTCCCGTATAGAAAATACACATTTAAACAATCTGTGATTAATTTGACTTATAAAGTGCATGTATAAAAGACAGTATGTCAGATTTCTTACCTTCAGTACAAATCTTTTTACTTTGTTAAAATGTATAAGTAAACTAAAAATGATTATCTTTTAAAATCAACCTGTTCTTTTCATGAGTGATACAAACCCTAAGGTATACAGACAAATAAAAACTAACAGCAGGAAAGGAATAAAAGTCAAGTGCTACATTTGACTGCAGGTGGATGAGATGACCACCAACCGTGTAAAATCAATGATGCTAAATTTCAGTCTTGTCAAAACATGTCCATGGTACAAAAGTATTATACTTCCCTTCTTTTGACAAATGGATCAATGGCATAAGAGACCAGACAAAGACTCCTAGTCTGAAGGAAATATGAAATCTGTATTTTTTCCAGAATGGTCATTGCAAAGGAAACTTGGACTCAGACAGTCTTGTTGACATTTTAGGAATCAGTGAACAAAAATGAATGGGAATGGGTGAATTTAATTCAGATGAACATTATATTTACTACTGTAGGCAAGAAGCCCTTAGGAGAAATGGAGTAGCCATCATATGCCGGGGTCCAGCCCTGGTGGATCCAGGGAATTCGAAGGGGAGACAGCTTCGGTGATCAGGATATGATAGAATTAGAGATATAAAGAGTGGTTAAATAAGGATGGCTCAGTGAGAAAATTCAGTGGAGAAAAGAGGCTGAATAACTTGGTTTACGAGGAAACCTAATAAAATTCCAAAATAAGGAATTTTGGGTCACCTACGTAGGCCGCAGGCGTCCTCCTGTTCTCCTGAAGGAGAGGAGACACTAAGGCCTCTCCGGTCAGATCTTAGAAGCCCAGGCAAAATTAGTAGGCTTGACAAGTCTCCACACCCCAGTTCAGCCAGAAGGTGAGAGAAAGAATGACATGGGGAGACCAAGTTTAGGTGAACAAGGCCCGCACTTTATTTTCCAAAATAGCTTTTATACCTTAAGTTATGAATAGAGGATAATGGGGGAAGGGGTAGAGTCATGCAGTAAGCCAGGCTTTCTTCCTGCAAACTTATCATATGCAAAAGTTTAGGTGATTTGCATCATCTTCTGGTCCGGAGGCCTGTTAACATTTTAAGACCCTTTCTTCAGAAAACTTATTTTTCTCTAAAGGTGATTAGTCAGGCGCCACCCTCCAAAAGCATTAGATAAAGTTACATTCCTATAGGGCAAAGGTGTGGTGGGCTATAACAAGAAAAAGAATTAACTCAAGGATCCAAGGTTACAAACATTAAAGCTACTACTTACATTCCTATACACCAATTATATTAATCAATACACTGCCAGGGACACAGCAGGTAAGGGATATGGAGACTTAGCAGCAAACATTGGCCCAACAAGTGAAAAACCCTTCACCAATACAATTTCTCATCAATCTTTTAACTGCTCAAAGGAATCTGTATTTAGACAGTTTAGAACATCTCATGCCTCTCACAGTTGGGAGGCTCTGAACAATCACATGTGGCTGGAAAAATCTATTCAGGCAGGCTAGAGGACTTCCAAAGGAATTTGTAGGTTGAAACACTATCACACCCAGGAACTTTATTAATTGGAGCTGTAAGTTAACTCTTTTTTCAGAGAGAGGTAGTGGGGGACAGCCCCCCGCAAAGTCAGAGGTGTAGGTGAGAGCACAAAGCAGAAAGTAGGCAGACTCTGGTTTTGGGGGTAGATGCTTGAGAATTTCCAGGGGGACTCCTGAGGCTTGATCCCGCCTTTGCGTATGCCGAGCCTCCTTCCTCATGACCTTTGCCATGGGCGGAGTTCCTCACGCTGGCTTCCCGCAATCATAGTCAACAAAAGAGTCTGAAATGCAATAATTGGATGCAGTTTCAAAAATGACAGAATGATCTTGTTTCTAAGGCAAACCATTCAACATCACAGTAATCCAAGTCTATGCCTCAACCATTAATGCCAAAGAAGCTGAAATCAACCAGTTCTATAAAGTCCTACAACACCTTCTAGAACTAACACCAAAAAAGATGTCCTTTCCATCATAAAGAATTGGAATGCAAAAGTAGGAAGTAAAGAGATACCCGGAATAACAGGCTAGTTTGGCCTTTTAGTATAAAATAAAGCAGGGCAAAGGTTAATAGACTTTTGTCAGAGAACATGCTGCTCATAGCAAACACCCTTTTCCAACAAACTTAGAAATGACTACACATGGACATCACCAAATCATCAATAAATAAATCAGATTGATTATGTTATTTGCAGCCAAAACTGAAGAAGTTCTATATGGTTAGTAAAAACAAGACCTGAAGCTAACTGTTGCTCAGATCATGAACTCTATATTGCAAAATCCAGGCTTAAATTGAAAAAGTAGGGAAAACCACTAGGCCATTCAGGTATGACCTAAATCAAATCCCTTGTGATTATACAATGAATGTGATGAATAGATTCAAGAATTTAGATCTGGTAGACAGAATGCCTGAAAAACTGAATGGAGGTTCAAAACACTGTACAGAATGCAGTGACCAAAATCATCCCAAAGAAAAAGAAATGCAAGAAGGCAAAGTGGTTTTCTGAGGAGGCTTTACAAAAAACCTAGGAGAGAAGTAAAAGGCAAGGGAGAAAGGAAAAGGATATACCTGACTGAATGCAGAGTCCCAGAGAATAGCAAGAAGAGATAAGAAGGCCTTCTTCAAAGAACAATGCAAAGAAATAGAGGAAAACAATAGAATGGAAAGATTAGATATCTCTTCAAGAAAAGTAATATTTCATGTAAGGATGGGCATGATAAAGGAAGAAACATTAAAGACATAACAGAAGCAGAAGAGATTAAGACAAGGTGGCAAGAATACACAGAAGAAATAGACTAAAAGGACTTAATGACCCAGATTACCATAATGGTATTTTACTCACCTAGAGCCAGACATCCTGGAGTGTGAAGTCAAGTGGGCCTTAAGAAATATTGCCATGAGCAAAGCTATTGGAGATGATGGAATTCCAGCTGAGCTATTTAAAATCCTAAAAGATGATGCTGTTAAAATCCTGCATGCAATATGTGAGCAAATTTGGAAAACTCAACAGTGGCCATAGGACTGGAAAAGATCAGTTTTCGTACCAATCCCAGAGAAAAGCAATGCCAAAGAATGTTCAAATGATCACACAGTTATGCTTATTTCACATGCTAGCAAGATAATGCTCAAAAATCTTTCAAGCTAGGCTTCAGCAGTATGTGAACCAAGAACTTCCAGATATACAAACTGGGATTTAAAGAGGCAGAGGAGATGGAAATCATATTGCCAACATGTGTTAGATCATGCATAAAGCAAGGGAGTTCCAGAAAAACATCTATTACTTCATTGACTATGGTAGAATGTTTGACTGTATGGATCATTACAAATTGTGGAAAACTCTTAAAGAGTTGCATGTACAGCACTATGTCAACCTGTCTCCTGAGAAACCTGTATGTGGGTCAAAAAGCAAGTTAGAACTTGACGTGGAACAAATTACCAGTTCCAAATTGGGAAAGAAGTATGACAAGGCTGTATACTGTCACCCTGCTTATTCAAATTCTATACAGAATACGCCATGGTATCAAGATTGCCAAGAGGAATATTAACAATCTCAGATTTGTAGATGATACCACTCTAATGACAGAAAGTGAAGAGGTACTAAAGAGCCTCTTGATGAGGGTTAAAGAGGAGAGTGAAAAAACTGGCTTAAAGCTCAGCAGTCAAAAAACTAATATCATGGCATCCAGTCCTATGACTTCATGGCAAATTGTTGGGGAAAAAGTGGAAATAGTGACAGATTTTATTTTCTTGGGGTCCAAAATCACTGCAGATGATGATTACAGCCACAAAATTAAAAGACGCTTGCTCCCTGAAAGAAAAGCTATGACCAACCTAGACAGCATATTAAACAGCAGAGATATCACTTTGCCAACAAAGGTTCATATAGCCAAAGCTGTGGCTTTTCCAGTAGTCATGTATGGATGTGAGAGTTGGTTCATAAAGAAGGCTGAGTACCAAAGAATTGATGGTTTCAAAATGTAGTGCTGGAGAACACTCTTGAGAGTCCCTTGGACAGCAAGGAGAGCAAACAGGTCAGTCCTAAAGGAATCAACCCTGAATATTCAGTGGAAGGACTGATGCTGAAGCCAAGGCTCCAATACTTTGACTATCTGATGGTAGAGTTGACTCATTGGGAAATACCTTGATGCTAGCAAAGATTGAAAGCAAAAGAAGAAGGGGATAGCATCACTGACCCAGTGGACATGAATTTGAGCAAACTCTGGGATGTATTGGAAGACAGAGGAGCAGGGTGTGCTGCAGTCCTTGGTGTCAAAAGGAGCTAGACAGGACTTAGTGACTGAACAGCATCATCAATTAAAGTGTAGTTTTAAATTTCTATTATTGACTTATTTCCCCTGTTTTCATGTTTAATTTCCTTTTTATCAGTTTTGTCTCTACAAAATTATTTAAAAAAACAAATTAAAAGAAAACCAAGCTGTAATGATACCATAGAGTTTATCTAGTCTGATTTGTCTCAAGTGAGAATTCCCTTTTTGAATTTAGACTATTCAAAAGAGTACTTGTAGACAAATTCAGCATGGAGATTTAAAATATACTTCAGCTACTTACATAATATTATTTTTTTACTGCTTTTTGTAAGAAAGTGAAAGTCGTTCAGTCCTGTCAGACTCTTTGTGACCCCATAGACTATAAAGTCCACGGAATTCTCCAGGCCAGAATATTAGAGTGTGTAGCCATTCCCTTCTCCAAGGGATCTTTCCAACCCAGAGATTGAACCTAGCGATCGAACCCATGTCTCCCGCATTGCAGGCAGATTCTTTACCAGATGAGCCACCAGGGAAGCTTTTTGTATGTTGTGATACAATTAGAAAACAAACACACTGTTAGCACTGACTAGGCTAAAGGCTAGCATGCAAATAGAAACTTATATGCCTTGAATTAAATTCTTTATAATATATCTAAAAATTCTCTCCTAACCTTGACAAGTATACCTTCATAGGGACCCTGAATTTCAGATCTGACCTTAGACTTCTAGGACTCTTCACCCTTTGTATTTTAGCTTGCCCCTAATTTTACCCAAAGGTGGGCCCCTTCAATATTAAAAGGGACCTCTTATACCTGCTTATAGATGTCACAGGCTGCATTGCATATCCAAGATGAATTTCCTCAAGTAGCCAGTTGTAGGCAGTTCTAAGGAACCCCCTTGGACCTGAGGTGTGTACATTGTGGTATATCTGCCTTCAGGTAGAAAATTCAGGAGAAAATGAGAAGGGAAGCTTGGAAATGGGCTCAGTCAGTTTAGACAATTCTATGTTCTCAAGTACTTAGAATCTGGAAGTTGGGAGATTCTGTTACCTAATGGACAAATTCACTATGGGTAGAAATGTGACAGGGTTAGAGTTAAGGTAAAACCCAAAGCAGGGGACCCTATTGCTTTTATCTGTACATATAAGGGCAGTATTTTATAAATATACACACTTTATGTGCTTCCCAGGTGGCTCTAGTGGTAAAGAACCAGCCTGCTAATTCAGTAGATTTAAGAGATTCAGGTTCAATCGCTGAGTTGGGAAGATCCTCTAAAAGAGGCCACTACAGTATTCTTGCCTTGAGAATCCCATGGACAGAGGAGCCTGATGGGCTACAGTCCAAAGTGTCGCACAGAGTGTGACACCACTGAAGCAACATAGTACATCTGCATGCAATAATGCAGAACTCACAAATAACTGGCAGTTTCACTACTAGGTATATACCAAGAGATACGTGTATACTCATGCACCCATCTCATTACAAAGTGACAGTGGGACATCATTTACTTCTAAGGTCACCCAAGGGGTCTCTCAAGCTTTGGGCATTACTTATTATCTCCATTGTGCCTGGAGGCCTCAGTCTTCAGGAAAAGTAGAAAGAGCCAACCAATTCTTAAAATCAGCAGTAAAAAGATAATCCAGGAGACCTCCCTTAAATGTAAGGAGTCCTTACCAATAGCTCTCCTCCACACCCGCATTGCCCCTAAGGAAGAGGTTGGTCTTAGTACTTATGAGATGCTATATGGGAGACCTTTTGTTTATGTCAATGACCTCTTCCTAGATCCAGAGGCTCAGACCCTCCAGTCTTATACCATGAAAATTCCACAAGATATATGCTTGGGGGCTGTCAACCAGGACCCAAAAGATTCTAAAGACCTACTCCAGGGACTCAAGTCCCAGCTCCAGGGACTCAAGTACTAATTAAAGTCTGGAAAGATATGTCCCCAAAGACTTAACTCCAGCCCACATGGAAGGGCCCCTACCCTATAATAATTTCTACCCACATAGTAGTCAAGGTACCAGGGCATGACTCCTGGATTCACTACCCATGAGTCAAGCCATGGAGGAAAACAGAAGGGGACACTCCATACACCTGTGAGCCCCTGGGAGATCTCAAGTATCTATTCAGGACTACAAATGTGTCATTCTAATGAACAACCCCAAAATTAAGTTTCTGGGGATAAGCTTTCTCAGGATGTTCTAAAGAGCCAGCACAGCTTGGCAGGGGTTGTACTCCAAAATAGACAGGAGCTAGATTTCCTGATCCCTGAACAAGGAGGGATTTGAGCTATCTTGAATGAGATGTGTTGTTTCTGGGTAATTACCTCCAACTAAGTTAAGGGAAGTCTCACAGTCCTCAAGAAAAGCATTCAGATCCTACAGGATTTCAAAGAATGAGCTGGAGAGTCCTCGGGGCAGCTACAATCTCTCTTTGGGGGATCCTTCTCCTGATGAGAGGAGATTTGGAGTTGGCTAATGCTCCTACTAACCCTTGTTATCACCATATTGATGCTGCTTGTGATTGCTTCATGTATTATCAATTGTCTAACCCATTTTGTCTCTGTTCAGGTCAATAAGCTACAGCCTGCAGTGCCAGTTCAACAAGGACATATAAAACTATACCCAACCATGGAAAATATCACTTACCCTTAGATGGACACTGCTTTAAGGACTCTGAGGCTTGAGACTAGCAAGAGGGGGAGGACAAAGGCCGCTTGTCATCCCAGCTCAGCAGGAAGTAGCCAGAGAAACCTTGAATCCCTACTCCCAAAGAATTGAGCCTCCCATCTCTTGAGGGGGGAATGTTAGGTAGTTAAAATAGGAAAAAAGGAGTCCAAAATGGCAGTGGCTAAATGACAAAGAAAGGAAAAAGCCTGCAAAAATGAAAAAAGAAAATCCGTGGACCAGAGTGAGAACTTCAGGTGAAACAAACATGGCCCGTTCTTGGCTAGCCCAATTTGCATAAGGCAGGCTCAAGGTGGGGAGAAGACAAACATATAAAAGGAGAAGGTCAAGATGGATTGAGGCCTCTCCTTTGGGGTCTGCTCACCCTCATGCCTTGAGGGTATACTCTCCTTTGCTTGTCAAATAAAACTGAGCTGTGACCGAGCTGTAACAATGGTCTGCCGTTTCAAATCTTTGCTGTGGCTAGACAGAACCAAGGACTCCCCTGACACTAGCAACTTCCCAGAGTGTTCTTCCTCAAAGGTGATCCCACCTTAACTCTTAAATCTCCTGATTCTTAAACTGCTGTGTACTGAGGCACCCTGTGGTGCCACAGCAAACTCACAGGGGCACTGTTCAAGAGTTTAATTTTCTGAATTTAATTCATAGCAACATCTGCCAGACAACAAAGGGTCTAGTAATACTAATTTTTGCACCTAACCTATTAATAACAACATTATTTTCTTTTTTGCTTAGTGGTGTTGTGAGCCAAGAATGTTTGGAAACCTCTGTCTTAATCTCAGTTAAGAGACTCTGTTCAATCCCAAAATGTATTGAAATATTTATACAATTTAAAGTTGTTTTTGTCTTTCCCACTGTGACTGTTTCTATTTTTACTATGAAACTAGCGGCTAATAGTAGCATGCATGCATGCACTGGAGAAGGAAATGGCAACCCACTCCAGTATTCTTGCCTGGAGAATCCCAGGGACAGAGGAGCCTGGTGGGCTGCAGTCTACGGGGTTGCCCAGAGTCGACACGACTGAAAGGTCTTAGCAGTAGCAGCAGCAGTGGTTAATAGAGTGCTGTACACAAAAGGAGTTTTACACACTCATTTACTTGTTGAATCTACTGAAGAAATGAATGAACTGGTCAAGTGGATATATTTGAATACTTAGTGAAAGAATCTGAAGCAATAAAAGGACAGTTAAGAAATCACAAGTCTTTTGATATGGAAAGAAGCAGGAATAACAGTAAGGACATTTTGTGACAAAATATTTCATAGTAAAACCCAAGCAACAGAAACTCTGATCAGAGAAGAAAGCATTGATAGTTAAGAAAGACAGAAACAAAGTGCCAAACATAGGAAAATAGTAGAATAAATGTAAAATATAAATCGCTAAAACTGGAATGAATAGGAGTAAAAAATGAATGAAAATAAACATTTTCAAGTGGTTAGCATTTGTCATGCACAGCTAAAAATTCTCTATATTCTATTCCATTCACTCTTCCTAACAGTTCTATAAAACAGTACTGCCATCCTCCTCTGAAAATGGGTTAAATGAAGCTCACAGGAGTCAAGTAAATCACAGGTTTCATTTAGTTCTAAGCGATGAAGTCAGAATTGAAGCATGGATCTCTTTAATGTTTTTTCCTGTTCACCAAATTCAGAATATACTTAAGGATTATTCCACATACAAAAGTAGTGAGGCACTGCTAAAGAAGTTTTGCCAAAATGACTGACTAGTGAAAAATCATTCAGGTCTTTTTTCACCCACTTTGGTGTTAGTGCTCTGATTATTTTTTCTCCATCATCGAGGGAATCAGAACTATAAAGGAATGGGTAGGGGAAATGAGTAGGTTTCAATTTGCCACAAAAATTTTATATCACACCATTGAGCTGAACTTTACATAAAGAAAACTTGCAAAACATGACTGGTTAAAGAGGATATGTAGGTGGTTGTGACAATCACATGTGCTTTTATAACATGTGTAAAATCATGTAAAATCATGTAAAATCATGTAAAATCAGAAGGGCAGGTGATATTTGTCATAGGAATGTAAACTAAAATGGGAAACACAGTTTTTGCTATTTTCCATTTTAATTGGTATTTCTTTTTAAGTTGCTATTACTGAAGATTTAAGTAGACAGTCACCACTTCAATCCATACATCCTCAAGGCTCAAATTATAGTAATTTTATTAGCAATTATAAGGAAATGCATCACAGATCTACTAGTCATTAAATAAAGTTTTTGCTGCAAAAGTATAAAACTTCTAGAAGACAAAAGGAGAAAATTTAGATGACTTTGGATATAACTTTTTAGATATAGCATCAAAGACATGATTCTTGAAAGAAATAATTTATAAGCTGAATATTAAAATTAAAAACTCATCTTCTGTGAAAAAGAATAAGTCACAGACTGAGAGAAAATCTTTGCAAAAGGCATAACTAATAAGGGATTATTATCCAAAATATATAAAACAAAACTCAGCAATTAAAAAAAACAATAACTTAACAATGGATCAAAGACCCCTTAAAACAAACATCTCACCAAAGAAGAAATAAGCATATGAAAAAAATCCTCCACATCATATGTCATCAGGGAAATGCAAATTAAAACAAGACACCACTGCATAGTCACTGCTCTTAGTCACTCAGTCCTGTCCAACTCTTTGCGGCTCCTATGTCCACGGGGATTCTCCAGGTAAGAATACTGGAATGGGTTGCCATGCCCTCTTCAAGGGGATCTTCCCACATATTTATTAGAATGACCAAAATCCAAAATACAGCATCTAATGCTGACCATAATGTAGAACAAAAGGAACTCTTATTTATGGCTGGTGGGAATGCAAAATGGTACAGTCACTTTGGAAGAAAGTTTCTCCATCACTTACAAAATGAAACAGGCTTTTACCATATGTTCTAGGAATTGCATGCTTTACTGTTTATCCAAACTAGTTAAAGGAATAACCACACAAGAACTTGGATGTGATTGTTTATAGGTACTTTATTCATAATTGTCAAAACAGAAGTTAACCAGATATCCTTCAATAGGTAAATGGATAAACAAACTGTGATAATTCAGACAATGGAATATGATTTTGTGCTAAAAAGAAATGAGCTATAAAGTTATGAAAAGACATGGAGGAAACCTAAATATGCATTAATAAGTGAAATAAATCAATCTAAAAGTGCCATATATTTTATGGCTCCAACTATGTGACATTCTGGAAAAGGCAAAACAGTGGAGACAGGGAAAATAATCAATGGTTTCTGGGGATTGGGAAGGTGAGAGAGGGATAACTAGATAGAGCACAGAGGATTTTAAGGGCAATGAGAATACTGTGTGTGTTACCAGAATGATAGATACATGTCATTCAACATTTGTCAAACCCATAATGTACAACACCAAGGGTGAACTCTATTGTAAACTATGGATTCTGAGTGATAATATTATCACTCACATCGGTGTAGATTCATTGACTGTGAAAAATGTACCACTTTGGTCCATGAAGTTGATAGTTGGGGAGGCTGTGTGAGTGTGGAAGCAAGGGGTGTATGGGAGCTCTGTATTTCCTGCTCTTTTTTGTTGAGAAAATTTTAAAGCTCTAAAAAAATAAAATCCACTTAATTGTAAAAATACATTGAAAAAACAATGAATAAATAAAGCAATTGCCAATCTATTGGGCTTCCCTGGTGGCTCAGCTTGTAAAGAATCCGCCTGCAATGTGGGACCTGGGTTTGAGCCCTGGGTTGGGAAGATCTCCTTGAAGATGGCATGGCAACCCACTCCGGTGTTTTTGCCTGGTGAATCCCACAGACAGAGGGCCTTAAGGGCTACAGTCCATGGGGTCACAAAGAGTAAGACATTACTGAGCAACCAGGCACAGCACACATCACAGCCAATGAATTACTCCAGTGGAAAGTAATTGTTATGCTTATTTATTTTTACAGTGAAAGAAGGGACATGGAGTGTTAACCTTTCCTTCTTAGATTAAATAATAGAGAGAAACAGGCGATTAATGACAAGAATAAAAAATATAATGGTACTTTGCACTTGTTCAGTATTCATCTTTTGGTTCTAGGGTGTTTTCACAACATTAATCAAATCACTTTGACAAAGAAACAATGTTTGAATAGCAGGATGGAGGAACTAAAATTATGAATGATTTGCTCAAGGACACAGTATAGCATAGCTTTCAGTTCAGTTCAGTTCGGTTCTTTAGAATTCTTCAATCATAATTCTGTTTATTTTGATTTAGGATAGCACATTTCCTAAACAGAGATTCATCTAAAGAAATAATTTTTTTAAGTAATCACCTTTTTAGGGATAAAAATATTGACTGGTTGTGCTTACCTAGAAATTTGGAATCAGCAAAACTACTGCCTTTCATCTTATTAACCGGCCTCAAGTCACTTGGCCTACGATGAATTTACCTAAGACATGTTTGCCTAAAATTCAGTCTCATTTAAAATTCATTTTTTGCACACTAGGCTTTTTAATTGAGCAGTATTTTTGCCCATCTCCAAAAGGCTAAGAAGTTTTTAAACTATTTGTGTTAAGATAGAAGTTTAAAAAAATTGAGGATTTCATCCCAGTTTTATTTATTTCTCTTCAGAAAAGTGCATATACATATCACTTTTTGTTGCATTCTGTGATTCTGTGATGTGTTGCCCAGAAACATATTGTCATTTGGAAATAGAAGATTTACCACCCTCTATGTTTTTTCAGTCTTTTAACTTTATTGAGACTTTTAATGACTCAAAGATTACTCTGTAAATGTCACATTATACTTGAAAATATGTGAGTTATTTTCATTTATCTTTTGATGTCATTTCTAACATAATTCCTCAGTGATAAGAAAAGAGACTGTATGATTTCAATACCTTTAGACCATGAAATTTATGCATCTTGTTTTATGTCCCTGGATATGTTCCAGTGTCTTCTGGTTTATAGTCTATGGGAACTTGAATAGAATTCATATCTTGCTATTATGTGAAAATTATATAAATCTTAATTATATTGAATCGGTGCATAGTGCTTTTTAGGTCTACCATATCCTTCTACTTTTCTATATATTCAGTTAATTTTTGAGAATTTGATATTGAAACTCCAACTAAAAAATCTTAATTTATCTACTTAAAATTATTTTAATATATAGTGGAACTATATGTAACTTTGTTCTATATTTACCAAGTCTCCTGTAAATGTATTATTGTAGTTTCATAATTTAAAAAAATAAAAAGGAGAAAGAAAAGAAAAAAAAACAAAACAAATAGAGGATTTACATCCTCAGCAGAAATGCTGCCCATCAGTCTGTCTCTGACTGTCAACCTCCACTCAGCTGACAACAGCCTCACACAAACCAAACTAACTTCCTTTGGTGGTCCCCCTCTAAAGATCAGTCAATGCCGATGTAATAAAGACCTGGTCTTCTTGACTTAACTAGAGACCACTATAAAGTTCCATTTCAGTGTCAGAGTTCTGAAGGAACCTGATCTCAGCCACAAAGAAACATATCTCGCTCAATCTTATGTTACAGTACAAAAAGGAAGGATCAATTTCAGGAAAAAAAAGAAAATAGTGTAAAAAATCCTATAAAATATACTTTAATTCAAATACAAAAGGAATTTTAATGATGAAACTATTTCTCCAGCATTTAAATTAGAAAGATGAATGTATGGATAATATATAATGTCAATTGTTATATAACTTTTGGCATCTAGTCAATTTTTACCACTCAGGTTGTTTACAACCAGGCCAAAACACTGGTTCACAAAGTATGTTTAATCAAATGGAATCAATGTTTCCATATCTAGCTATACAAAAGTTATTTAGCGCTAGTTATACTCCTTGAAAGGAAAGTTATGACCAACCTAGATAGCATATTCAAAAGCAGAGACATTACTTTGCCAACAAAGGTCCGTCTAGTCAAGGCTATGGTTTTTCCAGTGGTCATGAGAGTTGGACTGTGAAGAAAGCTGAGCACCGAAGAATGGATGCTTTTGAACTGTGGTGTTGGAGAAGACTCTTGAGAGTCCCTTGGACTCCAAGGAGATCCAACCAGTCCATCCTACAGGAGACCAGTCCTGGGTGTTCACTGGAACGACTGATGCTGAGGCTGAAACTCCAATACTTTGGCCACCTCATGAGAACAGTTGACTCATTGGAAAAGACTCTGATGCTGGGAGGGATTGGGCAGGAGGAGAGGGAGATGACAGAGGATGAGATGGCTGGATGGCATCATCAACTCGATGACATGAGTTTGGGTGAACTCCGGGAGTTGGTGATAGACAGGGAGGCCTGGCGTGCTGCAATTCATGGGGTCGCAAAGAGTCGGACATGACTGTATAACTGAACTGACTGACTGATAGAGACCTAAAGCAAACAAACATGATTTTAAGCAAAATAGAGGCTTATTTTTCCTCATTTATATCCTCAATATTATATGCTTTCCCTGTTTTCCATTTCACTATCCTTAACATGAACTCATGATGATAATATGACTGCAAGACCACGAGGCATCAGGTGCGTGTTTCCAGCATTAAGAAAAGTGAAGAGGAATCAGTAAGAGTTTAATAGCTGCTCACATTTTGTTTCTATCTCTTACTTGAGATAGGCAGTATAAAACAGACTCAATTTGTTGGCTGGGAAGAAGAGTGTTTATTTCTGTCTCTAATACTAAGCCACCTGAGAAATGAAAAGAATTAGTGTTAAATAGAAAACAAGCAGTCTCTGCCACAGAAGAAACTCTTGAATCAAGAGGCACAGAATTATCACCAACTCATGCTTTAAAGTTGTATTTTACACTTTTTTTACATAAATCATCAAACTCAATTTTGGTAAGTTCTTCTATTGTTTCTTCCTTACTCTGTGTGTGTGTGTGTGTGTATCTGTGCTCAGTAGTGTCTGACTCCTTGAGACCACATGGACTGTAGCCCACCAGGCTCCTCTGGCCATGACATTTTCCAGGCAAGAATACTGCAATTTGCCATTTTTAACTACAGGGGATCTTCCTGACCCAGGAATCAGATGGCCTGCCTTGTGCCTCCTGCATTGGCAGGCTGATTCTTTACCACTGAGTCACCTGGGAAGGCCTTCTTTAGTAATAAGTTGCAATTAGTCCACATTCTTTTTTAAGTGGCATTAACCAAAGTTTCTGTCAAAACTTATGTATTGTTTCTAGATGTCTGTTGATTTCTACCTGCAGCAAACTTGACAAGTCTTCAAAAGCATATCCTTCTACTGTCTTCAGTCGCATTTCCAAATGAACATGTTGACAAATGATATGCTTAGCAGCAAGTGAGTTTGTCATCATAGAGCCTTAAATAAAAACCATTCTCATTTGTGTGCCCGCAAATATCTACTCAGAAAGTAGAGCCACAGATAAACTCAAATTGTTGTGTTTGTCAAGTTGAAAAATGATTTCATTTTTATAAGATAACACTGATATTTCTCAATAAAAACCCTATCGAAGGCTTCAAGGCTTGTTTTTCTGTCATTAAGTTGTGTCTGACTCTTTGTGACCCCGTTGACTGCAGCACACCAGGCATCCCTGTACTTCACTATCTCTTGGAGTTTGCTCAAATTCATATCCATTGAGTCAGTGATGCTATCTAACCATCTCATCCTCTGCCACTTTCTTCTCCTTTTGCCTTCATTCTCCTTGCAACCCAAGGGACTCTCAAGCGTCTTTTCCAGCACCACAATTAGAAAGCATCAGTTCTTCAGCATTCAGCCTTCTTTATGGTCCAATCTCCAAATCCATAGATGACTACTTGAAAAATCATAGCTTTGACTGTATGGACCTTTGTTGATAAAGTGATGTCTCTGCTTTTTAATACACTGTGTAGGTTTGTCATAGCTTTTCTTCCAAGGAGCAAGTGTCTTTTAATTTCAAGTCTGCAGTCACTGTCCGCAGTGATTTTAGAGCCAAAGAAAATAGCGTCTGTCATTATTTCCATTTCTTCCCCATCTACTTGCCATGAGGTGATGGGACTGGATGCCATGGTCTTAACTTTTCTACTTAGCTTTTCCACTTTTCTCTTTCACCCTCATCAAGAGCTCTTTAGCTCTTCTTCACTTTCTGCCATTCAAGACTAATTCAAGACTGCTGCTGCTGCTACTAAGTTGCGTCAGTCGTGTCCGACTCTGTGCGACCCCATAGACTGCAGCCCACCAGGCTCCCCCATCCCTGGGATTCTCCAGGCAAGAACACTGGAGTGGGTTGTCATTTCCCCATGAAAGTGAAAAGGGAAAGTGAAGTCGCTCAGTCGTGTCTGACTCTTCTCGACCCCATGGATTGTAGCCCACCAGGCTCCTCCGTCCATGGGATTTTCCAGGCAAGAGTACTGCAGTAGGGTGCCATTGCCTTCTCCAATTCAAGACTAATCCTCTGCAAATCCAACAAATATTCTGAATGGTAGAGAATCACTTCATATTATATTCTAGTCACATTAATTAAAAAAAAAAAAAACTTTCAAGAAGAGGTTGAGTACAAGCTCTAGCTCTAATTATGACAAGGATTTTCATCATACATGACAGGATTGGTGGAATAACACCAAAATAAATAAGCAACATTTACCTATGTAGAAATTAGAAAGTCACAGTTTTCTCGGCTGCTTCTTGACCAAAACAGTAAATCTAAATATGTTTCCAGGTATTCTATGTGGTTTGCTTATAATATAACTCTAAGATTTCATTTTTAGACAGAACTCTGGTTGGTAAAGAGACTTTTCAAACTGTTGAAGTCACTAATTATATTTTAAGCTTCAAAAATCTACTCACAAGTTAGTAATTCTCATTGTTAATCAAATTAGTATGCATATAACAGAAGAAAAGAATCGTATTTCCTGGAGGGAAGGCAGTATTTTTAACCCAATTGCATACTGACTGGAAATGGCATAGCTGCATTTTCTTCAAAATATTCATTTCAAAATATTAAACAATATTTCAGTATTTATAGACCAGATAATGTAATTTGGTAGCAGAAATGGCTTTGATTTTCTTCTTTTGCTTTAAGGTTTAAACTAACTCAACCATTTCCAAGACACATGTTCAATTTAGTTATCTATTTCCTGAGCAGATGCTTATGTGGTTTTATCTGCAGCATGTTATTGATAAACTATTTATCAAATCCCTGTCATCAAAACTTCAGATAATTTTTCAGTTGTTTTAATTAAATAAAATGCTAAAGATTTAAGAGAAAATATCTCGGCTACTCTGATATTTGGCCCTTTCTTTTTCTATTTATTTTAGTCTATGACAACTTGGTTCATTGAAATTAATCAGGATGCTTCTACTTAAAAGGCTTGTTAAAAATACTCATCAATAGTTGATCCACTAATCTGAGATTCTTTTGAGACAATATTGGTGTGAATTCAAGAAAAGAAATGAACTGGTTTTAAACACTACATCTTCATTTAAATCATCATTAATAACAAATGATATTTAATCATTATTAACTAATAATTTGTTATCAGCATACTCAATTGGATAAAAAGGCAAATTATCTTTTCTAACAAAAAGCAAGATTATTTTATTGACTTAAGATGAAAACTAATAGTTTTCCATTCCTCTGTCACAGATATACAACAGTACTATGTACTATTTTAATTAATTAAAAAGTTGTAATGAATACCTTGAAAAATAACTGAAAGGAAGTTATATTATTAGAACATGCATTGTCATATTTAATAGATTATTTACTCACTTTAAAAAATATTTTGAATAAGAATTTTTACTTTCAAAATATGTAAATAACTCATAAAGCTCAATATACAAAAATGAACCCAGTTATAAAATGGGAAAGTAAAAGTGAAGTTGCTGTAGCCTACCAGGCTTCTCAGCCCATGTGATTTTCCAGGCACGAGTACTGGAGTGGGTTGCCATTTCCTTCTCCAGGGGATCTTCCCAACCCAGGGATCGAACCCGGGTCTCCCACATTGTAGGCAGACGCTTTACCCTCTGAGCCACCAGGGAAGCCCTATAAAATGGGAAGAGGACCTGAAAAGGCATTTTTCTAAAGAAGACATACAGATAGACAACAAGAACATAAAAAATTCTTTTTTTTTTTTTAATTTTATTTTATTTTTAAACTTAACATAACTGTATTAGATTTGCCAAATATCAAAATGAATCCGCCACAGGTATACATGTGTTCCCCATCCTGAACCCTCCTCCCCCCTCCCTCCCCATTCCATCCCTCTGGGTCGTCCCAGTGCACCAGCCCCAAGCATCCAGTATCGTGCATCGAACCTGGACTGGCAACTCATTTCATACATGATATTTTACATGTTTCAATGCCATTCTCCCAAATCTTCCCACCCTCTCCCTCTCCCACAGAGTCCATAAGAATTCTGATCAGGGAAATGAAAATCAAAAACCACAATGAGATATTACCTCACACTAGTTAGAATAGCTATCATCAGAAAGATAAGAAATAATGTGTTGACAGTGTTGGTAAGGATGTGAAGAAAAGGGAATGCTTGTTCACTGTTGGTGGGAATGTAAATTAATAAAATCACTATGAAAAACAGTATGGAGTTCTATTGTCTATACACGATAATCAGAATTATAGAAACTATATCTTACTCAAATTTTTATGTATTTGTGCATAATTAAATCAGAATAGAAACTATACTTTTTAAGAGTGTTGAGAATAATCAAGTAGTATATTTGAAATACAAGCAGAACAAATTATTCATTTATCATACGAACTCTTTCTTAGTCTGACCAAAATGATACTAGCTCTATCAACATCGGCATGGGAAGATTTTTAAATTAAGTAGTAACTCCATATGCTGCCAGAGAAGGCAATGGCACCCCACTCCAGTACTCTTGCCTGGAAAATCCCATGGACGGAGGAGCCTGGAAGGCTGCATCCCTGGGGTTGCTGAGCGTCGGACACGACTGAGCGACTTCACTTTCACTTTTCACTTTCATGCATTGGAGAAGGAAATGGCAACCCACTCCAGTGTTCTTGCCTGGAGAATCCCAGGGACGGGGGAGCCTGGTGGGCTGCCGTCTATGGGGTTGCACAGAGTCGGACACGATTGAAGCAACTTAGCAGCGGCAACAGCCATATGCTGCTTGTGGCTGTGTGAATAGGTGCATGTTTTGAAAAGCAGTATGTCATTTCATGACAAGAACCTTAAAATAATTCTATTTTGATCCAATGATTCTATTGTACATTTTTAAGAAATTACAAATTACAGAGTAGAACTAGAAGGAAATGTTCAATAGGATGCTTATCCTATAAAAAGAATGTTGTTCACCTTAAAGGCATGAGGTCTTGGTTTGAGTTCCCATGAAAGTAGAGCCTCAGTATGTGCACCTATTTTATTCCAAATTTGATTCTAAGAAGCCAGAATTGGGGAGTTGGAGGAGTGAGATAGTAAAAGAGAAAACACTAATAAAGGGTGAGCTGTGATCTGGACTGCTTCGAGAAACTGAACTTAGATCTTGCTGTGATCCTTCTGAAAAAATCATCCCAAATCTGCATCATTCTCTCTTTACAAAGGAGGGAATTTGGGACATTTACCTACTAATTTGTAAACTCCAATAGACAAATGTTTTGCTTAGTATTTTAATCTCTTACATTTCTGGGTTGTCCCATATTCCATCATTTGGGGAGGAAAAATGGCAGAAAATCTTAAGTAGTGTCAGAGCTTTGCTGCTAGGTTTCATAGGTACTGTCCACTACAGATGCAGCTAGAATTAGTAATGGACTAAGAATTTGTGGACTGGGACAATATAAGTACTTGACACATAAAATCACTGAAGTCAGCTCATATCTACATTAAGTGTATTCAATGTAGTGGTTTTTTACACTCTAAAAAGATTTAAGATAGGAGAATTAGTGGAACAATTATTGTCCAAACCCTGCAGTTGCCTTGAGATCATAATTGATGGTCTCATCAACTTCTTCTACCACTAATAACTCTATTTGCATCAGACTCAGGCATATTTCAGCTTCCCTAGGTTGCATGCATGAATGGTAAGGTCATCCAGTTTCAATTCCTAAGGGAATAGAGCCCTTGGTTTTAATGTCTTGGTCAGGCTATTGTTTCTGAAATTGTCACTCCATTGTTTTCAACAAACGTGGAAGCAGTGAGAGAGACCCCAGTAAATTCCTCAAGTCCTAGATACACTCATATACACCTGCTAGCTACACAAGCTAATCAAGATAAATTATCCTTTCCAGTATATAAGTTTTGTTTTTTGTTGCTAGATACCGTAAAACAGCACCATATATCATCTTATGTTTTAATTTATAAATAGCATCTTGGAGCACAGCAGTCAAGCACTTCAGGGTGTCATTCCAAACTGGCGCTCTAGCTAAATGTTTAATGGGCACTTGTTCTAAAGTGACATATGCAAGATTTCATCACTGTAACCCAGGCATTCTGTAAGCCTTCAGATCATGAAATCCTGAATATTTGTTATCATAATCTATTTTCAAGTGACATATAACTTCACATAAGGACAGTGCAAGAGTATACAGTTGGCTCTCTGTATACACAGGTTCTGTATCCATGGATTCAATCAACTGTGGATTGAAAATAACCACACACATACTCGCAAAAAGAAAATATAATTTCAGAAAGTTATGAGGACTTTCAAGGAGGTCACAGCTCTGCTTACTCTTTTATTGTGATAGGAAATTAGCTGAGAGAAAAGAGAGATGGACCCTTCAGCTAAGGTTCCAATAGCTGCCTAATCCCATTAAGCAATTTACCCAGCCCTGCCCCTAACATGACCACCAGCACTCCAAAAATGGTCCGGGCATAAAAACCCCTCACTGGCCAACTGGCTAGGACTTTCCCTACTCTAGCACATGAGCACACTTCACACTATCCTGTATTAAAATAACCTTTGGTGTCCACTGGACTCATTAACTGCTCATTAATATTTCATTAACACACATCTAATTATAACAGACTGAATTATGGGAAGGATATACATGGTAGAGCATCTTTTTATATGACCTGCAGCTGTCAATCAAGTTTCTCAGTCAACGACTCTGCCTTTAAATTATGCAATGACCCTGACTTTAAAAACTCTGTACCCCAGCCCTCCAGGGCCATTTGCCTCCCTTGGCATGGCCTACCTTTCTCTTGAGGTATTTTCTCTGTTCTTTCTTTGTGTTTGTGTGCTCATGGTTCAGTCATGTCTGACTCTTTGTGACCTGTTCTCTTTCCTTATTGTTAATAAACCTTCTTGCAATGTGTAATACCATAGATTCTTCTTTGCCTTCTTACCAAGAACCAAGGCCCACTGAAGGAAGGGTCTCCAGACACTCTTTTCACTAACAGTTGTTCCAAGAATGTGTTCATATTTCAAATTATCAAATTGTAAATTTTAAGCATGCCATATATTGCATGTTGATTATATCTTAAAGTTGTGAAAATATTAAAAAAATATGTAGGCTGTTATGAATTACTTACAAAGTGAAAATAGAAATATTGAAAAATATTTCTAGGTCATTTTCAAATTCAAATATCCCTACAAAAACTCATAAAAATCTCAATTTTACTGCAATATTTTCAAATAGAAACTCTTTGAAATCAGCAAGGAAGCTGCATATTCTACTAAAAAGAAGTAGTTCCTTGCAGTGATTCTTCTTGCCTTGATTGATGACTTTATGATGTGATCTGAAACTAGAATACATACACTTGCTGCTATTCCTCTCATCACAATTTCATTTTAGAAACTTCAAGAAATGACCCCAATTTATTCTCTTACTAATGCCTTAACATTATGTTTTTCTCCCTGGGCTTGGTTCTAACCGATAATTCTATTCTTTATATCTATTCACAATTTATATCTAGTTTGCTCACTTCAGGGAATTGAAGTGTGAAACATTGGCTTATATATTTACAAGTGTTTTACCATTAGCGCTTAATATTTAGCAAATATAAAAGTCTTTTCAGGAAAGCTGCTTAAATTGTTAAATATATATGCATATATATATATATATATACACATACACACATATATATGCTGTTTGCATTTAAAATTTTATTTAGTAAACTAAATAATATAGGTCATCTAATTGTTCCCAGGTGGTGCTAGTGGTAAAGAAACTGGCTGCCAATGCGAGGACATAAGAGAAGTCGGGAAGATCCCTTGGAGGAGGAAATGGCAACCCATTCCAGTATTCTCTCCTGGGGATTGACAGAGAAACATGGTGGGTGATGGTCCATGGGGTCGCAAAGAGTCAGACATGACTGAAGTGACTTAGCACGCATACAAGTGTTTAACAATTGATTTTTGAGTTTCTGCTATAAGTCAGATCATGCACTAACTTCTAGAGAGTCAAAGATAAACAAATGTCCTGTTCTTTTAAGGTCTGTTATATTATGGCAGTTTCCAACTTAAGTTTTGCAATATATATTTTTAAAATATTGTTTAATATTTCCATATGTATCATTATGCTTTATTGAGCAGATGTTTATACATGTAATTACATATTATTATATAATAATATATAAATTGCATATAATTTACACATAAATTACATATAATTTCACAGATTTCACTTGAAGTTAGACATGTTCTGTCAAGACAAAAATAGTTTCTGTATTATTAATGACTTCTTTGAGTAGGATTACTGGAATATAACTGAATTAGTTACTTCCTAAGATAGAAAATATTTCAAATTTTGCTATGTGACTTAAAAAGAAATATGGTTCAAAAATGAGAAAACTAATAATCAGAACACATAAAAAATTTGGCCATCTAATTTTAACATACTAACTCATATATCTGGATATATGATATTTGAAACATTAAATTTCAAATTCTTCATTGCCTGTGTTCAAGCAACATTTTTGGACAAAATCTTCATATCTGCCAAAGCCACATCCTCAGGAGAGTCTATTTCTTATTATAGCACAATGGCCGTAAAAAATGGTATGTGATCAACACTGTAGTATTGTTTGAAGATGTGTGGTCTGGCTACCTGGGAGGCACCCGAGGTTTGACTACCAACAGATTTTTGATTTCTTAATTGTCTCAAGCAACCTTAGTGGTTGGTTTCACTCTATTATAACCCAAAGGATTATGATTGCTGCTCTAGCAAATTTAAGTGGGACAATTTTACAGTTTTATCTAATGAAAATTACTTAACATATATATGATCTGCCACAGGATAAAAACCCATTTAAAGTTGTGTAAAGATTTAATTTGTCAAGGATCACACTGCCTATATTTAAGCACCAGGTAGAAATGAAGTCATATATAAAAATCATATGTGTATAACACATAGTATGCATGATGTATTATATAAACACATATGTGGCATTGCATCAGTGAAAATTATATGAATAAATATATTGCCATTTTTTGAATAAAAATATCTGCAGCTAGTATTGGTAATATTTAATATTTTAGCAGTGATTATAAATTTGTGTTGTACCTCTTTTGTGCAGTACCTAAGCTAACTCACAGATAGCTCTGAAACTAGAAATAAATTCCCTTTTCATGTGTACAACAATGTATTTTCATGAAAAGTAACTTGGAAACTAATGATAATGTTCTAAGGTAATATTTATACATATTCAGGTATATGTAATATTTATTTATAATCTAAGTAATTTTGAAAAAAATCATGTACCTTTTCATATTTGGCAATGATCAAATTAGCTATGTCTCTAATCCAAATTTTTAAGGAAAGTTATATTACTAGTTTGTTACTTGAATATTTTATTGTACTTATTTAATCTTGAATGATATATCATTTAAAGCATCATTACTGCTTCAAATATTCTTGATCTTTAGTTTTTATTTAGTGAGTACTTAGGCACCCCACTCCAGTACTCTTGCCTGGAAAATCCCATGGACGGAGGAGCCTGGTAGGCTCCAGTTCATGGGGTTGCTAACAGTTGGGCACGACAGAGCAACTTCGCTTTCACTTTTCACTTTTCACTTTCATGCATTGGAGAAGGAAATGGCAACCCACTCCAGTGTTCCTGCCTGGAGAATTCCAGGGACAGAGGAGCCTGGTGGGCTGCTGTCTATGGGGTCGCACAGAGTCGGTCACGACTGAAGTGACTTAGCAGCAGCATCAAGATATATTCAGGGGCTTCCCTGGTGGCTCAGACAGTAAAGAATCTGCCTGCAAAGCAGTAGACCCAACTTTGATCCCTGGGTTGGGAAGAAACCCTGGAGAACAGAATGGCTACCCACTCTAATACTCTTGCCTGTAGAATTCCATGGACTGAGGAGCCTGGTGGGCTACGGTCCATGGGGTCACAAAGAGTTGGACATTACTGAGTGACTAACATTTTTCTTTTGCTTCTTTAAGATATATTCATGCAGTTTGTTTCTGTTTTCTTATGTTTGAAAATGTAACTGAGGTCCACATTGTCTTGGCCTGTCTACCAAGGTCAACATCCACAGTGAGAAATCAGCTGCATGGTGTGTACTCTTGAGATGATATGGTGAAAATAGCATTTTACCTCTGTGGTCTTCTTTTTGAAAATACATAACCCAGTCTAATCATGAAAACAACATTAGGCAAAAATCAATATTGGAACAGTTTACATAATACCTGACCTATACTTCTCAAAACTGTTAAGATCCTCAAAAACATCTATCACTGAGAGGACCCTAAGGAGATATGACAATTAAATATAATGTAGAGATGCTGGAGCAGAAAAAGGATTATAGGCAAAAACTAGGAAATTTAAATAAATTATGGATTTTAGTTAATAATAATGTATTGATATCAGTTCTTTATATATAACAAATGTACCATATTAATGTAAGATGCAAATAAACAGAGAAACTGGGTGTAAGGTATATGGGAACTATCTATAGTGCTTTTGTAATATTTCTTTATAAAACTGTTTTAAAATAAAAATTTAATTGAAAATCAGTAATAAAAAAGATTAATTGCATATATTGTTCAGCATATTAACAGAAGAAGCAGAAAACATAAGCATTTTGGGAAAATAAAAAATGAAATTATTCAAATGGTTTTATTTCCTTAAATTGAACTTAAATTGCTTCATCATATACTTTTAAGAAACTCATTTATACTCATGGTTGCTGAAATGAGAATACACAAAGCCAATGCCTTTATAGCTATACTGTAAAATTCTGATTATATTTTTATGTGACTTATACTGTGATCTATAAATATACTCTGACAATTTTATGTCAGTCCTAATACAGTAGCAGATATTTCTTTAAAAAATCATATTTTCCCTTCTTATAACATCACCAATAGATCACTCAACTCTGTATAATCCTAATTGTACAATTCTATATCAGGGCGATACATTTTATAATCACAGTTAGTGATTAGCTTTTATCGTAAATAACAAGGATACTTCTGCCCTTGTAATTTCTTTGTTAGGGGTTTTAACAACAATGGAAACTTTAAAACAAATGCCATGCTTATTTTTCAATACTTTATTGAACACTGTAAATTAATAAAAATTATAAATATTAGAGGTGATCTCTTGGGCAACTCATACTGTGAATATCTATGATATCATAACTAAATCATGATTATTATCTGTCACTGGAAAATTGAATAGTATTTTTTTTCCCTTTGTGAATGTAAACTTGTTAAAATCAGGCTTCTCTTGTGGTTCAGATGGTAAAAAATCTGCCTACAATGCAGGAGACCCAAGTTCAGTCCCTGGGTTGGGAAGATCCTCTGGAGAAGAGAATGATAACCCACTTCAGTATCTTGCCTGGGAAAACCCATGGACAGAGGAGCCTGGCGGGCTACAGTCCATGAGTCATAAAAAGTCAGACACGACTGAGCAACTAACATTTTCATTAAAATTATTTGATCTGCAAAATTATTCATTTCTAGAAAAATTTCTTTCTGTGATTTATTAAAGGCCTATAACTTTGCTTTTCACCTTTTATATAGTCATCTTGTATTATAACTTTATATTTTACTCTTTTATATACAGGCAATTTGTACTCAGAAAGGACTGTGCATACTTAAATATTGCTAATTTCAAAATACATTTTTAAATGATATATTTTTGATAAAACTCTTTGATGTGCCAAGTTATATGCTGTATTTTTATCAGAACTCTGTATTGGTATATTTTCTCATTTAATGTGTATAAATATCCATCACACAATTAAATTGGGAAAGTCAAGCTTATTGTCACTTGAATCAGTCAAATCAGATTAGCTATCTATAAGAAAAGGAGCCTGAATTTGTTTTTTAATTTAAATAAAGATATGAAGACAGTTTCCTAGATTATGCAATTCTCTTCTTAACTCTAATTTGTGATAATAGCTAGATAAGGCACAGTTTCTTGGTATGATTGTCACAGGGAACAAATACATGACTACTCTCTTCATGATTTTATATAAATCTTTTGTTTTTTTACTCCTGTAAGATTCACTCTCAGAAAAATGCATTATTTGGCAACAATAGACAGACAAATATAGCAAGGTCATTGAAAAGTAGTTATCATAAATCTGCTTTCTTCCTACAAAATATATAAATTCTGAATATCACAGCATGGATCAAATGATTGCTTCCTATGCTTAAATGCTTCCTAAACCAAAATTTATATCATATGGGGGAAGGCAAAAACTCTTATAGTGGATCATTTCAGGCCTTTGATTAAGGAGTCTACATAGACACCAGGAGCATCGCTTTGTTTGGCACCCTAGTAGGCAATTGGCCAAAATGAAATACATCTTCTTATTTTGCCAAATGGAAAAAGAGGGTAAGGGCAACTATAAGAGAAAAGAAAACAGTGTTGATACTTCAATTACAGATATGTTCTCTGATCACTTTTAGGAAAGACCAAATAGAGAGGTAGTTTGGAAAGTGATGCCCTGTAGATAATATTAGGTTGATGCAAACGTAATTGTGGTTTCAAACAATGAATTTTAAATCATTATAGCGAGTTGTCTCTGCTGCTTTACACCCCATTTTGAACTCAAGAAAATTGCTCAAATTTGCTTTTTGTCTAACATCATTTCCATAGTCTAAACTAAATATAATAGCAAGTAATGTCTAGAAAATAAACATAAAGTGAGAAAGTGCATTAAAATGATGTATAACATAACCATATTTATTTAAGAATGTATTCCGATATCAAGTGGCAAATTTCAACAATGCAAAAACTGAGTTACTTTTACACCAATCTCTTAAAACACACTTTATGTATCTCCAGTAGTACAAATTATCTGTCTAAAGACTATTGATAGATGGCATTATTAGAAATAGGAAATTCTCTGGCCTTTGAAGGCGAGACTATTTTTCCACATTAAATAAAAAAACAAGTTTATTCTTAAGTCAAAGAGAGTTTGCATTAATTTACAAATATACAAGCATTTGTGATGATGGATTTGTATTTGCTGATAGAGTTATTTTAACAGTCACTGCTGTTTAAAAGTAAAGCATAATTAAAACCTACTATTTCTAAATTTTAAATATAAATTCTAAGAAAATCAACCCTGAATATTCACTGGAAGGACTGATGCTGAAGATGAACATCCAAATCTTTGGCCACCTGATGTAAAGAGTCGACTCATTGGAATAGACCCTGGTGCTGGGAAAGATTGTGAGCAGGAGGAGAAAGGGAGACAGAGGATGAAATGGTTGGATAGCATCATCAACTCAATGAACATGAGTTTGAGCAAACTCCAGGAGAGAGGAAGGACAGAGAAGCCTGGCATGCTGCAGTCCATGGGGGTGCAAATGACTGACTGAACAAAAAATATGAATTAAATTTAAGCATGTGTTGAATATACATTTAGATAAATACAAAATTTCAGATAAGGATAGTGTTAGATATCTAGTTGCAACACGTGTAGTAGAGGCATACTTGATGTTAAATGTTGAATGAGTGTCTCAAGAAAATATAATATAAAAACTTAATTGTCCCCACTCCAGTATTCTTGTCTGGAAAATCCCATGGACAGAGGAGCCTGGTGGGCTGCAATCCATGGGGTCGCTAAGAGTCGGACATGACTGAGCAAGTTCACTTTCACTTTTCACTTTCATGCATTGGAGAAGGAAATGGCAACCCACTCCAGTGTTCTTGCCTGGAGAATCCCGGGGACGGGGGAGCCTTGTGGGCTGCTGTCTATGGGGTTGCATAGAGTTGGACACGACTGAAGCGACTTAGCAGCAGCAGCAGCAGCAGCAATGTATTTTTAAAGTTTTCATAAACTTTATAATTGAAGCAAAAAAAATGCATTAAATTACTTAGTATCCATTTTTTGTACATTAGCAATATTTTGATCTGAAAGTAAGAAGGACTTATTATTATTATATTTTTACCATTACTTTTGGAAAGAGTTTCTGCTTACTTTTACGTCTACTGCTTCAACGTACAGGAAATCTGTCCTATTTTTGTTTTTCTATTGTTCCTTTTGTTTTTGTCATAGAGTATCATAAATTATTTTCCTTTCTATTCTCAACAACAAGAAGATAAAAATCTCAAGCTATCATCAACTTTTCATCTAAATCTTGGACCTATTTCATCATTACTAAATTGTAAACTTGCTGAAAGTTTTTCCTGTCTGTTTCTGTTGATTTTAAAAGTGATTGAGTTTGAGAATTGCCTGTGTGGATAATTGAATCCCACTGCATGAAAACTTATATTTGTATTCAATTGTTTCTTGCTGCTTTTCCCAGCATACAATTCCTTCCTATTTAACTCAATCATAGGTTATATTTAATTGGAGAAAAAGCAAGGCATTTTTCATTGAGGAATCTAGATAAAGTATCTATTTGTACATAGCATAATGGAGTTTAATAAAGAATTTTCTCAGATCTGCCTGCAAAATGTTGGTACCTGTATACACTTTACCTCAAAATCTAACAGGGAAGTAGTGAATACTATACAAAGCAGTGGCTGCTGGATTAAAAGTTTTTCTTCATGTTCCCATTGTTAGGTTCTCTAGCTGCTGCTAAGTCACTTCAGTCATGTCCGACTCTGTGTGACCTCATAGACGGCAGCCCACCAGGCTCCCCTGTCTCTGGGATTCTCCAGGCAAGAACACTGGAGTGGGTTGCCATTTCCTTCTCCAATGCATGAAAGTGAAAAATGAAAGGGAAGTCGCTCAGTCATGTTCGACTCTTAGCGACCCCATGGACTGCAGCCTACCAGGCTCCTCCATCCATGGGATTTTCCAGGCAAGAGTACTGGAGTGGGGTGCCATCGCCTTCTCCAAGGTTGTCTAGAGATTAATTCTTGTAAGACAACTTCTGAAGCTTAAAAAGAGCTACTTATCTACCTTTTTAGATAATAATGTTTTCTGTTAAAATCTGAATCCATTCTGAAAACACTTGACCTCTGATTTAGTCAGGTTCTCCAGAGAAACTGAACCAATGGGTGTGTGTGTGTGTGTGTGTGTGTGTGTGTGTGTACTGAAAGAGAGTGAGACAGATTAGGGAGTTGGCTCATGGAATTGCAGAGACTGGCAGGTTCAAACTCTGCAGGATAGGCCAGTAGGCTAGGGACACAAAAAAGAATCTACACTTGCAGTTCAAGTCCTAAAGTCAACTGTTAATTCCCTCTTCTCTGGGAAAGCTGGTCTTTATTTTAAGGCCTTCAGCTGGTGGGATGTGTCCCACCCACACAATGGAAGGAAATCTGCTTTACTCAAAGCCCATCAAACTAAATGCTAATCTCATTCAGAAAATGCCTTCACATAACATTTAAAATAATATTTTGCCAAATATCTGGATACTGTGGCCAAGCCAAGTTGACACATTTAAGATTAACCATCACAAGTTTTATTCTGTGTGTGTGTGTGTGTGTGTGTGTTTTCTCTCTCTCTCTCTCTCTCTTAATTTTTGGATTTTGAGCTTATGATTTCAGTGTTTAGTAAACACAATAGGTCAGTTTCAGGAACACACCCAAAATCCCAGGTATATATATAGGCCCATACTAATACTGAGTTCTGCATAATTTATATATATTTTCTCTGTGAAAATAAATGCAGCAAATATTGTTATTCCATGTCATATCTTACCGGTCATGAGGCAAGAGTGAATTCTGATCACCATGAATGAACTTTGGTTACTCGGAAGAAACAGAAAAGTATATTTATTATGATTTTGACTCTAATGCTGAGAGGGCCCATATAGTGTGACTAAATCATTGCTTCAAGGGTCTGATATAAGAAATAAAAAAGTCATAATCAGTGGATTAGTGACATTTGTATTTATGTTGCAGGTTTGATTTAGCACCCTCTACTATTTACTTGTTGACTCAGTAATACAGAGCTGGTGGGTTCCCTTAGAGTGTGGGCCTGCTCAGTCGCTCAGTCATCCGACTCTTTGCAACCCTATGGACTGTAGTCCACCAGTCTCCTCTGTTCATGGGTTTCTCCAGGCAAGAATATTTCAGTAGGTTGCCACGCCCTGCTCCAGGGGATCTTACAGACCCAGGGATCAAACCTGCTGCTCCTGCACTGATGAGCCACCAGGGAATATCCTTCGAGTGGCCTGGAATAAAAGCCATTTCCCTGTGATCTGGCTATATTTTATTCCACATGTTTTTTTCCCATAAAATTTTATTCATTGTCTGTATGAGGAGAGATGATGGTATTCCATTTCTATTTTGTTTATCAGGAGAAGTTATATTGCATGTCTTTTCATCAGAGCTCTTTTTTTAGAGAAGAAAAAAAATTCTGATGGCCAATGACCAACAGAAACATCTCTAGGGTCAGAGGAGAGAAAGGAGAATGTAATGTATAATAATGTGTTTCCTCATTATAATCCTGTCTACAAATTTATCAGTCCTTTTCCTTATTTTTTGTCTTTACTTTCTTTATAGAACTATTAAAAATAAAACTCCATCCCAGATTCAGACTTTACACAATTTTTAATAAATCCTTCCCCTCTCAATAGACAAGGGAAAAACACATAATTTATAGGTATATCTATGGTCTACAAAGCAAAGGTAATACTTCATAAAGTTAATGACAGTAATCTCTATAATTAAACTTAATATTAAGGTCATCCATAAAATTAATGTCAATTTTTTTCCTCAGTCTTCTGACATGTATAATGGACCAAGTTGCTGCTGAATGAATTCACTTTTTAGGCAGAAATGTATCAGTGCTCTATTATGGAACTTTATTTCCTGCCTGTATTTCATTTTGGTGATGAGTTAAACGTTAGCTTGCTGCTCTGCTTAATAGCTCAGTTGAGTCCAACTCTTTGTGACCCCATGCACTGTGCCCACCAGGCTCCTCTGTCCATGGAATTCTCCAGGCAAGAATACTGGAGTGGGTTCCCACGCTCTCTTCCAGGAGATCTTCCCAATGAGGGATTGAACCCAGGTCTCCCATATTGCAGGCGATTTTCTGAGCCACCAAGGAAGCCTATCTTTCCTCTACCAATACTCAGACTCAAGCTTTTCTAACTAAAATTTCATCTGTCTCAAATGTCATCATTGCAAATAGTCTCTTTAAGGAGACAACAAAGTTCCCAATTATTAAAAATTTATAATTAATATGTCTGACTAATTCATGCTGGTGTTTGTTTCTTACTTGTTTGTTCTGTTGGTTTTTTTTTTTTTTTTTTCCTTTCAAGTTGCTTTTCACCTTCACTCTGCTCACCAAAATTTTCTCTCATTTCACTTATTTTCATTTTTCTCTTCATTTTCTTGAGACACAAACTGACTTCGAAATTTCTCATTTCCATTTTCCTTTTTTTTTAATTTCACAGGAAATAGGAAGTCCTATTTCCCTATTAAGCCCCCCACCCCCCGCTCAACCCTTTTATTGCAATGAGATAGCACCATGTAGCTGGTGGCAATACCAGGAAGATAATCCTTGGAGTAATAAATTCAACATAAAACTTTCAGTCAATTCTATGAGGAAAGAAGGAAGCTGAAGACTTGACAATTCTTTATATTTCACTAGGATAAAACATAGGGTTATTTGTCCAGGGCTTAGTATTACACAAGCTGAGAAAAGAAAAAGGGAAAACTATGGAGAGTAATTTGAGAGTATATGAAATAGAATTTGCAAAAATATTCAAATGTCCTTCATAAAATAGAACTAAAATTTTGAAAATCACATTTTCAAATGCATATTCATTAAGAAGACAGGGCATAAATATAATTAGCCAGCCCCACCAGATTTCTCCCTTCCTACTCGCCCAGTTTGCTCCACAATTATGTAACTGTGGTGTCCTAGACCAACCTACTAACAAAGTATTTTCCTCTCTTCTGTCTCTTCAAAATAAAGATGACAAATAAATCTTATTTCAGATGGCACTCAATGGTTGAATATTGACTCCTGGAGGGCAAAGCCCAAAGACCTATCTGGGTTCAGGGGCAAAAATTGATGTGTTATGAAATAGTGAGGAGAAGGACACACCACTTATGCCTGCATTTACATTTTAGATAATACATAATTGTCATGTAGGAATTCAATTTATTATTTCATTTGTGACTAGTAATAACTAGGAAATTGACTTGCATTACTTTATAAATGCCTGAGAAGTACAAAATTTGAACTAGCAATAAAAAGTGGTGGGAAATATACTTTATATGATCAGATCAGATCATATCAGTCACTCAGTCATGTCCAACTTTTTGCGACCCCATGAATCGCAGCACTCCAGGCCTCCCTGTCCATCACCAACTCCTGGAGTTCACTGAGACTCATGTTCATCGAGTCAGTGATGCCATCCAGCCATCTCATCCTCTGTCGTCCCCTTCTCCTCCTGCCCCCAATCCCTCCCAGCATCAGAGTCTTTTCCAATGACTCAACTCTTCGCATGAGGTGGCCAAAGTACTGGAGTTTCAGCTTTAGCATTATTCCTTCCAAAGAAACCCCAGGGCTGATCTCCTTCAGAATGGACTGGTTGGATCTCCTTGCAGTCCAAGGGACTCTCAAGAGTCTTCTTCAACACCACAGTTTAAAAGCATCAATTCTTCGGTGCTCAGCCTTCTTCACAGTCCAACTCTCACATCCATACATGACCACAGGAAAAACCATAGCCTTGACTAGACGAACCTTTGTTGGCAAAGTAATGTCTCTGCTTTTCAATATACTATCTAGGTTGGTCATAACTTTTCTTCCAAGGAGTAAGCGTCTTTTAATTTCATGGCTGCAGTCACCATTTGCAGTGATTTTGGAGCCCAGAAAAATAAAGTCTGACACTGTTTCCCCATCTATTTCCCATGAAGTGATGGGACCGGATGCCATGATCTGCATTTTCTGAATGTTGAGCTTTAAGCCAACTTTTTCACTCTCCACTTTCACTTTCATCAACAGGCTTTGTAGTTCCTCTTCACTTTCTGCCATAAGGGTGGTGTCATCTGCATATCTGAGGTTATTGATATTTCTCCCGGCAATCTTGATTCCAGCTTGTGTTTCTTCCAGTCCAGCATTTCTCATGATATACTCTGCCTAGAAGTTAAATAAGCAGGGTGACAATATACAGCCCTGACGTATTTCTTTTCCTATTTGGAACCAGTCTGTTGTTCCATGTCCAGTTCTAACTGTTGATTCCTGACCTGCATACACATTTCTCAAGAGGCAGATCAGGTGGTCTGGTATTCCCATCTCTTTCAGAATTTTCCACAGTTTATTGTGATCCACACAGTCAAAGGCTTTGGCATAGTCAATAAAGCAGAAATAGAAACTCTCTTGCTTTTTCCATGATCCAGCAGATGTTGGCAATTTGATCTCTGCTTCCTCTGCCTTTTCTAAAACCAGCTTGAACATCAGGAAGTTCACGTTTCACATATTGCTGAAGCCTGGCTTGGAGAATTTTGAGCAATTCTTTACTAGCGTGTGAGATGAGTGCAATTGTGCGGTAGTTAGAGCATTCTTTGGCATTGCCTTTCTTTGGGATTGGAATGAAAACTGACCTTTTCCAGTCCTGTGGCCACTGCTGAGTTTATACATTACCTAAAATTATATATAATATAAAAGATAGAAAGATGTATTTTATATAATAAAATCAAATACATTTTGCAATGTTATCTGTATTATTCTTATAAAAAGTCAGAACTTAGACTAAAAAGAATTATTTTCAGATATGTGTAACTAAACATTAATGTAGCATCTATGAAATATCCTTCTGTTGTTAAACATCCAATTAAAGTTATATATGTGCAAATACATATATATACTGTAATGCATAAGTATGTACAGTACATATATAGTTCTATGAAAATCTTTAGGAAAATTTTGTTAAATTTTTAATTGCCTGAGCTTCATTCTTATATATAAAAGAATGTTTCTTATAAAAAAAGAATGTTAAATAATTTGATGTGTTTCTTCTATGTGTTTTTATGGTCTAACATTCATTTGTAGAGTAAGTTTGGAATTTTATATTTCTGATGTTGCTCAACAAATTGAACTGCATATGCCTTTCAATGGCTCATTTCTAAAATAGTTGATTTGATACCCATATCAAATGATGCAGTCCAGTGTTTCAATACAGGAAACCAATTCTAAACATAGCCCACTGAGATTTCTGTATTGAAAATCCACTGTTGTCCTTTAGCTAACCACCGAAGTGAATTTAGTGGCTGGGAAAACTGCCAGACAAACAGAAATACAAAGCAAACCATAGAATTACAACATTCAAGGAAGAAAAATTAGCAGTTTTCATATCCTGGTCCTGCTGGCAACTTCAATTCTACCCTGACAGAGACTCCAAGCTTTTAAGGTGAGAAGCCAGGCTTAATTTTGGTTACAACACTATATCTGCAGACTGACTACATTCTTTACATTTTTGTTATAAGACAGCTAGTAATGCTTCTTACATTGTTGGCATATGTGCACACTTGTCACAAGCACACATACATACATGTTTCAAATAATTAATCAAATTTTAAACAACAGTCTACTTACTGGTGAAAAACTAAAGTAAATAAAATATAATTACAATAATGAAAAGGAGGCCCTTCTTCACCAGTAGTTTTAACATAGGCATAAATGTAAAAACATAGTTAAAAGAACATATTATCAATGTTGGAAAAGAGAATAAGAGA
Source organism: Bubalus bubalis (assembly GCF_019923935.1). Lineage (NCBI taxonomy): Eukaryota > Metazoa > Chordata > Mammalia > Artiodactyla > Bovidae > Bubalus > Bubalus bubalis. The sequence goes on from NC_059173.1 coordinate 47,850,408, forward strand.
GTTATCAACCTGAAGATTGTACTTAACTGGAAGACAATTATTAAAATTTATATATATTATATATAATATTTTTTAAGTTTTGAAGTCATGTAACAGATAAAAATTCAGTCACTTTAATATGTCAAAATATTTAAAAATAATTTCAAAATTGATTCGTCTGAAATGATGTGCTTCTCATGCTTCCTCTTTACCTGTGTATGTGTTTAACTTGTAACAAGTAAAAATGCACAAAGTCTATATGAAGATAAGTAAAAACTACTGTTAAGATACCTTAATGAGACTTTCAATAAGGGGATATTAAAATATTTGATTTTATAAAGAGATAATTATCCTTACAATAGGAATCATATATTATTTGATCAAAATAAATCAATTTCCTAACATTTTGGGGAGACTTGTATATATCACAATTCAAAAAATTTTGTTTAAAGGACACAGATTCATATGTAATAAATACAAATATATGTAGCAAAATTTCTAAATGCTATGTATATAAAAATAGGATTGATTTTACATATAGATTAATTTTATACAATTTTGATTTGTTTATTTAGCTTATTTTTATTTCTTAAACTTTAAAATAATAATGTTGCCTTATTCAATTTTTTTAATTAGAGAAAATTAATTATAGAAACAGAAAAAAACACTTTAAAAATTTGTGTCCTACAAAAGATAAACTTGATGTTGGTTTGTGTGTTCATGTTTGTGTACTTTTGAAATTCAAAAATAAAAACAATGGTTCCTTAAGTCATTGTGGAGATTCAGATGTGCTAGATTAGGGAATTATAAATTAAAAGAAGAGAAAATGTTCTTTTACGAAAATATATATATATATAGTAAATTGTAATTCAAACAATTATATGTTCTTTTCTTACAAATTTGGCCAATATTCACAATTTCTGGAAACCCTTCAATATCTTGGGAGTGATTTCTATTATACCCAGTACACAATTATTTTCTAGGTTTATCTTTACTCTTATATTAAAATAAAATCATTTTACCTTATTATAATGCCAAATGCATTACAAAAAAACATGAATTTTAAAGTCATTATTTTATTATTTGAAGTACTAGGGTTATCTTAAACTATATTTTCATTGTATTTGACATTACAAAATTTATTCAGTTTCTATTCAACCTTGTGTTCTACAAATTATGCAGTGAATTTTTTCATCAAAAACAGAATATTGTAGAATAAGTATTTCTCTTCACCTAATATTTGCTACAAACAATTTATAGTCTCATTATTGACCAGTTGCTCCAAATTCTATAAAATAAAATTCAGTGGCAAAACATCATTCAGAATATTCTATTACTAAGCTCTTCAGTTCAGTTCAGTTCAGTTCAGTCACTCAGTATTACCTGACTCTTTGTTACCCCATGAATCCCAGCACGCCAGGCCTTCCTGTCCATCACCATCTCCCGGAGTTCACCCAAACTCATGTCCATAGAGTCGGTGATGCCATCCAGCCATCTCATCCTTTGTCGTCCCCTTCTCCTCCTGCCCCCAATCCCTCCCAGCATCAGAGTCTTTTCCAATGAGTCAACTCTTCGCATGAGGTGGCCAAAGTACTGGAGTTTCAGCTTTAGCATCATTCCTTCCAAGGAACACCCAGGGCTGATCTTTAGAACGGACTGGTTGGATCTCCTTGAAGTTCAAGGGACTCTCAAGAGTCTTCTCCAAAACCACAGTTCAAAAGCATCAATTCTTTGGTGCTCAGCTTTCTTCACAGTCCAACTCTCACATCCATACATGACCACTGGAAAAACCATAGCCTTGACTAGACGGACCTTTGTTGGCAAAGTAATGTCTCTGCTTTTGAATATGCTATCTAGGTTGGTCATAACTTTTCTTCCAAGGAGTAAGTATCTTTTAATTTCATGGCTGCAGTCACCATCTGCAGTGATTTTGGAGCCCAACAAGATAAAGTCTGATACTGTTTCCACTGTTTCCCCATCTATTTCCCATGAAGTGATGGGACCAGATGCCATGATATTCGTTTTCTGAATGTTGAGCTTCAGGCCAACTTTTCACTCTCCTCTTTCACTTTCATCAAGAGGCTTTTTAGTTCCTCTTCACTTTCTGCCATAAGGGTTACTTTGTTTAGAACATCTGCATATCTGAGGTTATTGATATTTCTCCCAGCAATCTTGATTTCAGCTTGTGCTTCTTCCAGCCCAGCGTTTCTCATGATGTACTCTTCATATAAGTTAAATAAGCAGGGTGACAATATACAGCTTTGACGTACTCCTTTTCTTATTTGAAACCAGTCTGTTGTTCCATGTCCAGTTCTAACTGTTGCTTCTGACCTGCATATAGGTTTCTCAAGAGGCAGGTCAGGTGGTCTGATATTCCCATGTCTTTCAGAATTTTCCACAGTTTATTGTGATCCACACAAATCTAAGCTCTTAGAACATTGTTAACTACCTGAGAATCATGTATGTTTTATAACAACAAATTAGTATATATAAAACTTATCAAATTTAAGAACTTTATTCCAGTTAAATTATTACTGTATTATTCATCATTGCACACACTTTGTAAAGAACTGAGAGGTCATTAACTCAGTTAATTTAAATATTGAGCATATCATGTATTTTCTCTAGTTATGCAGTTAAAAAACATGCTTATATCAATTAAAAGATGAGGGCAGCATCAAAGAGCTAGAGGTGATTGACTTAGGGCTTTAGATCCAATTTCTACTAGATCCCCACCAGGTTTTTAATGAACGAATCCTTCCAAAATATTTTCTTTAAAAAAAAAAAGAAAAAGCACATGTTTTTATTCACACATACCATTGCTTAAGACTATTTGTGGACCATGTTTTTTCATACTTCATTTTGAAAAAATAAAGAAGAGTGGTACTAGAAAGGGATCATATTTTCATACAGAGTTTGCATCAGAGCACATCACTCAATGCTTTAACAACCTCAGAGATGAGGCTCTAAATAAACAGAAAGTCCTTCAAGTGAGGCAGTTGTTCAAAGTCACTACATTGCAAAATAACAACATGGATTCAATCCAAAGACATAAGATTCCCTTATAGCACTATGAGTATCAGGCTCTATCACAAGGTTTTACTTTGAATTCCACAGTAATTATTTTTCTATTAGTTTCACATATATAACCTTAAGATAAATTTTCTTAAGATATATAGCCTTGTATTAGGTCAATTATATAAGGTAACTGAATACTTTGCTTATTATAGTATTTACATTCATAGATTACCCACACAAATTGTGTCAATAAATTTATCAAAAGATTTTATTCTTCAAATTTCTGGCCTGTTGAATAGCTAAGTTAAGTCAATGACAGACTCTTAAGAGAAGCATATGCCTAAATTCTTGGCTACACTAAATTTAGATGGGAGATTTACATTCTTGAATGAATTTAGGGTATACATTCTCTTACATACTTATTTAAATGTTTTAAATAATCAAGAAAATTAATGAGTTAAATAGTTATCATTTCTGTTTCTATTTTTTTTATTACTTGAGTGACTTAATTTGGTTCAGAAACTCAAAGTGTAACTTCTAAATAGCAGTTTCCTTTAAAATAAAGAGCAGGTTTTAAAAAGCACTCACTTGCATGAAAGCACAAATGGAAAATATCTCTGATCAAAATTAATTCAGTTGCATAACAGCCAATTTGTAACCAGAAGAATAAATATCTGCTGACACTAACTTTGGATGGAACATAATTTATCAGATAAAAACTAGAGGTCATGATGTATTTAAGACAGCTATTTGCAGAGCTGAATTTTGTTGCAAAATAATTTAGCTAGGACTTTTGAAGCAATTAATTCATTAAAGTCTGCCACTGATCAGCCTAAATAAGACATTTCTCTTCCCTTCAAATAAACAATAGACTATGCTCAGCCTATTAGATCTCTAAGTATTTTACAGTTTATAGTTTAAAAGTTTAGTGAGATAGATAAAAACTAATCACATAAAATATGCTCTTAAAAAAGTTTTTAGGAGATATCTACTAATGACTTTCTTTAGGATAAAAATATTTCAAAACTTGAATAAGCCAAAAATATATAAGATGAACAGCTATCCCTGTAGATACTGTGACTTATTAGTCAATTAGAAAAAATTGACAATTTAGGGCTTAAGTAAGTGTATCCTTTAGGATAGCTCAGTTTTAGAAAAGTAAAGACTTAATAGAATAAAATATAGCCTTATTTTACTAGTCTATATATATTTCTTTAGCATAAGAGATTTGCTATAGTGCTCATCTTTTAATTACTGATAACTACTGTGTTATTATTAGCTATTGTATTTTTTAGAAGGTTTAATTTGCAAATACAGGCTGGATGGCTCAGCCGGTAAAGAATCTGCCTGCAATGCAAGAGACACAGGAGACTTGGGTTTGATCGCTGGGTGGGGAAGTTGCCCTGGAGAAGGAAATGCCAACTCACTCCAATATTCTTTTCTAGAGAATCCCATGCACGGAGGAGTCTGGTGGGCTACAGTTCAAAGAGTAGCAAAGTGTTGGATATGACTGAGCAACTAAGCACACATATATACACACACAAGTAAGTTTTAAAAATTGTAGTATTATTCTAGTGTCTTCTACAGTTTGATGCCTTGCAACTATTGCTTGCAACCAAATTTCTGGTTCCCTTCTTCCTTATAAAATCATAATAATATTAATAATAAAAGTAAATTCAAGTACAAATATGGAGTCTCACAGAATCAGACACAACTGAAGCTACACAGCAGCAGCAGCAAGTACAAATATGCCATTGTGCATATGAATTTACCAAGACATATAAAAATGAATTTCTTAGAAAAATTAGAATAAGATCAGTCATTTCTAAACTGTTGCCTTTCAGGGGATATTTTCTTTTTACTATACATACTCACAAAAATGTATTGATTTAATGTTGATGTAAGTGATGGGATAGAACTATGAATGACAAAGGGCAGGGCTCTCTTGTTAGGGGACTTATCTTTTAACTTGAAAGAGAAACACACAAATTAAATATTTGCATATTAGAAGAGAATAAAGAAGGAGATGTGACAGTGACCAGCATAGTTGGAGGAAGAGAGTTTCTTTTCAATGAGTGATCAACCTTTATCCATCTGAGGAGGATCTCGCTGAAGGGAGATTCAAAAATGAAATTAGGCAAATCTCATAAAACTGAGAGAAACTAATTCAGTGTAGAGTGCAATTCTAAAGATTCATTAGAGAGAAATAACTTGTGTTATTAAAAGAAGACCAGTATGGCTAGAGTGAAATATACAAGGGGGAGGTGGTACAAATGAAAATCAGAATGTGGGGGGACCTGATTAGACAGGACCTTGCGTGCCTCTATGGTTCTTTTTTGTATTATTTTATTCTCCAGGTGAACATTGAAATAAAATGCAAATGTTAAGACTCCTCCATTATTGGGAATAATTGATATTATACTAAAAATAATCCAAGAATCATCAGAATCTAAAGATAATACTTCTATGTACATACTACCAGTAACATAGCAATTTTCTCACCTCTAATTAATAATAATTGACCTTAAACAAACTAAAATGCAATATAATTTGTGTCATAATTTGGCATAATAATATGCAATAAAATTTACTTCTTCATATAATGATTAAAATAACTATGTAAGACTATGCTATGTATCTACTATCTCAGAAAATTATTCAAATAGTAAAATGGTAAGTCCTAAATGACAAACAGGGTGGTATTTTAAGTGAGGGACATTTCATGGAGGACAGAAAGTTGAAAAACTATATTTTATCAGTATATTAGGTTTGTTACTTTGTTTAGAACATGATGTGAAAAAATTATTTCACTGAAGTTAAGAACGTATGTTAACAAAATGGTTAAAAATTGAAAGCAAAGATATATTGGTAGTACTGTCATAAATTTATATTTTGAATAATTCAAGATTTTATTTCACAAGATCTGTATTAGTAGTGATAATTTTGTCTGTAAAACAAAATTTCAAATGTAGTTGCTTAAGCATGTAGAGATTCGTTCTTCTATAATAAAATTAGTCCAAAGAAATATGGTCCAGGTTTAAAACAATAGTTCTAATACTATTAAATCTATCATAATAAATATTTGTTCTGTAAAACATTAAAAAATATGTACATTAACAAATGAATCAAATAATATGGAAAAAAGCCTTTTATTGATGACTTAGACACAAAATGGCACATTTTGTCTCAATGCAGCATACTTCACATTTGAAGCTTTTTATCAAAGTATCATTCAGTTCAGTCACTCAGTTGTGCCCGACTCTTTGCGACCCCATGAATCACAGCACGTTGGTCGTCCCTGTCCATCACCAATACCCGGAGTTCACTCAAACTCATGTCCATCGAGTCGATGATGCCATCCAGCCATCTCATCCTCTGTCATTCCCTTCTTCCACTGCCCCCAATTCCTCCCAGCATCAGGATCTTATCCAATGAGTCAACCCATCGCATGAGGTGGCCAAAATATTGGAGTTTCAGCTTCAGCATCATTCCTTCCAATGAACACCCAGGACTGATCTCCTTTAGAATGGACTGGTTGGATCTCCTTGCAGTCCAAGGGACTCTCAAGAGTCTTCTCCAACACCACAGTTCAAAAGCATCAATTCTTCAGCACTCAGCTTTCTTCACAGTCCAATTCTCACATCCATACATGACCACTGGAAAAACCATAGCCTTGACTACACGGACCTTTGTTGGCAAAGTATAATTGACATCATATTTGAAAATTTTTAACTGCTACCACAAATTTAGTGTAGAATATGCCAAAATAGATCATTTCTCCCTTATTATATTTTATAAAGATATATCTAGCAGATAGACCATATGTATTTTTAAACTTTTTTATTATAATTTCCAAACATTCATGAAAAGCTATATACTTTCCACAATTGTCTTTGTGAAAAGCACTACAAACTGTAAAGTACACATGTTATTTAAAATATAAATATATCAAAATGCAGTATTATAGAAATTAGTATTACTGCTTCTTGACTGTAGTAAGAAAATACAGAATTTTCTTTTTGTTAGAAAGTGGTATACACTATATTAAGTTCCTTACAGAATTAAACAATGTGAAAAGTTAAGCATCAATTATTTATTGAAGAATAAGGAAAAAGAAAATATGAGCCACATTTAGTTTCTAAACATTTAGTTTAGAATAGAGATATTTGCTATAATTTGGAAAAGTCTTTTTGATAGGCTATATATACTTCAAACGACACCAAATCAGTATAAAATGCTGAGTCATGAGCATGCAATTTCAGAACTTCAGTGTTGAAAAGACTCAGAATGATGAAAATCAAGATGGCTGAGGTAATTTCAAGCAGAATAATGTACTTCATTTTTTATCTACTTGTAACATATGGTTTTAAGAACATTAAAAAGTACTTGCCTCATATGTTTCCTTTGTCAGCATTTGACTTGCTATATAAATATTTCATCCCTTAACTTTTTCTCTGTTATTTGAATTAGCTGAATGTTCATCTTAAATTCATTTGTTATTTTTATTTCAATAATATTCTATCAGCACCTATTTTATTTCCTCTTCTGACTTATTTTCACTGCCCTGCACCTTTCCAGAGAATGTCAAGTCAATGCTCTGAAGATAGGTCCTTTTGTCTTCTGCAGAGCCGAGTGTCCCCTTTCATCTTAGAATTTCTTCATCTCTCATAAAAATAGAGTGAAGACTGTACTCTCATTTTAAATACAAAACTATTACTATCCTTTAGGAAATTCTTCCCCCCTTATTTCTTGATGCTTTTAGGTGTACTTATGATAGGATTCTTAACAATTTTTTTCTTTTTTTCAGCTTCCTTTATGATTGAAAATGGTGGTGAGCACTTTGTATATTCCCTGTCTGCAGAGACCTCCTTATCTGATGGTAAAAATTGGTCTTTTCATTTTGCTGAAGAAATTCATTGTCTCTGCTACATTTGAAAAAGCAGTGATGATAATTTTGGTTTAAAGTTCTGACAGTTATAAAATCTTAGTGAAATTTTATAATATTCTCTTATTCTGCTTCTTTTTCTATAGGGAAAATTTTAAATTTCTTCTTTAATTTTACACTACTTTCAATTGTTTTCTCCTCAGATTTCTTTCTCCCATTTCTTAAATTTTAGGAGGCCAAATGCAAACCTATGTGTGTAATTATTGTATAAAATATTGAGAGTAACACCATGTTCTTCTGTATATTCTTGCCACCTCTTCTTAGTATCTTCTGCTTCTGTTAGGTACATACCATTTCTGTCCTTTATTGAGCCAATCTTTGCATGAAATATTCCCTTGCTATCTCTAATTTTCTTGAAGAGATATCTAGTCTTTCCCATTCTGTAGTTTCCCTCTATTTCTTTGTATTGATGGCTGAAGAAGGCTTTCTTATCTCTCCTTGCTGTTCTTTGGAAATATGCATTCAAATGGGTATATCTTTCCTTTTCTCCTTTGCTTTTCACTTCTCTTCTTTTCAAAGCTATTTTTAAGGCCTCCTCAGACAGCCATTTTGCTTTTTTGCATCTAAGAAGTGGTGGCAAGAATACACAGAAGAACTGTACAAAAAAGATCTTCACGACCCAGACATCCTGGTATGTGAAGTCAAGTGGGCCTAGAAAGCATCACTACAAACAAAGCTAGTGGAGGTGATGGAATTCCAGTGGAGCTATTTCAAATCCTGAAAGATGATGCTGTGAGGGTGCTGCACTCAATATGCCAGCAAATTTGGAAACTCAGCGGTGGCCAGAGGACTGGAGAAGGTCAGTTTCTATTCAAATCCCAAAGAAAGGCAATGCCAAAGAATGCTCAAACTACCGCACAATTGCACTCATCTCACACGCTAGTAAAGTAATGCTCAAAATTCTCCAAGCCAGGCTTCAGCAATACATGAACAGTGAACTTCCAGATGTTCAGGCTGGTTTTAGAAAATGCAGAGGAACCAGAGATCAAATTGCCAACATCCGCTGGATCATGGAAAAAGCAAGAGAGTTCCAGAAAAACATCTATTTCTGCTTTATTGACTATGCCAAAGCCTTTGTACTGTGTGGATCACAATAAACTGTGGAAAATTCTGAAAGAGATTGGAATACAAGATCACCTGACCTGCCTCTTGAGAAACCTATATGCAGGTCAGGAAGCAACAGTTAGAATTGGACATGGAACAACAGACTGGTTCCAAATAGGAAAAGGAGTACATCAAGGCTGTATATTGTCACCCTGCTTATTTAACTTCTATGCAGAGTACATCATGAGGAACACTGGGCTGGAAGAAGCACAGGCTGGAATCAAGATTGCTTGGAGAAATATCAATAACCTCAGATATGCAGATGACACCACCCTTATGGCAGAAAGTGAAGAGGAGCTAAAGAGGCTCTTGATGAAAGTGAAAGAAGAGAGTGAAAAGTTTGGCTTAAAGCTCAACATTCAGAAGATCATGGCATCTGGTCCCATCACTTCATGGGAAGTAGATGGGGAAACAGTAGAAGCAGTGTCAGACTCTATTTTTGGGGGCTCCAAAATCACTGCAGATGGTGACTGCAGCCATGAAATTAAAAGACACTTACTCCTTGTAAGAAAAGTTATGACCAATCTAGAGTCATAGTCAAAAGCAGAGACATTACTTTGCCAACAAAGGTCCATCTAGTCAAGGCTGTGGTTTTTCCAGTGGTCATGTATGGATGTGAGAGTTGTACTTTGAAGAAAGCTGAGCACCAAAGAATTGATGCTTTTGAACTGTGGTGTTGGAGAAGACTCTTGAGAGTCCCTTGGACTGCAAGGAGATCCAACCAGTCCATCCTAAAGGAGATCAGTCCTGGGTGTTCATTGGAAGGACTGATGCTGAGTCTGAAACTCCAATACTTTGGCCACCTCATGCAAAGAGTTGACTCATTAGAAAAGACCCTGATGCTGGGAGGGATTGGGGGCAGGAGGAGAAGGGGAGGACAGAGGATGAGATGGCTGGATGGCATCACTGACTCGATGCACATGAGTTTGATTGAACTCCGGGAGTTGGTGATGGACAGGGAGGCCTGGCGTGCTATGATTCATGGGGTCACAAAGAGTCGGACGTGACTGAGTGACTGAACTGAACTGAACACCATGTTGAATATTCACCATAGCAATAGAATAAAACTAAACTTCCATCAATTAAATCTACATGTACCTAAGTTTTTACTTGATGCAATATATTTAAGTAGAGATTTATGCATTTAATCTACACGTAAATGAATATGAGATAATTTTAAAGTATGTAACAAAACTACTTATTTATATATAACATATTCATGCTTTTCAATATGTATTATGCAATAATTTTACCACTTATGATAAAATAATTACAGATAGTTTTCAATCGATTCTATATCATCACTTTTTTCTTGGACTTTTATATGAGAGAAATATTCTCTTTGGTTTGTAAAGAAAATAAATTTAATTAATGCATTATTTTATATTATTTTTATCATTTTTCTTTTTATAAACTGTCCCACTATATATAATCAAACTTAATTCAAAAACCTAGAAATTTTTCTTCTAATAACACAGTTCTTTACAGGAAGTTTTCATCAAGTTGGATTTTTTTCATTCTAAGCTCTGTGCACAAAGTCAGATTTGCTTCATGGTTATTTATCCAGTACCTGCTTCTTGCTAGTCACTAGGCTGAATGCTCTGATTATCTATCAATTATAATTATTAATTATCTATTTAATAATGTTTACTGAATAAATTTTTTCTTTAAGCAATTTAAGTATAGTAACTGCACATTATTAAATGGTATCTAATTCTGATTTTTATGGTAATATTAATAGAAATCCACTTTTAAACAGTAAGTTTAAATATGAAATAACTTATAAGACAATTTCATTGTACTTAAATCCATAGTTGGGTTTCCAAAATGTCTTTTTACTCTAAACTTTTAGTTTCTAAATTACCAATAGTAAAGAAACACTGACATAACTGCATGACTTTTTATTTTGCCTTTATCAGTGTGTAGTCTTGTACAGTCACTTAAACTCACTGTGCTTTAAATTCTTAATCTATGAAATATAAAAAATAATAACTCCCAAATTCAGCTGAAACACAGATTAACTGAACTGATTACATTGTGGGAACTTAATAAGTGATCATTATTGCAATTGTTTTATTTTTATTACTACAATAAATAGTTCAAACTAGAAAGTTTAATTGATCTAAAATGCTTAGAAGAATTTCTGACAGATAGTAACTAGCCAATTTAATTCATGTATGTATTAGTAGAGGTAGTGATAGCATTTGTTCAACAGCACTGGAATTATTTTATGTTAGGTTTCTTGAATCACATGGAAGTTATTTACTAAATTTGTTCAAGACGGAAACTTGTATGAGAGTAAGTGAAAGTCACTCAGTCATGTCCGACTCTGTGACCCCATGGACCGTAGCACACCAGGCTCCTCTGTCCATGGAATTCTCTAGGAAAGAATACTGGAATGAGTAGTTAGTTAATCTTTTCTCCAGGGTATCTTCCTGTCCCAGGGACTGAATCTAGGTCTTCTGCATTACAGGCAGATTCTTTACCGTTTGAGCCAGGAAGGGTAAGAAGTTAAGCAAGACTGCAGGTTTGGCTCAGCCTTATCCTATCAGAACTCTGGAAAATAGATTGAACTTCAAAGTTCAGCCTGATTTTATTTTTCCCCAGGGAAACTGAGTATTTATGATTAAATCTGTCATCCATTAGCTTACGCCATCTTGTCAGGATCAAATTTCCAGGCAATTCATTGCTGATGGCTTGACTTACCTACTTATCAAGTCTTCAAAGAAGATGTTAACTATTAATAGCTAAGCGAACTGATAAAAGGAATCCTAAGGTTGCAGGTTTAGGTATCAACAGTCTGCTTTGTGAAATTTTTGCCTCCCACAAGTCTTTGATCAACTCAGTCTAAGTCTTGGTTTCTTATTTTACTTTATTATGCCATTTATTAATAGTCCCAAATTACTATATTTTCTCAATATGTTGAATTGAAGAGAATAACAGTAAAATATATAAATAAATGCTATCACAAGTTAATGAGATAAATAAAGGAAGATAAGATTTAATGTTCAAAATTTTGGGCAGGAACTCTCATTTTCTGGTTCAAGAAGACATGGATGGTCTTCAGATAAATATATATCATTTCTGGAAATTATATAAATATGTGCTTCTAAATGGGCTTCTCTGGTGGCTCAGCTGGTAAAGAATCCACCTGCAATGTGGGAGACCTGAGTTCAATCCCTAAATATGCATATATTTTTATAGAAATATAATTATATTCTAAAAAAATGTTATAACATGAAATATTGGAGAATCTCTGATGTAGAGTTTGAAAATTATTTGGCAATATTAACATGACAAATCTGTGAAGTCCTGGGCCTCAACTTGGCTTAATTTTAATTAATATTTATCTATAATAATTGTTATGGTTGTTGTTGTTTATTTGCTAAATCATGTCTGACACTTTGTGACTGTAGTCCACCAGGCTCCTTTGTTCATGGGATTTCCCGGGCAAGAATACTGGAGTGGGTTGCTATTTCCTTCTCCAGGAGATCTTCCTGAGCCAGGGATCGAACCTGTGGCTTCTGCTGCATGACCTGCATTGCAGGCAGATTCTTTACCTCTGGGTCACTGGGGAAGCCTATCTATAAGAATAAGAGGATACAATTTTCTAATTGCACAATAACTTGATTGGAATATTTCTAACTGCTGCTGCTGCTGCTAAGTCGCTTCAGTTGTGACCGACTCTGTGCGACCCCGTAGACAGCAGCCCACCAGGCTCTGCCATCCCTGGGCTTCTCCAGGCAAGAACACTGGAGTGGGTTGCCATTTCCTTCTCCACTGCGTGAAAGTGAAAAGTGAAAGTGAAGTCGCTCAGTCCTGTCGGACTCTTCGGGACCCCATGGACTGCAGCCTACCAGGCTCCTCCATCCATGGGATTTTCCAGGCAAGAGTACTGGAGTGGCTTGCCATTGCCTTCTCCAAATAGTTCCAGCACCACATATTAAACCCTTGTCCCCAGTGTTAGGATTAAACAGTGCTCCAATTGTTCACAATTTAAAGTATGATTTCTTTTGGTTTCTTATCATTTCCTCATGATTTCAGTATTATTTTTTGTCTTGAGATCTTATGTTTCAGCAGTTTAGATAAACATGATATTGTACCTGGAGTGTAGAAGGATTAGACTAGAGGAACAGAGAAGAAACCATCATCATTTACACTTTCCCCAATTGCCTAAAATTGCTAGTCATTTCTAATTGTAATTGACTTAATTATAATACTGAAGATGCAATTTTCAGTTTAAGAGGCAGTATAGCCTAAGAGTTAAGGGTAAGTTATTTAACTTTTTTTGTCTGTTTCTTCATCTGTATAATGTAATTAGAATAATAATTTCTCTCTTTGCTTCTTTGAAGTTTAAAGGAGTTGATAACTCCTTAGTGCTTCAATAGAGCCTAGCACACAGGAGTACTCAGTAATTATTAGTTATTTATCATATAAAGATTCTCAGTGAATGCTATTATGATGATCCTATTTAAAGAAAAATAATTTAATGAAAACAGAGCAGTTTGAGAAGGAAGATTATCTAAACCAACGCCTTTAATTTGTGGAATTGTTTACAAAAACCTTAGAGCATGAGAGGCATCTCATCAGTGTGGTATTCTGCATTTATCCATTCAGAGTGAAGCATGCCTACCTGAAAGCTGTTCATTAGCATCATCATCTCCTTTTAATTATCAGCAACAGAAATTAACAATAGCTTAAATAGTAACATGAAACACTGGAGCTGCCCATCACTACTAATGATGACACAATTCATTATAAAGAGTGATTTTAGATTTGGATACTAATTATAAAGGTGTGTGGTCATCTTCCAACAATCAGAGTTAAATATTCTGAAAATTAAACTATTATATTCTTCAAATGATATATGAGTTCTTTGATTGTAATTGTACTTATCATTTATTAAAGACAATCAAGTGCTTTTCTGATGAAATTTAGATTTAGCCTGGGTTCACATAGAATACTTTGAATATTGCAAAAAATAAAAATAAAGAAGGAAAACACCTCAATACCACTCAGCAAGAAACTGGCTTGATCTAAAAGAAAAAACAAAAACAAAAGCAGTTTTTAGATTTAGCAAAAAATAAAAAAGAAGGTAAAACTTTTTATTAGAATACAACTATGAATTCAGTTGGATTTTGAGAAACTTTACAGAATCAGGTATGATTATTTTTATTTCTATTAAATGAAATGAGTCTAAAAATACACATTGTTCTTGATTACTTCTGTATAATATATAATGCAATTAAACATGTATATCTAGCTGTAGAGATTAAATTTTGGTCTTCATAATTATACTTAATATTGCTCTTTTTGACAAAAGGATGAGCATGTCTAGCACGAATTTTAAGAGGAAAGATCTTTTAACACAATTTTTCCAAATATTTATATGAATTTTTCTGAATATGCCTTCTCAGAATGATAAACGGTTATGTTCTAAAATTTATTTTATTAGCTATTGATCAGTATATCCTTATAAACTTACAGCCAATATATCTTTTTTTTAGTTTAGGAGACCATTTTCCAAGCAGGAATCTTAAGGCCTTTTGTAAAACTTTATAATTTTCATTTTCTTGTTATTACTATTCCATATAATCTCTGACCATATCAGTTCTCTCCTTGATTTTTAAAGCAGACCACCTAGATGAGATGAGATTCTATGAAACAACTTTTCTCTTAAGAATTAGCTACATTGATATATCAAGACAGATGTAGACCAGTTTATTTCCTCCAAGGCTGCTGAGCTGTATTAAATCTAAAGACGCTATTCATATTGTATTCTGGAATTGTGCTCTGGGAAAGCATTCGTATAGAATTCAATGACTATGATGTCCATCAAAGTTGAATAGAAAATATAATTTTTCTAAACCTTATTCATTGTTATCATAATTCCTTAATATAAACTCATAGTATAACAATTCTATTTTTCTTGTTGTTGTTCAATCACCAAGTTATGTCCAACTCTTCATGAGCCTGTTGGGGGAGTGTGGTTCTGTCTCATCACAACAAAATTTGAAGCAACAGACCAGCGTTATAGCTCTCGGATGGATCAGTGTTACAGATCTGTGTTACAGCTTAGTTTTATTTAGAAAATAAACGAAAATACATCCTTGAGGCAAGAGGGTATGAGGACCAAAAGACACAAAGAGAAGGAGAGCGAGAGAGAGCCCCAACCCTTTGGCTCCTCTTTTTATGTTTTTTTCTCCTCACCCTGGGCCTGCTTTATGTAAACTGGCTAGCCAGGAGTGCTGTTTGTTGTACCTGAGGTCCTCACTCTGGTCCTCGGACCTTCCTTTGTTTTATTTTCACAGGATTTTCCTTCCTTGTCTTTTAGCCATTGCCATTCTGGACTCCTTTTTCCTATTCTAACTACCTAACAACCCCATGGACTGTAGCATGTCAGGCATCCTTGTCCTTCACTATCTCCTAGTGTTTGCCCAAGTTCATGTCCATTGAATCAGTGATTTTTCTTATAAATGTATTTAAAAGACAATATGAAATATACAGTGTAGTCACAATTGTTATCCAAAATAATTCATTGAAAACCAA
The DNA here is from genome assembly GCF_019923935.1 of Bubalus bubalis. NCBI lineage: Eukaryota > Metazoa > Chordata > Mammalia > Artiodactyla > Bovidae > Bubalus > Bubalus bubalis. The sequence goes on from NC_059173.1 coordinate 47,866,003, forward strand.
ATCTATATCTGATTTATAAATTTCAATCTATATCTATATTTTACAAGTCCTACAATATTCCAAAGATAAATATTACTTGTTTTTGTCTTTATTATCTTACATTTGTATAAAATATTATGCCCATCTATACTTCCATAAAATTTTTATCATTTTTTCAATCAAGTGGCTTATCTTAATTATATATATATATGCTAAAACTTTTAGTTTTTATAAGTATGTTTAAAAATCCCTCTTCAATATTAGACTGCACTAAGAAAGATACAATGATCTTGAGTTTTTTTTATAATACACACGGTAACTAGCAGAAAATTGGATACACAATCTTTTTAGTGTAATACAGGAGGGACTCCCTTCCTGAAAGATAAAGTAGACCTGTGGGCATGGAACGAACCTGGACTTGGTGACTGACAGATGTTCAGTGACATCTGGCAAGTATCCAGATTGAAATATGTGATTGAAAGGTCCATCCTCTTGATGCCAAGATGGTTGAAACTACCCTGTACTAACTCCTCCTTTTTTTTTTTTTTTTTTTTTTTTGAGTCACTCAGTTGTGTCTTACTCTTTGAATAGTCCATGGAACTCTCTAGGCCAGAATACTGGAGTGAGTTGCCTTTCCCTTTTCCAGGGATCTTCCCAACCCAGGGATTGAAACCAGGTCTACCACATTGCAGGTGGATTCTTTACCAGCTGAGCCACAAGGGAAGCCCTATACTACCTCTGGGAAGGTGGAAAAGGAGAGGAAATTGTGAGATGGCAGGAGCAGCCAGGAGAGGAAGTCAGAACTTTGAACTTGACTCAACATTTGCTGAGACTCTTTTTAAAGTTAGAGATACTGAAGTGAAGTGAAGTGAAGTGTAGTTGCTCATTCGTGTCTGACTCTTTGCTACCCCATGGACAGTAGCCTACCAGGCTCCGCCATCCATGGGATTTTCCAGGCAAGAATACTGGAGTGGGCTGCCATTTCCGTCTCCAGGGGATCTTCCCAATCCAGGGATCGAACCCGGGTCTCCTGCATTGCAGACAGACGCTTTACCATTTTAGCCACCAGGGAAGAGATACTGAGTCATCTCTAAAACTCAGTCTTAACCAATATTAAGTAGATAAGGGGATACAAGAACAAAAAAGGATTAGTAACAAACAATAAGAATATTGTTTAGTCTCTATGTCATATCTGAAATTTTGCGACCCCAAGGACAATAAAAAACTTGGGTTCTATTGCACATATAATTTCTAGTGCACATCTAACTTGTATTGTTCTACGTATATATTTCATAACACAAGATGCCATAGTTTTGAGGCAGACATAACCACACACAATGGTAATCAAGTATTTTCATTAGAAATAATATGCCATGTACTGTTCTAGTCACTGGTCATGAATTGAATAAAAATCAGTATTATACCTGCTTTTATGAAAATTGTACCTTAGTAGAAGAGAGATAGTAATTACATAATAATAATAATAAATTCAACATTAAAAACAATTGTCTTTAAAAATGTGGAGCAGGGAGAAAACACTATAAAGTTTCTCACAAAAGGGTATGTCTTGAACTTGGAAGACTGGAGGAACTGGGGGTGACAAAGAACACTGTCTGACCTGTGACCTGAGCTCTGAAGAATGTCCTGGAGTTAATTAATGTGTTTCAGAGGGGAGAAAGACCTGTTTTACTCTCTCAGCTTGTAGAAAATTTAGAAATTCTAAAGGAGAGGACAGGTTTTTCCAAATCCCCTGTTTGTGTCCTTTGAATCTTAAAACTCTGCTTTTCTTCCTAACACTTCTTTCCTGAAGAATGAATGTCTAAATCTAGCTTGAATTGGGAAACAAAAGTGGAAAAGAGAAAAATGAAAACATTTGTCCTCAAAATATACTCTTAAGAGAGTAAAAAGGCAAGATACAAACTGTGAAAAAGTACTAGTCAAAAAAAATATTATAAGACTTGCATGCAGAATAAATTTTAAAACATCATTTATAAAATATAAAGTGTTAAAAATGAGTAAAATTTTAGAAAATATTATTCATTGAAAGATATATTACTGATAAATAACTTTTTAAAAGATGCTCAAAATAATTAGTTATTCAGTTCAGTTCAGTCGCTCAGTTGCGTCCGACTCTTTGCAACCCTATGAATCACAGCACGCCAGGCCTCTCTGTCCATCACCAACTCCCGGAGTTCACTCAGACTCATGTCCATTGAATCGGTGATGCCATACAACCATCTCATCCTCTGTCGTCCCCTTCTCCTCCTGTCCCCAATCCCTCCCAGCATCAGAGTCTTTTCCAATAAGTCAACTCTACGCATGAGGTGGCCAAAGTACTGGAATTTCAGCTTCAGAATCAGTCCTTCCAATGAACACCCAGGACTGATCTCTTTTAGGATGGACTGGTTGGATCTCCTTGCAGTCCAAGGGACTTTCAAGAGTCTGATCCAACACCACAGTTCAAAAGCATCAATTCTTTGGTGCTCAGCTTTCTTCACAGTCCAACTCTCACATCCATACATGACCACTGGAAAAACCATAGCCTTGACTAGACGGACTTTGTTGGCAAAGTAATATTTCTGCTTTTCAATATACTCTCTAAGTTGGTCATAACTTTCCTTCCAAGGAGTAAGTGTCTTTTAATTTCATGGATGCAATCAACATCTGCAGTGATTTTGGAGCCAAAAATAAATAAGTAAATAAATAAAGTCTGACACTGTTTCCACTGTTTCCCCATCTATTTCCCATAAAGTGATGGGACCAGATGCCATAGTCTTTGTTTTCTGAATGTTGAGCTTTAAGCCAACTTTTTCATTCTCCTCTTTCACTTTCAACAAGAGGTTTTTGAGTTCCTCTTCACTTTCTGCCATAAGGGTGGTGTCATCTGCATATCTGAGGTTATTGATATTTCTCCCGGCAATCTTGATTCCAGCTTGTGCTTCTTCCAGCCCAGTGTTTCTCATGATGTACTCTGCATAGAAGTTAAATAAGCAGGGTGACAATACACAGCCTTGATGTACTCCTTTTCCTATTTGGAACCAGTCTGTTGTTCCATGTCCAGTTCTAGCTGTTGCTTCCTGACCTGCATATAGGTTTCTCAAGAGACAGGCCAGGTGGTCTGGTATTCCCATCTTTTTCAGAATTTTCCACAGTTTCTTGTGATCCACACAGTCAAAGGCTTTGGCATAGTCAATAAAGCAGAAATAGATGTTTTTCTGGAACTCTCTTGCTTTTTCCATGATCCAGTGGGTGTTGGCAATTTTATCTCTGGTTCCTCTGCCTTTTCTAAAACCAGCTTGAACATCTGGAAGTTCATGGTTCACATATTGCTGAAGTCTGGCTTGGAGAATTTTGAGCATTACTTTACTAGCATGTGAGATGAATGCAATTGTGCGGTAGTTTGAGCATTCTTTGGCATTGCCTTCTTTGGGATTGGAATGAATCCCAGTCCTGTGGCCACTGCTGGGTTTTCCAAAGTTGCTGGCATATTGGGTGCAGCACTTTCACAGCATCATCTTTCAGGATTTGAAATAGCTCCACTGGAATTCCATCACCCCCACTAACTTTGTTCCTAGTGATGCTTTCTAAGGCCCACTTGACTTCACATTCTAGGATGTCTGGCTGTAGGTGAGTGGAAATGCAAATTAGAACCACAGTAAGATACCACTACATACCTGTTGAAATGACTAAAATGAAATACTACTGATGGCAAATGAGACATGCAGGTAGCTAATAAACACATGAAAAGATGTTCAACATCCCTCACTATTCAGTTCAATTCAGTTCAGTTCAGTCTCTCAATCGTGTCCGACTCTTTGTGACCCCATGAATCGCAGCATGCCAGGCCTCCCTGTCCATCACCAATTCCCGGAGTTCACTTTTAGAAAAATGCAAATCAAAATTATAATGAGGTAAAACCTCACATGCCTCAGAATGGCCATCATCAAAAAATCTACAAACAATAAATGCTGGAGAGGGTGTGGAAAAAAAGGAATCCTCCTACACTGTTGGTGGGAATGCAAACTAGCACAGCCACTATGGAAAACAATGTGACGATTCCTTAAAAAAAATGGAAATAGAACTGCCATACGACCCACCAACCCCACTGCTGGGCATACACACCAAGGAAACCAGAATTTAAAGAGACACAGTGTACCCCAATGTTCATTGCAGCACTGTTTACAATAGCCAGGACATGGAAGCAACCTAGAAGTCCATCGGCAGACAAATGGATAAGAAAGCTGTGGTACAATACACAATGGGATATTACTCAGCTATTAAAAAGAATGCATTTGAATCAGTTCTAATGAGGTGGATGAAACTGGAGCCTTTTATACAGAGTGAAGTAAGTCAGAAAGAAAAACACCAATACGTGTATTAAGGCATATATATGGAATTTAGAAAAACGGTAACAATGACCCTATATGTGAGACAGCAAAGAGACGCAGATATAAGAACAGATTTTGGACTCTGGGAGAAGGCGTGGGTGGGATGATTTGAGAGAATAGCATTGAAACATGTATATTGTCATATGTGAAATAGATCGCCAGTCCAGGATCAATGCATTAGGCAGGGTGCTCAGGGCTGGTGCACTGGGATGACCCTGAGGGATGGGATGGGAAGGGAGGTGGGAAGGAGGGTCAGGATGGGGAACACATGTACACCCATGGCTGATTCATGTCAACGTATGGCAAAAACCACCACAATTTGTAACGTAATTAGCCTCCAATTAAGAAAAAAAAAGAATAATAAAAAAGATTATTCAGTAGTGAAAAATAAAATAAAATAAATGATGGCAAGGGTGTGAAGAAAAGGGAAGCCCCTTGCACTGTTGGTGGGAATGCAAGTTGATTTAGCCACAATGAAAAACAGTATGGAGATTCCCTAAAAAACTAGGAATAAAACTATCACATGATACAACAATCCCACAACTGGTTATATACCCTGAGGAAATCATAGTTGAAAAAGACACAGGTACCCCAATATTCATCACAGCGCTATTTACAACAGAACATTTGAAAAACTAAGATCATGGCATCTGATCCCATCACTTCAGGGCAAATAGATGGGGAATAAATGGAAACAGTGAGAGACTTTATTTTCTTGGGCTCTAAAATAACTGCAGATGTGTGACTGCAGCTGTGAAATTAAAATATGTGTGCTCCTTGGAAAAAAACTTTGACAAACCTAGACAGTGTATTAAAAAGCAGAGACATCACTTTGCTGACAAAAGTCCATATAGTCAAAGCTATAGTTTTTTCAGTAGTCAAGTATGAATGTGAGAGTTGGACCATACAGAAGGCTGAGAGCCAAAGAATGCATGCTTTTGAACCGTGGTTTTGGAGAAGACTCTTGAGAGTCACTTACAAAGCAAGGAGATCAAACCAGTCAATCCTAAAGGAAAACCTTTCTGAATATTCATTGGAAGGACTGATGCTGATGCTGAAGCTCCAATACTTTGGCCACCTGATACAAAGGGCCAACTCATTGGAAAAGCCCTTCTGTTGGGAAAGATTGAAGGCAGAAGGAAAAGGGGATGACAGGGGATGACAGAGGATAAGATGATTGGATGGCATCATCAACTCAATGGACATGAGTTTGAGCAAACTCCAGGAGATGGCAAAGGACAGGGAAGCCTGGCATGCTGCAGTCCATGGGGTCACAAAGAGTCAGGCGTGACTTAGCAGCTGAAAAATAAAGGACATGGAAGCAACCCACCTGTCCATCGACAGATGAATGAATAAAGAAGCTGTGGTACATATATAGAATGGAATATTACTCAGTCATAAAAAGGAAAGTATATGAGCCAGTTCTAGTAAGGTGGATGAACGTAGATCCTATTACACACAGTGAAATAAGTCAGAGAGAGAAAGACAAATATTGTACATTAATGCATATATTTTGAATCTAGGAAGACAGTACTGATGAACCTAGCTACAGGGCAGCAATGGAGACACAGACATAGAGAACAGACTGTAGACACAGTGGGGAAAGAGAGGGTAGAACAAACTGAGAGAGTAGCAATGAAACATATATATTACCATATGTAAAATTAGATAGCCAATGGAAATTTGCTGTATGACATAGGCCTCTCAAATCCAGTGCTCTGTGACAGCATAGAGGGATAGGATGGGGTGTGAGGTGGGGGGAGGTTTAAGAGGGAGGGGACATACCTATTCCTATGGCTGATTCATGCTGATATATGGCAGAAATCAACACAATATTGCCAAGCAATTATCCTCCAATTAAAAATAAATAAATTTAAATTAAAAAGACAGTTGTATTCATCCAATCAGCAAAGAGTAAGCTACAGGATAACTGTAAAGGGCAAGATAATAAACATGTTTTATCCTTTCAGGCTATACATTCCCTGTTCTGATTATTCAACACTGACATCACAACACAAAAGGGGCCATAGACAATGCATAAATAAACGGGCCAATACACTTTATAAAAACAGGCTGTGGGTAGATTTGGTCAAAAGGGCATAGTTTGCCAATCCTTGAATTAATTCACCATGATTCCTTAAATATTAATAAGCTCTTTGTTCTTATAATTGCGTTCAGAGCTTAACACTTAAAAGGTATTAAATAAAAATTCACTACGAATGAGTTAAATAACAAATGTGTGTTTAGATTACAACCCTCAGATTTCTCTCTCTCTGTTCCAAATGAACGTTCTCTCCTGTGTAAGCAGTAGTTTCTTTCTAAGCATGTAATTGGCCTGGCAAAATAGAGAGAGGGAGCCGAGAATCTGGTGGCATTTCACACCAAGTCCAAAGAACTGTTACTGCTTTTGCCAGACTTATTTTCTGCCAAAATCTGGACTCAATCTTTTCATTAAAGGAGACATAGTAACTACTGGAATCATAGCATTTATCTGAATGCATTTATCTGAATTGTTTACTGAAATTGTCAGTAAACAATTTCATTCCTGACTCATTTCCCCTCTGTCTAATAAAATTTTCTGGTTATGGGAAAAAAAAATACAAGAAGCTAATGATGGCAAATGAGAATATGAAAGCAACTTGAAATTTTAAACATTGTTGTTAGTTATACAAAATAGTAGAGGCACTTTGGAAATTATTTTCAGTCCTTTTTTCTTCGATAAAAATTTATTCACCAAACAACTCAGAAATTTGACATTCCACTTAATGGACATTTATCTGATAAAAATAAATATATAAAAATATGCATAGTGTGTGCTTATAATTATATATAATAATGAATAACATGTGAGTTTCAAATTATTAAATTCTACTAATTGATTTCTGAAATCATTTTATGTGAACATTAATACTGTTATGAAAATTTATAAGTATAAATGGAAAAGTTTTGCAAAAGAATGACTTTGTTTCATTTATCAGATCAGATCAGTCGCTCAGTTGTGCCCGACTCTTTGCGACCCCATGAATCGCAGCACACCAGGCCTCCCTGTCCATCACCAACTCCTGGAGTTCACTCAGACTCACATCCATTGAGTCAGTGATGCCATCCAGCCATCTCATCCTTTGTCATCCCCTTCTCCTCCTGCCCCCAATCCCTCCCAGCATCAGAGTCTTTTCCAATGAGTCAACTCTTCGCATGAGGTGGCCAAAGTACTGGAGTTTCAGCTTTAGCATCATTCCTTCCAAAGAAATCCCAGGGCTGATATCCTTCAGAATGGACTGGTTGGATCTCCTTGCAGTCCAAGGGACTCTCAAGCATCTTCTCCAACACCACAGTTCAAAAGCATCAATTCTTCAGTGCTCAGCCTTCTTCACAATCCAACTCTCACATCCATACATGACCACAGGAAAAACCATAGCCTTGACTAGACGAAACTTTGTTAGCAAAATAATGTCTCTGCTTTTGAATACGCTATTTAGGTTGGTCATAACTTTCCTTCCAAGGAGTAAGCATCTTTTAATTTCATGGCTGCAGCCACCATCTGCAGTGATTTTGGAGCCCAGAAAAATAAAGTCTGACACTGTTTCATTTATATCAATATATAAATATTTAAAATAATACTTCAAATATTCCTTCATACTTTAGTTATTCTCTAGATTATGTACAGATACAATAATATGTGGCATTTAGATTGTTAGTTTTTATTAAAATGGACTAAATTTTATAAATATTATCTTTAATGATAGCAATGACTTGTTTTCTTTTCAATATGAAAATGTGAATAAGTAAATATAAATTAAAGCATGATTTAATAACTTCTACATATTGAAAATATTGACTATATAATTTTCCTAAGCCATATGGCATTTTTTTCCTCCCAAGTTTAACAATGTTTGTGTAGGGAAACAGGTTTATTAATAGGATATAAAAATTGCAGGTGTTCAGGATCTTGGAACATCATGATATATTAAAAACAATGGCATTTTATAATTCAACATATATAGTATACTACTGGGTAGTTTGTATATTGTGAGCAAGCATATTTTTATGTGTTGGGACCAGATATAATAATAATACCAGTGAAAATAGTTAAATATTAAGAAAAAAGACAATGGGAGTTAAAAAAATATTCTCTTTCTTGTTGCTGTCCAGTCACTCAGTCATGTCTGACTCTTTGTGACCCCATGGACTGCAGCACCCCAGGCTACCCTGTCCTTCATCATCTCCTGGAGCTGGCTCAAACTCAAGTTCATTGAGTTGGTGATGCCATCCAACCATTTTATCCTTTGTTGCCCCCTTCTCCTCCTGCCTTCAATCTTTCCCAGCATCAGGTCTTTTCCAATGAGTTGACTCTTCGCATCAGGTGGCCAAAGTATTGGAGTTTCAGCTTTGGCCTCAGTTCTTCCGATGAATATTCAGGGTTGATTTCCTTTAGGATTGACTGGTTTGATCTCCTTGCTGTCCAAGGGACTCTCAAGAGTCTTCTCCAACACCACAATTCAAAAGCATCAGTTCTTTCTCACTCAGCTTTCTTTACTGTCCAACTCTCATATCTATACATGACTACTGGATAAACCATAGTTTTGACTAGATGGACTTTTGCTGGCAAAGTAATATATCTGCTTTTTAATATGTTTAGGTATGTTATGTTTTTAATATGTCTAGGTTTGTTATGGCTTTTCTTTCAAGGAGCAAGCATCTCTTAATTTCATGGCTGCAGTCACCATCTGCGTGATTTTGGAGCCCAAGATCAATTTTTTCTTCAAGACAAAAGGTTCTTTTATCCACTTTCATTATAAAGCTATTTATAATATAATTTTTATTTCTGATAGCAGGTTGTGTTATTTACACATTGAAACATTTTCTGATTATGTGACAGAAACATGATTATTATGTAAATTGCTATCATCTTGAAAAATTAAAGCTACCAATAATAGGCCTTGCTGGTGGCTCAGATGGTAAAGAATCTGCCTGCAATGCAGGAGACCTGGGTTTGATCTCTGGGGTTGGGAAGATCCTCTGGAGAAGGGAACGGCTATGCACTCCAGTATTCTGGCCTGGAGAATTCCCTGGACAGAAGGGCCTGGCAGGCTATACAGTCCATGGGGTTGCAAAGAGTCAGACACCATGACTAAGTGACTCTCACATTCACCAGTATGATTCAGAAATAAACACTTTTCATATCCAATTGTGTATATTCTTGATTTTTTTTAATCTGGAAAAACTTTTAATAGCAATCTGATTCACTTAAATTGATCTTTTTGTCATATCATTAAATATTTTCTGCAAGATAATTTTTTTAAAAGCATAGTGTCATCTGGTATGGATTATCAACATCCATTTACTCAGTGTCCTGTGGTAGATTACTATCACAAATATACAAATATAAATAGTTAGATTAAAAATAAATAAATGTTTACCCATGAATCTGTGATGATTTCCTAGGGATAAATTTCTCAAGATTCCTTTACCAGGTTGACATATGAGAATGTAAAATGTTTTGATAATTAGTTACAGTTTGCCTGCAAAAAGATTATCCACAGTAATGTTTGAAAACATTCATTTCACCATATGCTCTGTATCACTGTGTTATCAATTAATTTTACACCAATTTTGTAGGTGAAAATGGTATCACATTTGTTTAATTTTATGTTAATAACTACACAAGATGTTAAATATTTTTTAACTGTTTCTTAGCAAGTTAGATTTTTATTTTATAAATTCATTTTATTTACTTATTTAAGCTATTAATTTATTATCCAATTTAAAATTGGGTGTGCCCATCATTTTTTCTTAATGATTTGTTGTAACTGTTTACATATGGATAGCCTGTCTGAAATACATGGTCTGTATTTAGTTTTTTTTTTTCTTTTTCTTGTTAATAACCAATGAAATATGAAGTTCTGGGAAGTAGAAGGAATGTCCTTATGTACTATAAAAAAGAGAGTGATTATTTAACCTTCTGTGAATGAGAAAGGCCACACCACAAGATGCTTGATTTCATTAACTTCAATAGTTACTGAGTAGAGTCCAGAGAATAGTTTGTCCATTTAGTATCTGAACCCTAGTCAAAATATACCTGTGCTTATGGATTTGCTTCTATGACCTGAGAGTAGTGAGCTATTTTGACCATCCAGACCTAAGAATGTTGTGTATGGCACTAAGTGCAAGATATTTTTTTAACTGGTGGAAAATTGCTTTACAATATTGTGTTGGTTTCTGCTGTACAACATGCAATTCAGTCATAATTACATATATACCTCTATCCCTTCCTCTTCACCCTCCCTCCCCTCCCCCATTCTACCCCTCTAGGGTATCACACAGTGCCAGACTGGGCTCCCTGTGTTATACAGCTACTTCCCTGCAGACTATCTATTTTGCACATGGTAGTGTATATATGTCAATGCTACTTTCTCAATTCATCCCACCTTCACTTTCCCTAGGTCCAAGATTTTTTGCTAAGCTTAATAAGAACATGAAAGTCCTTATGAAAAAATTCTCAACATTATAATGTATCAGAATCAGTAAAGAGTTACTAGATAGATTGGAAGAAACGCAAAAGAGCAAATGATTCTAATAAGTTATTAAAGGGTCTAAAACTGAATTGACATGACAGAAAATCATGATATATAAAACTGAAAAAAAAAGGGAGAACAGATCTGAGAGTGAGAAGTTACAAGGGACCCAGGATTTTCTCTCCTATGAAGCATCCCTGAATCTCAAATAAGAAGAATCTGTGGAGAATCAAAAGTTAAAAAGGCTGAAAAATTAGGAACTTACCACACAAACTAAAGAACTAAGGCTAAAAAATAATGATAGTTTGGTAGATTGATAGGTAGAGAGATACTGTCTTAAAACCAGAAAGTAGTGTCCCAAGAGAGCTTTATGGTTGTGTGACTATCACCTCAAAAATGAGAAGCAAACATTCTGGGGTGGAGGTGCAGCAGTTGTTTGCCACGTCCATATATTTTGCCGTGTATTTGAATAGGTTATCTCTTTCAATATAAGGAATGCTGCTGATCTGGCTTACCTACTTGTCATCCTACATATTGGATAACTACTATTAAATATATTTCCATTATGCCAATGGACTTTATTGTTCATCATTCCATCTCTAGTAAATAATACAGAAATCACTCTTCATTTTTATTGGCTTTCTTGCAGCACTTTTTCTATATGAAAAAGAAATCCATGTTAAACACTCATGTATTTATTCACTGATATTTGGTATCTTATATACATTCATATTAGATTTAATAAAAGGTTGATAATAAGTCCAATCTAGAGAGATATGCATACAATTTCTTTAAAGACAACAGCAAAAATATATGGATTGCATATGACTATTATAAAGTTTTGCAAAGTTTTGATATTTTAATTATTCTTTACAAAGAAATAAAGGATATCCTTTCTGTATGTAGCTAGAAAGGATGGATTTTTTTCAGCTGTGTATTCTTAAACCACATTTATTCACATAAACTTTGATTGTTCTACAGTCATATGAACCACACAAGGTAGTGAAGAAGGGTTAGTTCCTTGTATGGCATCTTTAAAAAATAACTTCCAGAAAATCAGTTTCTTTGCCTACAATTGTATATAGGTTTCTAATATAATTACTAAACTTTCACCATATCTATTTCCTTAGTTTTACATAAGCCCTCCTTTTTTCTGCAAAAGTAGTACTATATAACAATAAAGACCACAGGCTCTGGAACTGAATATCTCATTTTAAAGCTGGACTTTCCTTTTTACTGCTATGTGAAAGTTTAAGTTTTACTGCTATGTGAAAGTTGGGAAGTTTAAGTTCTCAATATCTTGATATATCTGATAAAGGAAGATAGTAATAGGACCTATCTCACAAATTGCTTAGAGGGTAAAATGGACTATTCACTGTGAAAGGAGTACCTAGCATATGTTCAAATCTATGTAAGTCCTATCTACTTTTATTATTACAACCACTAAGACTGATATTATGATTCAGTTCAGTTTAGTTCAGTTCAGTCGCTCAGTTTTGTCCAACTCTTTGTGACCCCATGAATTGCAGCACACCAGGCCTGCCTGTCCATCACCAACTCCTGGAGTTCACCCAAACTCATGTCCATCGAGTCAGTGATGCCATCCAGCCATCTCATCCTCTGTCATCCTGTTATTTTCCTGCCCCCAATCGCTCCCAGCATCCGAGTCTTTTCCAATAAGTCAACTCTTCGCATCAGGTGGCCAAAGTATTGGAGTTTCAGCTTTAGCATCATTCCTTCCAAGGAACACTCAGGGCTGATCTCCCTCAGAATGGACTGGTTGGATCTCCTTGCAGTCCAAGGGACTCTCAAGAGTCTTCTCCAACACCACAGTTCAAAAGCATCAATTCTTCGGTGTTCAGCTTTCTTCACAGTCCAACTTTCATATCCATACATGACCACTGGAAAAACCATAGCATTGACTTCAGTTCAGTTCAGTTGCTCAGTCGTGTCTGACTCTTTGTGACCCCATGAATTACAGCACGCCAGGCCTCCCTGTCCATTACCAACTCCCAGAGTTCACCCAAACTCATGTCCATTGAGTCCATGATGCCATCCAGCCATCTCATCCTTTGTCGTGCCCTTCTCCTCCTGCCCTTAATCCCTCCCAGCATCAGAGTCTTTTCCAATGAGTCAACTCTTTGCATCACGTGGCCAAAGTATTGGAGTTTCAGCTAGCATCAGTCCTTCCAAAGAACACCCAGGACTGATCTCCTGTATAATGGACTGGTTGGATCTCCTTGCAGTCCAAGGGACTCTCAAGAGTCTTCTCCAACACCACAGTTCAAAAGCATCAATTCTTCTGCGCTCAGCTTTTTTCACAGTCCAACTCTCACATCCATAGATGACCATTGGAAAAACCATAGCCTTGACTAGACGGACCTTTGTTGGCAAAGTAATGTCTCTGCTTTTGAATATGCTATCTAGGTTGGTCCTAACTTTCCTTCTAATGGGTAAGTGTCTTTTAATTTATGGCTGCAATCACCATCTGCAGTGATTTTGGAGCCCCCCAAAATAAACACTGTTTCCACTGTTTCCCCATCTATTTCCCATGGGACCAGATGCCATGGTCTTAGTTTTCTGAATGTTGAGCTTTAAGCCAACTTTTTCACTCTCCACTTTCACCTTCATCAAGAGGCTTTTTAGTTCCTCTTCACTTTCTGCCATAAGGGTGGTGTCATCTGCATATCTGAGGCTATTGATATTTCTCCCGGCAATCTTGATTCCAGCTTGTGCTTCTTCCAGCCCAGTGTTTCTCATGATGTACTCTGCATAGAAGTTAAATAAGCAGGGTGACAATATACAGCCTTGATGTACTCCTTTTCCTATTTGGAACCAGTCTGTTGTTCCATATCCAGTTCTAACTGTTGCTTCCTGACCTGCATATAGGTTTCTGAAGAGGCAGGTCAGGTGGCCTGGTATTCCCATCTCTTTCAAAATTTCCCACAGTTTATTGTGATCCACACAGTCAAAGGCTTTGGCATAGTCAAAAAAGTAGAAATAGATGTTTTTCTGGAACTCTCTTCCTTCTTTCCATGATCCAGCAGATGTTTATCATACATATCATTATGTTTCTTGATATTTCAAATATATTCTGCAAAACATCAGGTAGTAATATTCCTTAAAACATCTTACCTTACACCACTTAATGATGTGTCCTATGTGTCATTTGCTTGATTAATAAAAAGTGAAGATAGGGATACATAGTCAATTCTAAATTTCTGGTTGCATGGTTATAATTTATATATTCCCCAGCTCTGAATAGAAGCCATTGGTACCATAATAATCCTTGTACCGTTTGATCAAGTAGAAAATGCTACTATTCTTATATGGATTCTTATAGATTCTATCTATGTTGAATTTAAAATTACTAAAGTTGCAGTTTTTCTATTTGCTTTATTATTTTTAAAGGATAATTATTTATTAACTTTTGGACAGATCTCAGAAAAAGGAGACAAATCAAATAAATACATAGAATCCAAAATGTCTTAAACTTTCTGCCTCTTCTCAATCACTCTTACCCACAAATTCTGAAAGAAAACGTATACCTGAAATATTAACTTAACAAATGAATACTTTACCACTGGCTATGGTCCCATGTCAAACTGTGAAGTCAAATGCATGAGTTTGGGTAGGCCACAATACAGGCTTCTATTGTCCAAACTAGGCAGAACGGTAGAATCAAATCAAGTAATACATTTTTTTTTTCTCCCTACATCTACTCCAAACTCAAATAGAATTTCAGATTTTAACCAACGGAAGCAAGAGGCAGCCAAGGAAACCATAGTAACCCATAAGAAGAAGAGAGAACAGAAGCCTGAAAGACGGAACAAAAGAGCATTCATCTAATAACTACAGCACAGCATGTTGGAGCAGAGAGCTGGGTGCTGCGGTACTGAGATTCAGAATATAGGCTCTGCAGTTGTACTTCTTAGACTTAAACAAAAGGATATATGACTTTGTTCAAGTTACAAAACCACTTTCAGACTTAGTCTCTTCACTTATAAAATAGGGATCACTCAAACAGTTACCTCATAGGGTTCATGTGAGGACATTTTAAGATAATGCAAGGAATGCACCTACACAGCTTCCCACCACCTAACAATTGCTTAATAACTATTAGTCATTATTAATTTAGCCTCCAGCTGTCTCACGTTCTGTGGAAATAAGAGTGATAGAGAAAAGGAGCTATGGCTTGTGTTCTTAGAGAACTTCCTTGTCCATTTTAAGGAAGTGAGAAGTCTGTAGAAGACTCGTGAAAGGAAGACATGAAAGAAGCAGGGAAGTTGGAGGGGTGTCGGTGTGTGAGAACATTCGTGTGTTCATCAAGTGTTTATTGGCAGTCCACACTATTTAGATGTTGGAATTCATTCATGAAAACAGACAAAAATCCCTACCTTCTGGAGTTTAAATTACAGTGTAATGAAATAAAAAAGCAAGTAAGTGAAATATACGGTTTGCCAGGGCTAAGAGAAAAGGCAAACTATAGAAAAGAGATATCAAGCAATATATATATATATATATATATATATATATATATATTCAACATTCAGAGTGGCTGGAAAAGTTGTCACTGAAAGATAGCATCTGAAGACTTCAGCAAGGAAAGGAAAAAAAAAAAAGAAGGATATCATTAAGGACAAGCTGCCATTTACTGAATTGTGGAACATGAGGGCAGAGCAGACTGGAAATAGGAGAGGCACTTGTGGGATGGCTAACACCTAGATGGATGAGGGTGAGAAATAGAGACATTAGAATCTTTAACCAAGAAGAAACACGCTTTGTTTACTTTCCCTCCCCAAGTCATGTTCAGTTCAGAATTGATGGCCAGGTTTTGGTTTTGAACCACAGAACTGAAATTTTAGCTTCAAAGCTTTGATGAAACTACATAAAAAGAAAATAGAACTTCATAAACTAAAAGTCTTAAGAGAGCAACCATGTCTCCAGCTCTATAGTTTCATCACTTAATTGCTTTTTAATCTCTCTAGTCATTAATTCAAGAAATAATTCTGGAGTGCTCTCTTTGTTCTAGGGAATGTGAAAAGGATTTACATGTAGAGATAAACAAAGCAACTATGGTTCTTACTCTTATTACAGCTTACCCAACTCACTGGGGATATGTATGTTCATATAGGTGTGTGTGTTAATCATTAAATAATTCTAAGTCAAGGAACTTTGCCCTCTTATTTTGTTAAGATGCATCAATATGTCAGTTGGTTAAATGTTCAGAGCAGTCATTGTTATAAGTGATTAGCTCTGTGGACGTGTACAATGGGAATCTTAAAAATAGACTTTGGGAGTGTAGTGGAAAATGATTTTTCAGAGTAAATGAGAAATATGTTACATTTACAAGCTTGTATTACAGCATTCATCATTAATCTCAAGATTTATGAAAACACCTCAAAGATCCAACCACCAAATAGTAGCTTAGGACCACTTAAGGATGAGCTAACATAAAGGATATTCCTAAGATAGCAATAAATTTTAAAAAATGTTTTATTAGAATTTAAATACAAAAATCCTCAGTTCAGAAAGCAGTGTTATTTTTCAGCTTTTTTTCCTTAACAGTTATATGTTCAATGTAGTTAGAATCATACTTATTAAATAATTTTTAAATGAATAGCAGAAGTACCTGAAACAGTATTCATAACAAAACAATCTAGAAACAAAACGACTGATCTGTTTGTATTAATATATGTGCTGAAGCAGATAAAACTTTTTGCATATTTGCCTTCCATACATCTTAATAAGACTATTTTAAACAGTAGTTTAATAATATTAATAGTATATTAAAATAATCTACATTTCCACAGATACACACATATATATGCGTGTGTGTGTGCGTACCTATGTTATAAAAAAAAGGACATTAGTAGGTTTTAATTTAAACTTGATTTTATATCAATAATCTGGACACATTCACAGATTATGGTTATATTAGGATATAAATTTTCTATATTGTCAGCTTTCTTTTCTAAAATCATTTTGGAAAAAATTAAAAAACTATATATCAACATTTTAAATAGATTGTGCTATACTAATCTTATGTATTGCTCATATCTACCTCATAGACATACTTAAATTTTTATAAACCACTACCAGATTTACGCCCCTTTTCTTGTTCCATGCATTTATCACAAGAATAAATTTGTTTGTAGGATGAAAATTTTTTTCTGCCCTAAGGCTCCCACTTAACCCTAGAATTTTTAGTAAAATACCCACATTATGCTGTGAGTCATGGAGACTTGAGGGAGTTCTATATTTTCTTGAAGCATTGAAAGGTAAAGATCAGATATTCACTTTTTTAGCCTGTTTTTACAGTAGTACATGGGTATCTAACATTAAGCAGATGAATTTGAACCAACCTTTGAATAGAAAGGTAATAGTCTATGATTACCTTTATAGAGTAAAGGGAAATATTGAAAGTAGGAGGAGAAGGGGACGACAGAAGGTGAATGGTAGGATGGCATCACTGACTCAATGGACATGAGTTTAAACAAGGTCCAAGAGGTGGTGAAGGACAGGGAAGCCTGATGTGCTGCAGTCCATGGGGTTGCAAAGAGTCAGACACAACTGAGTGACTAAACAGCAAGAATAACTCTATGATCACTTAAATTTTGCATCTAGAGATGTATATAATAACATTTAAGTTTATAGGAGCCACTAACATAGTTAACAGCAATATACATGGAGCACTTCATGGTAGGTTTGGTTTTCATTTACCTGTGTGATAGATTTTCCAAATATAACCACAACGTATTTGGTTATGTTTGAAAAATCCATCTCACAAGCCATTCTATAATGTGACCTAAACCTTCCATCACTATTGAAAGCTTCTGGCTTGACTGTAACCAGAAGAATGGAGTGAAACGGATATTATGTGATTTCTGAGACCACATTATACATAGTAACTCCACGTCTGCTGATCCAAAGGGCCTCTGGCTTTTTTGAAGCCTATAGCCTCCATGTGAGGAGGCCAATTCTTCTGAGGCCACAAAGCTCTGAGGAAGCCCATGTAGGCTCACATAGAAAAACACGTGGGGAAGTATCACAAGGTAATTTGAGACAACATGAAGAGAAAGAGATGCCTGGCTAGCTGCCCTAGCTTATTATGCTTCAAGACATGCCATCAGCTTAATGTAGCTGCCTGAAAGATTCCAAACCAGAACAGTTGAACTATGCCTGGATTTCTGACTTACAGAAATGGAGTGATAAATACATAACATAATCCACTATGTTTTGGGGGTATTTTATTATTCAGAAAAAGATAAACAGAAAGAGTATCAACTGAACAAAAAAGCTTCAAATATTTCTTAATTAGAAGTATAAGGTGTGGGGAGGGGGGAGGGAGGGGGGTTCAGGATGTGGGGCACGGGTGTAACTGTGGCAGATTCATTTCGATGTTTGGTGGAGCTAATACAATATTTTAAAGTTTAAAAATAAAATAAAATAAAAAAAGAAGTATAAATTAAAAATGAAACAAATTTTCTCCCCTAAACTGCCATATCCCTCACTTACCATAACCTAATTTCTTATGGAATTATATGTGAGAAGTCCTTGGTCAGGGTTTCCTTAGGACTCCTATCTGATGTTTATGCTGCAAACCCTAAAATGGGTATGTTTCTAACCTTCTGTGAAACCTTCTGAGGTATTATTCTGTTAGATATTCCCTCTGTTTGATAAACCCCTGATGTTGAGCCTCAGACAACTGTCATGCAAGGGAAAGCATTTTTATTTTACTTGCTGGGATCACCTGCTTTTCTTTCTAATTCTCTTTAGCTTCTCTTTACTTATCAGAGAATTATTTACTGTCTCCTTTGTGGCTTCCATCATTCTTTGACTCCTACTCTTTCTATGGCACACTAAGTATTACAAGCATGTTCTATTTAATAAACTTCATATATAGTGTTTTGATAAAGGAACACTAGATTTTTCTCATCTGTATTCTTTTCATTTGGGCTTCTCAGGTGGCACATTGCTAAAGAATCTGCCTGTCAATGCAGGAGACACAAGAGACTTGGGTTCAATCCCTGGGTTGGGAAGATCCCCCTGGAGGAGGAAATGGCAACCTACTCCAGTATTCTTGCCTGGGAAATCACACAGAGGAGCTTGGCAGGCTACAGTCCATGAGGGTCGCAAAGAGTTGGACATCACTGAGTGACTTTTACTTTTTTCTCCAGGACGACAGGCCTATTTTCTGTTATGAAACCCCATATTGTGTTTGCTTGTCTTCAAGTGAGCTCTCTAAGGACCCACTAGCCTGTCTTGCCTCTGATCCCATCTAGAAAAAGCTGAAGCAATTTGCACCTTCATATTATCTTCTGTTATCCTTTTGCTACGAAATTGTGCTACCATCCATGTACTACTGTCCTGTAGAAGGGCTGTCTCTAGTTCTGGATGTGTTCTAGTAGTTTATGCAAGATAAAGAACGTTTTATCATCTAGCTAATAATACACTTTTCCATTATTAAAAAAAACTTTTTTGGATACCTTTGTTCTTTTCAATAGACTCGGATGTGTCAGAAACTGGTATTGAGTTTTAAATGTCTGACAACTTAGCTTGAGCTAATAGAGAAATCTATGGTAAAATATGGAGAGACTCTTTGGGGCAAATAGATTGCAATATACACGGGTAGACAGTATGGAAGATGCAGGTGCAGAAAATGTGAAGCATTACAAGCTCAGGCTCCATGTGAGCCTGTGCAGTGAAGCATAACAGTGCAGCTCTTCTCCCGTGCATGTCAAAGGATGTTTGCTGCCACTAAGGCACAGAGGCCAGGGTATGTCAGGAAGCCCTGGTAGGCACAATCAGATGAGTCCATTCTGCCTTCTCAACTCTGCAGTTCTGCACTTACCAAGCAGGTCTCTACAAAAGGCGACAATCATTTTCAGATCAAAACCATCTCCTGTGGAACCCATCACCCAGGGAAATAAGCCCCCGAGTGCGTGGAGCTGGTAGCACTGGGAACCTCCTGAACAGCTAAATGTCATTTGAAACCCAGTGAGCAAAGAGTTCATTCTTCAGAAATTTATTACTAGTAGATTCCATTAAAGTGCAAAAGACACAGCTGCTCATGTTGGTCCTAAACTTGGTATTAGTTTTGTTTGCTAAACTCGGAAGGTTACGTCCAAATTTTTCAGATATTTTTTCTGTCTTCATGAAATCTCCTTTAAGTTAGGCTTTCTTCTTGCTTTATATAGGGTGTTTATATAAAATTTTATTATAAATTCATATTTTGTGAGCAGCATAGATATGATTTACAAATTTAACCCAATAACTGAGATTCCTAAGGACAAAATTAAAAGCTACAATCATTTGATTATCATATTAAACTGAAATATAGGATGTTGAAATATCATTATGGGAAGCACCAAATTATTCCCAAATGTTTTTTTTTCTTTATATCCCTAACAGAAATGAAGCAGAAGTTTACCTTCAGTAAGACTTAAGTACAATGAAGTCTAGATGCTTTTGTGTTAGGAAAGTCGTGTTAAAATACATAGAGTTTTAATAGCACTAAAATGGAAAATAAGATTTCAGTTTTAGATTTATCAATATAGATAATAAGTTGTTACACATGGGTTTAAAGAGTAATTGACTTAAGTAATAATATATCTTGAAAAAGTAAACATGAAAAATGTTTTTATTGTTTGTATTACATTCATGACAAATGACATTGATAAGAGAACAACAAGAATGAGGGAAAATTGGAAGAATATTTATGGCAATTTTAAGTGCCTTGAAAAGTTGATCTGAATTGCTTGCATCAAAGAGAAAATAGACTCTTTAATGATCACTTCCCTGACAACTAACAGTAACATCGTTTTTAGCTATGACGGCTAAAATTAGATACCTTCCTCTTGGAAATATGCATTCCCTGACAACAGTGCAGGATGACAGCCTTCACCTTGTGATAAGAGGGAGAAATAATTCATCTTTAAATGAGCAATTTCTGTGATAAAGGGAAAAAAAAAACATTACTTAAGATGGATTTGATGGCAGAATAACAAAAAAGAGTGCCATGCTAATTACTTTAGCAATACTTAGTGAAATGTTTGCTTTGATTTTTAAAAGATGGAGTAATACAATTTTCAAGATATTTATTAGGATTATTTATACCAGGAAAAGAGATCATTCTTGGTGACAAAAGGGCTTTTAACAACTTGTGAAAAATTATGCTTAGTTGAATAAAATACACAATAGAATCTACTTCTTAGAAGTGCAAACAAATTATTTTTAAACTGCTTCCTTAAGGCTGTTAGCTGTTGATAACTAAACTGGCAGGCCCACGCCATGATCATTTCCAGGCAGAGCAAAGCTATACTATGAGACCTTGTCAGGCCATCCATCATAGCTTGTCACCTGAAGACATAAATAAAAATTCAGCATTTCCCCAGATCTATCAGAAGACTGGTGTGTCTATTTAGAGTCCCCATGGAAGAATTATGGCTTAAATTCAGCCTTTTAAAATGTATACATTAGTACCAGCACAGACACAGAGTCAACATTCATTTTGCACACTTAAAACAAGTGTACCTAGAAAATTAGGTCCAAAGTGAGAGAAATAGCTATAAATATATTAAGTTAAAAGCCTCTAATTTTATAAATCATGGTAATTTGACAGATCAATGTGTTAATGGGAAGAAATTGCATCTATTATAGTTATATAGAATCACTGAAATGTCACAGGAAAAAGGCAGAAAATTTCCTTTCTGTTCTTTTGGAATATTTTGTTAAAACATACTCTAAGTAAAAGTATGAATTAGAGAATTACTCTGGAATAAGAGTCTATAATTTTTTTACTCTACAGGGTGACATAGTAAATAATTTAGGTTTTGGAGGCCATATATAATCCTGTCACACATTCTTCTTTGACTTTATTTAACAACTCTTAAATATATGAAAACTATTCCTAGTTAATCGAATGTAAAATTAAAATAGAGTCCACAGGCCAACTTTGAACCATGGGTCATAATTTGCAGACCCCTGTTCTAGAAAATAGACAAATGTTTATTTATTTTATAAAAAGGGACAATTTTGTAATTTGAAAGACTTCATTTTTGCTTTTGCTGTGATTATTTTTCAAGCATCAAAGAATTCTATAAAAATACACCATCACTCATGGTATGACAAAAGTAATTATTAGATACCACTCCTGGAACGTGAGTGCATTTTAAAATGAATTGGCATTTTGGGCTATACTTATGCATTTTCAAAGGGAGATTTTAATACAAGTTAGTTGCTACTCCAGGTGAATATTGTCACTTAAAATGATACAGATAGTAGTCTTAAGACAAACAACATTAAATTTAGCTCAATGCCAAAAGCAGTTGTTTGAAATAATCCTGGCAGCACTTCAGATGTATGTATCTTAGTGTGGGACTCCAAGTCATCTCTTTTAACATGTGTCAATTTTACTGACAACAGAAAATCAACAAGAAAATAAACTTTTAAACTTTGAATTTTTAATTCCTTTTAAATCTCTCTCTCTCTCTCTTGGTGTATGCATATGTGTGTGTGTGTGTGTGTGTGTGTGTCTATGTATATATATATATGTATGTTTCTCATAGTTGCCTGAAAGATAAAGAATGATCAGTCTTGTTAGATATGTCAAGGGGTGAAAAGAGATCATTGCTAGGATAAAGATAAAGTTTTATGATATCTACAGGTAAAAAAGAATAGAACAATTATGAGATGCAGGGCAATTATTACTGTTTTTGACATTATTGGCAATTTGTTTCCCAATGTAGACTTTAAAGTTCAGTTTAAACCTTGTTTAAACCTTTCTTTTCCTCTAGATATATCTGTGAGGTGGGCTTAGAAGTTATGTTCAAAATGTCCTTACCTAATCTCTAATTGGATTAGGCATTCCCTTCCTCATCCACATATGTTCTGTTTCATCGCCTCACTTTTTGGTTTATCATAGAAGTCTCCTTTTTCTACCCTGAGACAAAACTCCTACATGGACTTTCCTTTACAAAACCCCCTGGAAGAATGTTGCATTTACTTCTTTGGAGGAACTTTCTAATATTGTTGTAGCATGACAGCTACTCTGGTGTCTGAACATGAAATTCATATAAGAGACTGCCTCATTCATTAAAATCACTGAAGTACAGTAGAATATGGAATGCGACAGGCAGTGAACACCACCTAAATAATATTATAGAAAGGAGGAATGAGAAAGGAAAGAAAGAAAGAGACTGAGAGAGAAAGGAATTGAGAAGAAGATTGAGAGGAAGGGTGAGAAACTGATTAAGGGAAAAACTGTCCAAGATTTTACAGATAAGTAAAATACACACAGAGAGACATAAAGGAGAGTGAGGTGACATACTGAGGGTGGATGATGCTGCTGAGTTAAAAAGGGAATCTTCAATGCTGCATAATTCATCTCAACTCACCCACACACCCTCACTGGGCAGATCTCCACCATAAGATGTTATTCTCAAAGGCTTTTCTTTCTTCATTCAATGTTGAAAAAATCACTTACAGGGTTCAATTTTGATACCCTAAGTAATGATTTCAATACATTAAGAGACTTCATGGGAATTAGCTCCATTAAAATTTCACCAGAATTTAAGGAGAGCAAACCACTTTCCTAGAGAGACCATAAATGCTATCATTTTATTTATTTTCCCTACACATTGCCTAACAAATTGGGACCCTACTTAAGGCAGATCTAAATTATTTTTGTTAAATATTTTGATGACCATTATGTAAAATACACTAAGCTTCTGTCAGATTCCAATTAATGAGACAAGCTACTTCTGGTCATAAAACATTGTTTCTCATCTCTAGTAATGAACCAGAATCATGTAATTGCTAATCTATTTATTTACTGCTTAATTTATTCATTCAAAATAATTGTTGAACAATCTCGCAATGGTAGGAATGGTTCTACCTTCTAGGGACAGAGTGACAAGCAAGACAGACTGTGTCCTCATGGAGCTAAAATTCTAACTGAAAATAAGCAATACAATTTCATGTGAAGATAAACTCTATGATGGACTAGGATGTGGGTTAGAAGTAGATGGCAAGGGATACCATTTTAAATAATTCCACCAGGAAAACTTCTCTGGAGAAGGGATATTTAAGGAAGCACAGGAAGGTGGTAAGTAGATGAGATATGACCAGTAAAGGAGGTAAGCATCCTAGAGAGAAAGCCCAGGAAGAACAAAAATCTCTCAGAGGGTAAGAACTTGTCATGTTGGAAGGAAAACTAAAAAGTGTGGCTAGAGCTGAGTGAGGAGAGAGTAGTGATTGAAGATGGGTTTAGTTAAGTATCCTCCAGGACTTGGGAATACCTGGGTTCTACTCTGTGATAAAAGTTATTGGAAAAATTGGGGCAACTGGAGGAGTGCCATGATAACATTTAAATCTTAAATTAAAGAGTTGAACATTTATGTTAACTTGCTTATGGGATAGTTATGCAGTCAAGCTCTGGGCAACAGTGTTGGCCCAGAGAAATGAAACAAGATATTACATTAAACCAAGTGAGAGAAAACAGTCATTGAACTGGGGAAGAGGGGGCTGTGTAAGGTGCTGAAGAGTGGCCAAATGGGAAACCTTGATAATAAAAGTTATGGGTAACAGGAGGGAAAAAGAAGAGTCAATGATATGTATTTCCCTGGGCAAAGGAGAGGATGGAGGCAAAACTCTTGAGAAGGTAAACTTAGAGCATTGGTGAAGATCATTTTGGGAGGGGAATTGTGATTTTATTTTGGACATATTAATTTTGAGATTTCTATCCATTATGCAAGTATATTTGTTGAATAGGTATATTAGAATTAAGAACTTAGTGACAATCTCTGGACTAGAGACTTCAGGGTTATCAATATAATATTCATAAGAATATTCAACACTACATAAGAGAAAAAGAGTGGATGTATTCAGAGAAAAATAGATGCCCTAGTATTGAGTTCTAGTTTATTCCAACTTCAAATAATAAGAAAGACAAAAGAGAAGCTCACAGCGGAAATAGATGAGGATCAACAAATGCAATAGGAAGAAAAATCTAAGCAGATGGTTATCTCCAACCAAGAGTATACATGTTAAAAGAAATAGGAGTTTTCTGTTTCCAGGAGATGGCACACTAGATGTACAGAGAAAATCCTCCCAGGGAAGATCCTTCTAAGTGATGGACATAATACTTTAAACAAAGCTGTTTTCAAGGCAAAACAGAGCAATGGCAATGTTAGGGAAACAACCAGATGCCAGAAATGACAAAATAGCTGCATTCCACAAACATAACCTAACACTGGAGCTGGTGTTTTCCTTCAAAATATCCTTCAGATCCCTGGTGGCCTGGAGCCTCTCTTGAAGAGCACAAGCAGAAGAGGCAAAATATAGATTAAGAGGAAAATGGAACCAGAGACCCCATAGTGTCAGGGTCCCAGTAGTTGAACTCAGGGATCAATGACCCTCAAATGAAGACTTTCCTATCTCACCCTTGTTTTGAGTAAAAGCATGGATAATAATAGAGCCTCTGTTGATAAATCCTACCACACACCAGTGTTCAGTCTAAATTCCTTGTGTCCTGAAAAGTTAAGAATTGATGTTAATAAGTTTTCATGGTGGGGGGTTGTTATATCATCAGGCTCAAGGCCAGTGTCTGGCAGAAATAACACCCTGATCTTTTCTCAAAGAACACATTTTAGAAATACAGTTACAAGATATTACACAGAATAAACAGAGTTTCAATGAATATGAACTGACAATCAAAGCACATTAAAAATATCTGGAAACCTTGATGTCAAGGAATGCTGAAAGGCTGGTCACAGAGATGTTGAATCCCTGGAAAGGAGTATTTTCTCTCTGATTGTGAAGAGGAAACCCTGACAGGAGTGAGTTCAGGGAAAATGGAGGTTGAATTTGTTTCTTATGGCTGTTGGAATAAATTACCACAAATTCAGGGGCTTGTTGCAGTTCTGGAGTTCAGAAGTCCAAAGAGTGTTTCAAAAATGAAGGGATAAAAACCAAGCTGTTGACAGGAGGAGGATCTCGGGGAGAAGATGTTTTCCCACCATTTCCAGTGTCTACAGGCTGCCCACAATTCTCTTAGAGTCCCTCTTGCCATCTTGAGTGCCTCTGTTTCCACATTTGTGTCTTTTCCTCTGCCCCTTCTCCTTCCCTCATCTATCTTTTAAGGACTCCACTGATTACATGGGTGATGGTGCTGTGGTAAAAGAATCTGCCTGCCAATGCAGGAGATGTAAGAGAGTTCTATCCTTGGGAAGGAAATATGCCCTGGAGTAGGAAAAGGCAACCCACCCCAGTATTCTTGCCTGGAGAATCCTGTGGACCGAGAAGCCTGGTGGGCTACAGTCTATGGGGTCACAAAGGGTCAGACATGACTGAGTACACACATACATGGATTACATTGGGACCACCCAGATAATGTAGGCTTATCTCCCTGTCTTAAACTACTTGATCTAATCACCTCTGTAATATTCCCTTTTTCCAAATAAGAAAACATATCTACAGGTTCCAAGGATTAGGGCATGGACATTTGTGGGAGATGATTATTATGTCTTCTATAGATAGTGGAGGCAGAAGCTGAAAGATCAAAGATATGTTTTTTGTATATATTTTTAAAAACAAGAGTCATATTTTAGTTCTTAGTATATTTTAATTGGCATATTTAGGAATGATTATCTTTAAATCAGATCTATATCAGTTCAGTCACTCAGTCGGGTCTGACTCTTTGTGACTCCATGGACTACAGCATGCCAGGCTTCCCTGTCCATCACCAACTCTCAGAGCTTACTCAAACTCATGTCCATTGAATCAATGATGCCATCCAATCATCTCATCCTCTGTTGTCCCCTTCTCCTCCTGCCTTCAATTTTTCCCAGCATCAGGGCTTTTCCAATGAGTCAGTTCTTCACATCAGGTGGCCAAAGTATTGGAGCTTCAGCTTCAGCATCAGTCCTTCCAATGAATATTCAGGACTGATTTCCTTTAGGATGGACTAGTTGGATCTCCTTTCAGTCCAAGGGACTCTCAAGAGTCTTCAACACCACAGTTCAAAAGCAGCAATTCTTCAGTGGTCAGCATTCTTTACAGTCCAACTCTCACATCCACACATGACTACTGGAGAAACCACAGCTTTGACTATACAGACCTTTCTCAGAAAAGTGATGTCTCTGCTTTTTAATATGCTGTCTAAATTAGTCATAGCTTTTCTTCCAAGGAGCAAATGTCTTTTGATTTCATGGCTGCAGTCACCATCTGCAGTGATTTTGGAGCCCCAGAAAATAAAATCTGATTTATATACTGATTATAATTATCAATTTGAGAGTTGAAAGGATGATGCAGGTGAGAGACATATCTGCAGGAATACTGTCCTTAAGTAGATAACCGGAGGTGGGAGACAATGCAAGAGTCAGAGAATGGCATGAACTGGAATGGGACAATTCATAAAGTACAGCTATCAGAGGAAAGTTTGGTTATCATAGTCTATTTGGTGCTGATAAGATAAGATACAGATATGACTTGATTGCTTCTATTGCTTCAGTTAAAAAAAGAAGCAGGATTATTAGTAAAATTTGATATATTATTGAAGTTAGCTTAAAATGTAAAGAGATAACAGAATTGCTCAAAATAAAGTTATTGTCAGGAAACCAAGAACAAGAAAAATCTTAAGACCTTCCAAATTCCAAGTGTCTTTTCAGAGATGAAATATAGAGCCAAGAGTCAGGGATTTGGTGGTAATTATACTGAAGAATAGAGAACGTAGAAGCCAGTCAAGGAATTTTGGCATGACCAGCAGAATGTATTGCCTGAATTAAAAGTACAGGATAAAAAAGACAATAAGAAATAAAGATAAGTTTGTATGCACAAAAAATGTTCAATTTAAAAGGTGACTGGTTTTTGAAAGACAAGACTCTGCACCTTCATTTATCTCATTGCTCTCTTATATGCAGATCTGAAGTCCTACAAAATGTACCTTCTAAAATATTTTGATTCAACTTTTTGTGTCCTATCTCATTCTTATTGCAATATATTTTAGCAAGTAAAAATTGCATTTTTGCAGTAAAATATTTGGAATTAATATCCTGGCTCTGTCATTTACTAACATCGATATTTGCACCTTAAGAATATGAGCCATACTAGTAATTATTACTATTATCATAACTTATTATTAAAATAGTAGTAGTTGTCAATGATGTAATAGTCTTTGCAGCAGGAATAATTAAGACCTTTTCTTTTACTGTCTGCAATACAGCAATTTCCAACTGGTTCTCCAGAATCACTTTTCTGTGCTGAAAAATGGAGCCTGAACAATTTTTCTAACAGAAGCAGCAAGAATAATAAAAGTACTAAACCATAAAAGGTACTAAAAACTTTGTATTAAATACATTTACCTAGATACTTTACATATAGTTATTCATTTAATCCCCTACAAAACACTAATACTGTTGGGTTAGCACCATTAATACTCCTGTTTCCTTGTTGAGAATTTTAGACTTCAAAATATAAGTAACTCTCCAGGGTTATGCAGCTAGCTGAATGTGACACAACCATGACAGTAAGTCCCTATTCCTTTATAAAGTGGTTTGAGTGCTGTGCTTATTTGCGCAGTTGTGTCCGACTCTTTGTGACCCCATGGACTGTATCTGCCAGGCTCCTCTGTACATGAGGATTCTCCAGGCAAGAATACTGGAGTGGGTTGCCATGCCCTCCTCCAGGGGATCTTTCCAATACAGGGATTGAACCCAGGTCTCCCATCTTACAAGTGAATTCTTTATCATCTGAGCCACCAGGGAAGCCAAGCTAAAAGAAAAACCAAAGTTGAAAAATATGTGATGCTTTTGCCTTGACTCCCAGAAAAGGATATACCTTATATTTTGCTTTTATTGACCTCCAGGATGAAAAAGACTACAACCATGAACTTGTATGAACTTTCTGTTTTTGAGTTACAGGCAGAGAGAAAAAGCATTTTCTCCCCTAAAACAGTATTGAAGAAATAGAGCAAAGATATTTCCTTTACAGACATTTTCTGACTTAAGCATGGTCTGACTTATGATTTTCAGATTTTATCAGAGTACCAAAGCAATATATAGTCAGTAGAAACTATACTTCAAATTTTGAATTTAGATCATTTCCCAGGCTAGCGGTATGTGGTATAATTTTTTCTTGTGATGCTGGGCAGTGTTGGTGAGCACAGCTCCCAGTCAGCTTCATGATTACCATCAGGAGGGTAAACAACCCATACACTTACAGCCATTCTTTTTTTTTTTTTTTGGGGGGGGGGGGGCACGGATCTGTCATTCAGCATATGGGATTTTAGTTCCATGACCAGGAATCAAACCACGTCTTCTGCATTGGAAGTGTGGAGTCTTAATCACTGGACCACCAAGGAAATCCCCAGCCATTCCATTTTTCACTTTTAGAGTAGAATTTGATAACTTTTATGAGATATTCAACACTGTGTATTATAAAATAGGCTTTGTGTTAGATGATTTTGTCCAACTGTAGGCTAATTTAAGTGTATGCAATGTGAGGACATTTAATGCAGGAAAAGCTAAGATGTTTTAAGTCCATTTTTTGACTTGATATTTTCAACTCACAATGGGTTTATTGGGAAGTAATATCATCAGAAGTCATGGAAGATCTGTATTTAGAGTGAGTAGAAAATTGAGTGACATCTTGATGTATGAATTATATTCCAGGTAATTAGCTTTGATGTTGGGGAGAAACATGGTATCACATAACTGTGAAGAATGGAGAAGTAAGATATTTCTATAAGATAACCATGGATTCCAAGTAAAATTAGGAAATTCTGTGAAAGCAAAATATTTTTAGGTATTAATAAATTTACTGTAAAGAAAAATAGATATCTGGTAAAATTACCTTCCTGTCTGCTGTTATTACCTCACTCTGATTTAAGTATGTGGCAAAAAGAGTATTATTTGGGCTGTATTTGCTTGGGGCTGGTGCACTGGGATGACCCAGAGGGATGGAATGGGGAGGGAGGAGGGAGGAGGGTTCAGGATGGGGAACACATGTATACCTGTGGCGGATTCATTTTGATATTTGGCAAAACTAATACAGTTATGTAAAGTTTAAAAATAAAATAAAATTAAAAAAAAAAGAAGTTACCAACAACAAAAAAAAAGAGAAATTTCTTAAATATTTTCATAATGCTTGCAGTTTACAGATATCTATCATTATAGAATATATGATGATGATCATCATAGAATTATAGGCTCATTTACACAATAGAATACAAATTCTAAGTATTGGAAAAAGTTAAAAACCACCTTCTTTTTGGGCAATAGTAAATTTAACTAGGGCTTCCCTGGTAGCTCAGCTGGTAAAGAATCTGACTTCAATGCAGGAGACCTCGGTTGATTCCTGGGTTGGGAAGATTCCCCTGGAGAAGGGATAGGCTATCCACTCTAGTATTCTTGGACTTCCCTGGTGGCTCAGATGGTAAAGAATCCACCTGCAATTGGGAAACCTGGGTTTGATCTCTGGGTTGGGAAGATCCCCTGGAAGGGAATGGCAACCCACTCCAGTATTCTTGCCTGGAGAATCCCCATGGACAGAGGAACCTGGTGGGCTGCAGTGCACCTGGGGTCGCAAAGAGTCAGACATGACTGAGCGACAAAGTACAGCAGAGCACATATTTTAACTAATAAGGATAAATTTGCAAAATTTGAGGTATGATAAAAGTATTCAACATCATTTCTTCAAAGCATGAGCTATTTATTCTTATGATCTTTTTTAGATTAAACTTAATGTGATTACACTGAAGAAGGAAATGGCAGCCTGGAAAATCCCATGGATGGAGGAGCGTGGTAGGCTATGGTCCATGGGGTCACAAAGAGTCAGACATGACTAAGCGACTTCACTTTTAATGTAATTAACACATAGTCTATAGGCCATGCTAGAAGGAGAAATAGGTCTTACTGATGTTGATAAATCAAGCAATGATTTAATGTTGTTAAACAAGATGAATAAAGATGAAAAAATACTGTGTAGAGCAAGGAAATAATCTTGTATATGGTTAAGTAAACTGACTAATTTTCATAAAAGGAAATAGACAATGTACTCCCTATCACCTAGTCTACAAATTGATCAGTTAAGGATAATAACCATATCAAATTTGTTTTTTAATCAGTATTCAGATATTGATTATTTTGATCTATATCTTCCCCCAGGATATCACATTAACAATAGCTATAATATTTGGACTCTTCAAACAAATGTTCAAGGCTCACAATCTCTGTGAGTATACTCATTCCCTCTATCACCAAACTTAATACTGGCTTCAACTCCTACTACTTAAAAAGAATAACGACTTATCATTATGTTTCCAATTACTTTCACTTCACTAAATTTAATGGACATTTTAATTTCCATGTCATAAGACCTATTGGATGTTGTTGAGCTGCTTCTTGAAGCTCTCTGTTCATTTGCTTCTAAATCACAAAATGTCCAGTTATCTCATACTTGTCTGGTAATCTCTTCTTTTTCATGAATGTTTATCCTGCTTTATGCAACATTATATAATGTGATTTTTCTGTGGTTGGTTCTAGGGCCTCTTTTTCCTTATTTCTCCCTGAGGTGATTCCTTTCTATGCTCATAGCTGCAGTGATGTCCATATACAAAGATGAATCCCAGCTTCATGTCTGCATCACAAACATCTTTGTTCTGAGCTCTTAGAGCTGTACACTCAATTGCTTGCAGGACCTCTTTTCTCACTTTCAAAGTTACCTCAAGTGTAGCACGCATGAATCAGAGGAGAGGATGGTCATCCTCTGGTCAATTTTACTTCTAACAATTTGTGTCTGTGGATGTTCCCACCATCCTTAGAGTTATGCCTACTATAAACAGTATTCATTCTTTGGGGCCAAAGGTTTCCTAATGTCTTTCTCATCTAACTGTTTATTTTCGTTTGCACCACCAACATTCTTACCCCAGATACAATCCTCTTTTATTTGGATTATAATAATTCATTTTATCCAAGAACACGCTATATGTCTTTATTTATTTTAAGTCTTTATTTTGTTTAATAAACCATTATATACTTCCTATGTGTTGGACTATATTCCAAGTATTTTAAAAATATTTACTTAATCTTCAGAATGACTATAAAAGATATTTGTTATCTCTACTTTGTAGACAAAGGGCAGTGAGGCACAGAGAGGGTGAGTAACTTGCCAAGGGCCACCAAGGTAGTTTGGATTAAGCAGTACATACAACCAGACAGTCTTAACTGATTTTAAATCATCTTATCCTCTTTACTAATGCAGAGAATTAGTTATATAATTTTAAACTCCACAATAAAAGTGTTTTTAAGAGTTATTTAAATTTTCAAATAAGTAATCCCTACTTCATTCTAGATTACTTAAGATGTTTTATGTGCTCACATAAGAAATTCTAATTTTAAATTTTCAAGTCTTTAGAAAAGAGATCAGTGGTATAACAGAGTGTATTTATCTTTATTTTAGCCATTCCACTTAATGGATAACCAAACTTGTTTTGATGCATAGCTAGGACAAGTTTTTTTTTTTTTTTTAAGCATGTATAGGCTGTGTATTAATATCTGCAAAAGATTTTGAGTTTGTTAGTAGCCTATTAAGCTGAAATAATTTCATAGATAACTGAATATAATTATAATTTTTTTCTAGGTTTCTTCCTTAAAAATAGCCAGCTAAAATAAGCTATATAACCACTTGAGTTATTAACCTATTTATTTTTTATCTTTGGGAAAAAAGAAATTTTGCTTTCCATTAGGAATATTCCAAAGGAATAGGATTTTTATTTTTTTATTTTATCCCAACTTCTAAATAATTAATTTACCTGCACATTTCATTGTTCAGGATGCAATATTATGATTGAAATGTTGATCTTAGACATAAGAAACTCAGAGAATTGACCAAACCATTACAAAATTAAATCTACCTTTATTTTTAATTACTTTTTTTAATTTAAATTTATTTATTTTAATTGGAGGCTAATTGCTTTACAATATTGTATTGGTTTTGCCATACATCAACATGAATCCACCACAGGTGTACATATGCTCCCCATCCTGAACCCCCCTCCCACCTCCCTCCCCGTACCATCCCTCTGGGTCGTCCCAGTGCACCAGCCCCAAGCATCCTGTATCCTGCATCAAACCTGGACTGGTTCTTATATGATATTATACATGTTTCAATACCATTCTCCCAAATCATCCCACCCTTGCCCTCTTCCACAGAGTCCAAAAGACTGTTCTATACATCAGTGTCTCTTTTGCTATCTCGTATACAGGGTTATTGTTACCATCTTTCTAAATTCCATATATATGCGTTAGTATACTGTATTGGTATTTTTCTTTATGGCTTACTTCACTCTGTATAATAGGCTCCAGTTTCATCCACCTTATTAGAACTGATTCAAATGTATTCTTTTTAATGGCTGAGTAATACTCCATTGTGTATATGTACCACAGCTTTCTTATCCATTCATCTGCTGATGGACATCTAGGTTGCTTCCATGTCCTGGCTATTATAAACAGTGCTGCAATGAACACTGGGGTACACGTGTCTCTTTCCCTTCTGGTTTCCTCAGTGTGTATGCCCAGCAGTGGGATTGCTGGGTATTAAAGCAGTTCTATTTCCAGTTTTTTAAGGAATCTCCACACTGTTCTCCATAGTGGCTGTACTAGTTTGCATTCCCACCAACAGTGTAAGAGGGTTCCCTTTCCTCCACACCCTCTCAATCCAAAAGTCTACAAGCAGTAAATCTACCTTTAAATGAAAAGGTTTCCCTAAGGAAGAAGACAGTGCCAGTATCTGTACCAATGTATTTAAAAGCAGATAAACATTTTTTTTTGAGTCCATAATCTTGCAATACAATGTGCTTCAGGATTGCTATTGTAACTATTGTTTGGGATAATGAGTTGACACATACACAACTCACCACAGTGTAATCACAGATGAGCAGCTTTGACAGTATTATGACTTTGAAACATCCATGGGAAAAAAATAAAAACACTTGAAACAGGAATAGATTCAACAAGCTCTTCGCAGTTAACCTTTAAAAATGCCATTTGAAGCTATTGAAAAGAACCAATACAGTAGTTTAAGAAAAAGGTGTTATTATGAAATGTTTCCTAAAAAAATAGTCCTGATTGAACTAGTTTCTCTATCGGTATACATACACATTCATATCTTGAACAAGATGAAAAATTATTACTCTTCTCAAAATGAAAAATATGAGAAAAAAAAATTGTTGTCGATTCTAATGAAGAACAGAAATGACAGAGCAGCCATCACCTCTTCTGTCACTATTTCTTTATATGATTTTATTTGAAATATTTTTCTAAGTGTTGATGTTAGTTACTTGAAATACATTTTAAAAATTGCACATAATCTAAACTTCCAATAAGTAACATCATCAGACTGATCTGCTATCTTACTTGGTCTTTGATGACTTAGAGCTATTCATCCTGCTATTTTTGAAGTTATTTTTAAAAAACAGGAACCTAGAAAATAACAGAAAATATTTTTGTACCAAAGAATAAAAATAGGTTTCATGCACAAAGTCTGAGAATGACAGATATTTTCAACAGGAAGTTCAGCTAAAAACTTAAAAAAGTTTTAGTATTCTTTATCTTGAATATCATTTGCCTTGCAAAACTGAGAGATAAGAGAAAAAGATTAAATATAAAGAACAAGAGCATATGTATACATATATATGCATATATATATTCTTGAAACTTTATAATATTTATTTGCTAAATATTTTATATTTAAAAAAAACACATACTGTTTTTTCTCTACTCACATTATACTTTACTATCTATATGAAGAACAAGAAACTTTGAAGGAGTGATTATCTATGCCTAGCCTTCCTGTCACTGTTTGATTCTACTTAAATCCCCCTGTACCCTCAGGTACAGCCTTATCAGCTAAAACAGTAATGCTATATGAAAAGTGAAAAGAACAGAGAGGTTTCCTAGCAACTCCTGGGATCCTTCTAAAGCAAGTCAGTTAAAACCATACAGAACGTGGAATGGGTGTAAATTAGTGTGTGAAGCTCAGTAGTAGGTTTTCAAATGCCCACTATAAAACATAGTAACCTATAATAGGAGCCAAATTTCTCAAGAAGGAAATCACATCAGAGCCTTGACAGATTAGACATCATTTAAATAATCCTGCTTAAATTCCACTGAAGAAATATAAATCCAAGTATGAGAACCAAAGAAACAGAGAACAAAATCAGAGTTAATAATGCTTGTATTCTTATTCTGGGAGTGGACTTTGAGAAGTGTTTTATCTTTGCCCATTAAGATCCTCTGCATCCACACATGCACTCACACACATACACACACACTCTCTCTCTCATTACCTCAGCTGAAAAAATACTAGCGGAAT
Source organism: Bubalus bubalis (assembly GCF_019923935.1). Classification (NCBI taxonomy): domain Eukaryota; kingdom Metazoa; phylum Chordata; class Mammalia; order Artiodactyla; family Bovidae; genus Bubalus; species Bubalus bubalis. Next base: position 47,901,257 of record NC_059173.1, read on the forward strand.
ATATGCATGCTAATACTTACACAAGTTGCTTTATGAAAACAAAACATAGTTAAAAGATAGTTTAAGGGAAGAGTTAAATTTCTGGAGAAACTTCTATTCCCTTAAATTCTTTAAAGTACAATAATTATGTGTTTTTATGACACATGTTTGAAATAGACCTTTTTCTTATGTTTCATTTTATACTTACAAAACATCTCTGAAATAATTATTTCATAGCCCCACTTCACAGATGAAAGAATCAAGCTTAAGAGAGAGATTAAATGCTTCATTAAAGGCAACTTAATGAATAAGCTGTTGAACCAGAATTCCAGATAAGATGTTCTAATGACAAAGACATTCTGCTTGTCTTCACTTCAGTATCTCACCAATTTTCATAGAAAATTTCAAATAAGGCTTTGAAAAAACTCATCCATCTTTCTGACTCATGATCACTGAGAAGTTGAAAATTGCAAATCAAGGAATTCCCACTAAATAAAGTCTGCTTCAACAACACTGAGAAAAAGTTTGCTCCCTAGGCACTAAAGAAAGATTCTTGAAAATTAATCATAATTTATTAATATATATTCCACTACTTTAGAAAAAAAGAGAAAAAGAAAATTTAAGGAATCTTATGAAAGATATTAAAATCAAAGTAGAGAGAGTAGGAAACAATTGGGTTAAGGACCACAGCTGAGAAAAGTTCTAGCCTAACAGATTTTCCTAGCAACTCAGGCAAAGAGCAAAAAAAAGAAAAAAAAATTCATAAATATCTAATTATTAGGATCAATGTCTACAATAATTCCCTTTTCTAATAAGGAAATATATGAATATAATAATCAGAAAAACTTGATACTTATCTGTGTAAACTTGGAGTATTAATATAGATATACTAATCTTTTCTTCCTCAATCAAGATCATCTATATACTAGGCTTCTATGTAAGACTTTTTTGGTTGGTAAAAAGATAAAATACAGAGGTTACTCTATAAACAGTGGCCATTCAGAGATACTCTGATTAAAGAGACTGCTGTGGGAGTTTTAATATTGGAGAAAAAAAATAGTTAATTCTCATTAATACCTACAATATTTATCAAATATTTGCCTAAATTTCTTACATATTAACTTTTGTAAAAACTTTTAAAATGAGAAATAAGTATAGCCATAAGAGAACCAAAATGAAATAAGGACATTAAATAGTTAGGTCGGGGGTGTGTGTAATTTCCTTGGTTCTGTCGCAGCAAAAACTTGAAGTGATGGATGGACCAGTGTTATAGCTGGGTGTTACAGCTCAGTTTCATTTGGCAAGCAAAGGAAAATACATCCTCCTTGAGGTGAGGCTTAAGTTTGGTTCGACCCAAAAGAAGCGAAGAGAAGAAGGGAAGCCCCTGGCTCAATTTTGGCTCCTCTTTTTATATGTTTTTTTTTTTTCCTCCCTCTGAGGCTGTCCTATGTAAATTGGGCTAGTCAGGAGGGTTATTTGTTAAACCTGAGGTTCTCACTCTGGTCCTCAGACCTTCCTTTGTTCTACTTTTGTGGGCTTTTTCCTTTCTTTGTCTTTTAGCCACTGCTATTTTGAACTCCTTTTTCCTATTCTAACTACCTAACAGTTAATTCCTCCGTCTTTATGAAAGTTTTACACTTATGATCAAAGGTGTTGATTCTGGGTGATAGTGGGTAAGATAAGATATAGATAAAGCAAAAAGTGATGGAAAGTACTTACAGTAATTCATGTATGTTTTTTGGTTTGGACAATAAATGTTACAGATGACCATGTTCTGTAATTCTTTCTATCTACCTATTAACCTATCATCTATCTGTCTGTCTATCCATCTCTTATTGATTCATTTCAAAATCAGGAATAACAAGTTTTTTATAGATCATATTTTTTCTTAACTATGTCAGGTAAAAAGCATTCAGGGTTCAGGTAAGGAAAGACGACGTCAAAGGACTTCTGCAAGAGAAGGAGAAGGACTAGGAGAGTAGGGGAGGAAGACTGGAGCAGTCAGGAGAACCAGCATCTGTGAAGTCTGCAAATGCTTCAAAAGTTAGGTACAAAGCAGCTTTTCTTTCATAGGGAATAGTGAACAAGACAAGAACAAAGACAGCAAAAAAAGCAAGAAAGAGAAGGATGTGGAGGAGTGGGATGAAGGAATGAATGGGATGGAGGAGCCAGGGATAGGTTGAGAGAACAGAGGGTTGGCTGGTGTTGTTCAGTTGCTAAGTCATGTCCAACTCATTGTGACCCTATGGACTGCAGCATGCCAGGCTCCTCTGTCCTCCACTATCTCCCAGAATTTGCTCAAATTCATGTCCCAGTGATGCTATGCAAACACCTCATTCTCTGTCACCCCCTTCTGCCCTCAATCTTTTCCAGCATCAGGGTCTTTTCCATTGTCTGCTCTTTGCATCAGGCATACACTGAAGCCAGTCAATTTTTAGAGGAGCTATTAATGAGGGGTTGTATACGGGCTCAGGCTGAGAGTGGGTCAAAGTTCACGGGCCTGAGGGAAGAGAGAAGTTTAAAGTTTGCTTAACAAGCATTGCATTTCCAGTGATAAGCCCCAAAAGATTGAGCTAATCCTTTGTGAGGAGAAAATAATGAATTTTAAGGGCTGTGTCTGCACCTCCCAGAGGCAGCATCTCTGGGTCTCATCTAATTCATATAGGGAAGGTTTTCTTTGCAATAATTAGCTTCCTGGAACACAACAGAGTGAGACAATTTCTCTAACTATTGCTATTTTACAGGAAGATCATAAGAATCAGGTGAAGTTAAACACTGCCAAGTACTTTCTTTGAGCTTACTTAAAACTTGATTTTTTAAAATTCACTGTTTATTTTTTAACAATAAATAAGCACTATGAATATTTAGCTTTGAAATACTCTTCTTTATTTTCATAGGACTTCAAAATAAAATAATTTTCAAGTAGCATGTCCTTGATTTTGGCTTATAGGAGACTTTATATCCTTTTTGCTGGAGGAAAGAAAAGCAAATGAAAACATTGAAAATATTGCAGCATAGTTCAATAACCTGGCTGTTTGCAGGTTCCATTCTGACCTTATCTGTGCTGCATGTATATAGCCCTAAATGTGCATTCAACTCTTTGCTGTGCATCTGTACTATTTTCTGAAATAACTCATTAAGGATTTGTTTGCTTCTGGATGATGGAGCCACTTTCATTAACTCCTGTGGCCTGTTGGTTCTCAGTAATGTGAAGAAACAGAAATTAGCTAAAAGCAAAACCTGATTTCCAGGTTATATATATAACTAAATATATGTAAAATTGTAAAGCCTACATTTTATGACAATTTATCTCTTTTCTTTAAGATGTTCAAGTATAAAATTGCTTATCCATAAACTTTGTGGAATTGAGGCATATTTTATGCACTACTATGAATTATGTAAACTTTGTGAAAATAAAATACAGTTTATTTCCTCTTATTTCTATCCTTGCAAAATGCATTAGGTATCAATTTGATATATAGAATGGCAAAGGAATTTGAGACATTACTACAAATCAAATAAAATAGCACAAATAGTCTGGAAATTTAAACATTGTGGTAATGATAATATTTTGGTATTAAAACCCAATTCATTAGGAATCCCTATGCCTTTAAAAGTAGTCATTAGTATCTCTATTTTCAGTTACTTTTTCTCTCTCTAATGAGTTAAACTAAGATCATGAGTAACTAAGATGATAAGACCTTAAGATCATAAGAAACTAAGATTTAATGAAAAAACTAAGATATGGCATCTAGTCCCATTACTTTATGGAAAATAGATGGGGAAACAATGGAAACAGTGACAGACTCTATTTTTGGTGGTGCCAAAATCACTGTAGATGGTGATTGCACCTATGAAATCAACAGATGCCTGTTCCTTGGAAGAAAAGCTATGACCAACTTAGACAGCATATTAAAAAGCAGAGACATTACTGTACCAACAAAGGTCCGTCTAGCCAAAGCTATGGTTTTTCCAGAAGTCATGTATGGATGTGAGATTTGGGCTATAAAGAAAGCTGAGCACTGAAGAATTGATGCTTTTGAACTGTGGTGTTGGCGAAGACTCTTGAGAGTCCCTTGGACTGCAAGGAGATCCAACCAGTCCATCCTGAAGGAGATGAGTCTGAGTGTTCATTGGAAGGACTGATGCTAAAGCTGAAGCTCCAATACTTTGGCCACCTTTTGCAAATAACTGACTCATTGGAAAAGATCCTGATGCTGGGAAAGATTGAAGGAGGGAGGAAAAGGGGATACAAAGGTTGAGATGATTGGATGGCATCACTGATTCAGTGGACATGAGTTGGAGTAAGCTCTGGGAGTTGGTGATGGACAGGGAGGCCTGGAGTGCTGCAGTCCACAGGGTTGCAAAGAGCTGGACACGACTGAATGACTGAACTGAACTGAATGAGTTAAAACTAATGTGCCCCACTTACTCTCTGCATTTATTCACTACCTTCCGTGGTCTAGGACATCTCTTAGTTGTAATTTCTTCCTGCCTGCTAAGTACTTCAATAAGAAATAGAAGAACAAAAATCAAGCCTGTTATATTGAAAGTCGAGTGTTTTCATTTTTTTCCCTAAAGTGACAACCTAGGTCATAATATACTTCATGAGGACTTGTGTATGTAGATTAATAAATTGTCAATTCTGTTTTTCATATCACTGTGAACATGACATCATATTATTACCTGTTTTTTTTTTTTACATATGGAAAATGGTAGCCATTGATAGATTTGAGTTACCACTGACAGTAAATGGCAGAAACATGGTCCGAATCTCTGTTTGTATGTTCTTATAGACTACCGTCATAGCCACTACACTGTAAAATCACTTCCCCCCTAAAATGTTTCCTTTGACATCCAGTTTATTGTGCTAATCTGGATTGAAAAGTTGGAGGTTAATAAGACAGCAATGTGGCAGGTTTTAGTTAGGTAATGACAAAATGCAAGTGATGGCAAAATATATGGACACTCAAAGGAACAAAAATAGCCAAGACTTTCTTGAAGAGGAATAAGGAGATTAAGGAAATCTACCAGTTATCAAAACTTATATCACTGTGGTAGTTTTGGCTCAAAGATAAACAGAAGAGTGGGACAAATTAAAGAGATGTCTAATCTTGATGGCAAAGACTAAATGATATGATATGTGCAAGTTTTGCACAACGTCTGGTTCATAGGAAGTTTTGAGAGAAGTTTTCTATATTGACAGAAAATTAAAATAGGATTAATTTTCTTTTATAACTAATGAAGTAGTTTTTTTTAATAACAGAATAATATAATAAAAGTGACTCCTCATTTAACAAGCAGGTCAGGAGTTTGATTTCTTCTCTTCTCTGTGCTTCTAAGTAGAGACGGCAAAAAGGTCAGAACACCATAGACCAGGACAAGCTTATTGGGAATCTAATGGGCAAACCTCAGGGATATTGCATCATCAGAGCTGGTCCTGACAGGATGTCCAGAATGCTTTTCTCCTATATTTTCTTTGTCTGCTCCCTCAAATGTCCTAAACTCTACACAAATGTCACCTGATCAGTATGCTTTCCATATCTAAAATAATGCACACCCATTATGTTTAATAGCTCTCTCCTAACATTAGAATGAAAAGAAAATTCCATTCCTCTATCAGTTCACTCTCATATCTCAGTCATCTAGGAAAGTATCTAGAAACTATTCCGTGCCTACAATGATTGTTGAAGAAGTGGCCTTTGCTACACAATACTGACGAGATTGCAAAGGAAAGGGCAGAAATCCAAGTTTTACTTTCTTTTTTAATCATTAGCTGCACTTTCTCATTTCATATATTCTCAACTTTTTATTTTCTCTCACCCATTGTCTATTTTCTTCTCCTTTTTTCCTCTTTTCCTATCTATTATATTTTGACTCTCTTTGTGATGCTGTCTCTCCCTCCCTTTTTGTGTTTCTCTCTTCTCTCTTGTTTCCTTTCTTTGGATAAGTTTTTAAAAAGTTGTGAATTTCATAAATGTTTTAATACATAGACATTTGTAGGTAAACTTGCCTTTGGAGGGTTAGTTCATGACATATAAATAGGATCAGTTTAACCCAACAAAAGGCAGAGAACATAGCAGTTAAGGGCAGAATACCTGACTTCATATTATGGCCTGCAGAAGTGGTTTAGCCTTTAAAAAATGGCTTTACTACACTGAGCATCAATTTCCTCAAATGTAGAGCAAAGATCATGTTATGATCTTATAGAATTTTCTCGAAGACTGTGAGCTAATAAATTCAAGCTAATTTGCATGTCACTTTCTGGTACACTAGCAAGCTTTCATATGATGTTAGCTATTATTTTATTAAGCTCTATTGAGTGGACTCTGGGAGTTGGTGATGGACAGGGAAGCCTGGTGGGCTGCAGTCCATGGGGTCACAAAGAGTCGGACATGACAGTGACTGAACTGAACTGAATAGAGAAAACAGAGCAAGGAATTAACCAAATTCATAGTTTTGGTTGCTCAGTCATGTCTGATTCTTTGAGACCCCATGGACTGCAGCCCGCCAGACTCCTCTGTCCATGAAATTCTCCAGACAAGAATACTGGCATGGGCTGACATTTCCTTCTCCAAACCAAATTCATAGACCCTAATTAACTTGATGATTGAAGGACCATCCTTTCAACAAACACTGTAAAGAATTATCATTTCTACTAGTTTAGCTTAATTCATATAAATCATTGCATTGCCTTCTCCAATTGAAATTGTAACCTTTACTAAAATACTACTTTTTTAAAAAGTAAACATCTCATTTTTAATTTAGGATATTTTGATCTAGTGTTATTATAATTTACTTAATAACCAGCCACATGGTCAGCCACAAACTATAGTTCATATTTGTGATTTATTTTTTAGTATGGAGGATATAGAACTTGGTAAGCAAATTTTGGGGGGTAGGGAACATCCATCATATTATTCCATAGTCTCAAAATCCTTCCAAACATATTTATACATTTTGAAATTTCCTTTTTTTTTTTACCCATAGTAACATCTGTTGTACACTATCTGTTGTACACCATCTCTGTAGACAATGATTTAACTTATAATTAGTAAAGAATTCACTTTATATCCACAATGAAAATTTAAACAGCAAATGTAAGTCTTACAATTTCAGATAGGTTTATGCATTTGGTAGGAAGCCACAGATAATATGAATAAGTTATACATAACTCACACTGATGATAGAATTCATTTACTCAATAAACACTTTTTCAGCCTCACTGGGCCAACATGCAAATTGCAGGAGATACAACTCTAAACAAGGAAAGGCACCAAAAGTTTAACCTGCTAGTATAGAAGCCACAAAATTAAATAGCTCCAGAAGAAATGCAGGGTTTCTTAAAATTTTAGAGCAGAAATAAAGGGAGAAGTGAAGACTGGAAAATGAGTGATTATATGCTCCATTAATGACATTGAAATGCAGAGTATTTAGTATGAGTTAGGGACCGTGCAGGGGGCTTCCCTGGTAGCTCAGTTGGTAAAGAATCCGCCAGCGAAACAGGAGACCTGGGTTCAATACCTTGGTCAGGAAGTTCCCCTGGAGGTGGAAATGACAACACACTTCAGTATTCTTGCCTGGAAAATCCCATGGACAGAGGAGCCTGGTGGGCTACTGCCTATGGGGTCACAAAGAGTTGGACATGACTGAAGTGACCAAACACACACAGAAGCACAGGACCATACACTGTAAGTCTTTCCACTGCTTTCTATATGAGACACCAGAGTGCTTACAAAGAAACATTTGCTACTAAAAACGATAATTTCAATATGGGATGATAAATGCTATATTAAGAATACATATTGGGACAAATTCCAGAGAGTTAGAGAAGACTTTTCTGAAACAATGAAATCCAAGTTGAAAGTTAAAAGGAGCAGTGGGGACTTAATAGAGCGACAAGGCAGAAGAACATGCCATTCAGAGAGAACAACAGGGTGTGAGATTACCTGGAAACGAGTTCAGTTTGCTGTATTGGATTTGGGAAGAACAGCTCTAAGAGTTGAAGCTGGGAAGGTAAATAGGGCTCCGCTCATACCATGAAAAGCCTAGTAAGCCATGTAGAGTTTGATTCTGGGAACACTGGGGAGCCAATAATATAGTTTATCAGAGATGTGACATGATTAGATTTGTACTTTTAAAGGAACATTTTGGCTACAGTGTGGAAAATGGATTTGATTTGCAAACACGACTGGAGGCAAAGACACTACTTGGAGGCTACTAGAACAATTCGAGCCAGAGATGCTGGTGGCATGGACCGAAGTGTTTCAGTAGAAACAGAAAAGAGATGGACCAAAGTGAATCATATTTAGGAGACAGACCTGACACAATCTGCTGATGGATTAGATGTGAGGGATAAGAAAAATGCAAAAGCAGAGGAAGTCTGATGATATATCATTTCCTGGCTTAAAGAGATGGGTAGAGAGCAGTGCCACTTTCCCTGAAGGAGTGAGAAGAGTCGAACATGCTAATCAAGGTTACAATTTAGCTCTTAGTTTCCCCCATTCAATTTCTTCCATGGCATAGTTCCACCGCTCTAAATTCAGCTTGAGGATATAATATGAAAGTTGTGACTCCACATAATATGTTGCCAAAGTCTAAGTAGCACTTTTCTCACATTTTACTTCTCTGAAACCAGGATACTTTGTGATTGGTGCAAAATAAATTTGCCAGGCAGCTGGCAGAGGAGCACCGTGAGGAAACTACCAGAGGGGTTATTCTGGCAGAGTCACACCTGTGTGCGTTTTGCACTTCCTTTCACTTATTTAGAGTAGTTAATAAGGATGTGTGCATAAACAGAAAATCATCTTGGAGTTGCTACTGAAAGTGGAGGCCCGGCTGCTTGCCATGCCAAAGCCAATAAGGAGGCAAGGGTGGTGGAAAGGAAAGTTTGCTTTCTTTTGGAGTCTGGCAATCTGGGGGACTTCCCAGGTGGTGCTATTTTTAAAGAACCTGCTTGAGAATGCAGAAGACATAAGACACAGGTTCGATCCCTGGGTCGGGAAAATTCCCTGAGAAGGGAATGGCAACCCACCCCAGTGTTCTTGACTGGAGAATCCCATGGACATAGGAGCCTGGTGAGCTACAGTCCACTAGGTCACAAAGAGTGGGACATGACTGAAGCGACTTAACACATAGCACAACCTGGGGGGAGGGTGGACTCCTGGCTAAAGGCCAGCTCCCCTCAACTAGTAATCAGTGGGCAAGAGCTTTTATAGGTGAAGGGAGGGGGCTACATGTAGAAAGAACACAGTCAGTTTTGACAGTCATCTTGAAATCAGTCATCTGTAGTCTGACCAGCATCATCTTGATTAAGTACAGAAAATCTTCAGCTCCAGCATCAGTTTGTTTCCATTTCTTGAGGCCAGTTCTCAGAATTGTGACAGCTTATGTCATGGCTACAATCTGGTCATCATGTAGTTAACTTCTTTGACCTGGTGGGGGTTTCAATCTCTGTAAGACAGCTCAGAGGATATGGCTTAAAATATGGTCTATGGCTCTTGAAGAGGAACTAAAGGTCCTCGACTATGCTTAATAGCTAAACTATTGTCATTTAGTCTTGCTTGATGGCTTTCCTTTGTTTCTGCATTTTCACAATTCTCTGATTAAAATTATTCTTTGGCTATAGTTTTTCCACAGACAAAAGGCAGGCTGAGGACATAAGAGGCAGGATGATAGGGTTCTGCTCCATTTCAGAATCACTCAGAATGGTCTCCACTAGAGGAAGAAATGGCAGGAGTTCCTGAATACAGGCTACCACAGGACATCTTCAGTCCACAGAAACCACTGAATTTTTTCTCCTCCAAATGATGTTCTTAGGAGAAAGGGAGTAAATTATAGATTTCTTTTTTATTATTATTGAAGTATAGTTGATTAACAATGTTGTGTTAGTTTCTGGTTTATAATAAAGTGATTCAGTTATATATATATATATATATATATATATACACACACACATACAAAGATATTTATTAGAACATATTGAATATAGTCCCTGTGCTATAGAGTAGGGTCCTGGTCTTTATCTATTTTAAATATAGTCGTTTCTATGAAATTATAGACTTATTAATCTGAGATTTAAAATGGACATCTTATATACAAAACAGAAATAGACCCACAGACATTGAAAATAAACTTGTGGTTACCAGAGGGGAAAGCAGGTAATAAATTAGGAGTTTGGGATTAACATATATACACTACTATATAAAAAATAGATAAACAACAAGGACCTACTGTATAGCACAGATAACTGTATACAATATTTTTAATCACCTATAAGTGAAAAGAATCTGAAAAAGAGTATATATATGTGTGTGTGCATATATATATTATATATGTAATATATAATATATATATATACACAAAACTGAATCACTTTGCTGTACACCTGAAATTAATACAACATTGCAAATCAACTATACTCCAATAAAAAAATTAAGTAAATAAAATGGACAAACAGTTTGACTCCTTATGGAGAATGTTGTGGATAAGTGTTTATAGGTTTCTCAGGTGGAAGTTGCTGGAACTAATCTTAATTGTGACCAGCCAGTAATGATAAACATATGTGAGTCCAAAGGCAAAACAGAATGACTGTTAGATTAAAGACCTAGTTCACACCTTAGCAAGGAGGAAATGGTTGTATACATCCTTAAAGAACAATGAGGCCTGATTAGGATCGAATCAGCAAGAAATCTTTGAATCAGAGGAACTAGATTACCAGTGTTTGACTACTTTTCAGTAGAACATAATGTGGCATTAAGCAACACTAGAAAAAGCCAACCAATTTGACTCTAGTATTCTCTCTGTGTATGAAAGCTGAATTGGTATTTTTGAATGGGACAGGGATCCTGAGTTGTTGGACAATTTACACAGAGATCTCAGAAAGTTGTGCCTGATTTCTTGCATCCAGCACAGCAATGAAGAGCTGCCACTGTATGTACACTCCAGATTTACGGAGCAGTTCTGGATATGTAACAAGAGTAAGTTAGGATAGTGTTTTCTTTGTCCCAGAGCAAAGTTAGCAGTGTGAGAATGTCTCTTCACAGCTTTTCACTGCACTTGACTTATTTACATATGTGATGCAACAAAACTGGAGTCTAATTTAAATGTTTAGTCCTAATTCTTGATAACACAAACATTCAAATGCCTTTTAAATGAACATATTTTTATAATCTTAAAGTCGAAATCTTACTCTAATTATAGTTTAAAGTCACATAAAGACAATACAATAATAAGGAAGGAAATTATTAAGTATCTTAGAACTTTTGAAGTTTTTTCCCCTCACAGGGGGCTGCTATTTTTAATTGTTAATCACTACCACTCTGGTACTTACATCCAAGGTGAAACTACCCTAATGGATTTACACAAAGATGCTTATCTTATAATGGTAAATAAACAGATGGTGAACACAGGAAAATATACTATGAGTTTAAATGAATAGCAATTAAGCAAACAGAAGGGTAAATAATTGGTTGCTTGAGTCTAAAATCAAGTACAAAATCAAGTACGTGCATCAAATGTTAGTGTGTTTAACAAGCAGTGCTCAAAGAAATTAGGGAGAGTCTTTAGAACCCAATTGTGAAAAAAGTTTGAAGGCAAATATTTATCACGATATTCAAGACAAGTAGTATGAATAAATTCAAGATTTTTGCCAGTTATAAAGCTTCTGTATCTATGTATTCTGTATAACGCTAATATTTCTTCTAAGCTTTTTTATTTTTTTTAATTTTATTTTATTTTTAAACTTTACAATATTGTGTTAGTTTTGCCAAACATCTAAATGAATCCACCACAGGTATACCCGTGCTCCCCATCCTGAACCCTCCTCCCTCCTCCCTCCCCATACCCTCCCTCTGGGTCGTCCCAGTGCACTAGCCCCAAGCATCCAGTATCGTGCATCGAACCTGGACTGGCGACTCGTTTCATACATGATATTATACATGTTTCAATGCCATTCTCCCAAATCTCCCCACCCTCTCCCTCTCCCACAGAGTCCATAAGACTGATCTATACATCAGTGTCTCTTTTGCTGTCTCGTACACAGGGTTATTGTTACCATCTTTCTAAATTCCATATATATGCGTTAGTATACTGTATTGGTGTTTTTCTTTCTGGCTTACTTCACTCTGTATAATAGGTTCCAGTTTCATCCACCTCATTAGAACTGATTCAAATGTATTCTTTTTAATGGCTGAGTAATACTCCATTGTGTATATGATGCTATATTTAAGAAGCAACTACTTGAGATTTCTTTGGAGTTAAAGTGGGTTTTATTTTCAACTTCATCAACAGAAGCTGAATAGATTAGGGTTCTCCAGAGAAACAGAACCAAAAGGAGATTATATATATATATATATATAAAGTTTTATTATAAGTTATTAGCTTAGCAACTAAAGAGTCTGAGAAATGCCATCCTCTGTAGTCTACAAAGAGGAGAACCAGGATTCCCAAAGGTGTAAGTCCCAGTTTGAGGGCAAAATAAGAGTGATATTCCAGCTCAAACATTTAGGTAGGGAGTCAATGCAACTTTCCTACACCTTTTGTTCTATTTAGGCCCTGGATGAATTGGATGATTCCACTCACTTTCGGAAGTGGTTGTTGTTCAGTTGCTCAGTCATATCTGACTCTTTGTGATCCCATGGACTGCAGCACACCAGCTTCCCTGTCCTCCACTATCTCCTGGAGTTTGCTCAAGTTTATGTCCATTGAATCAGTGATGCTATCTAACTATCTCATTCTCTGCCACCCTCTTCTCGGCCCTTTGCATCAGGTGGTCAAAGTATTGGCACTTCAACTTTAGCATCAGTACTTTCAATGAATAGTCCAGATTGATTTCCTTTAGGATTGACAGGTTTGATCTCCTTGCAGTCCAAGTGACTCTTGAGAATCTTCTTCAGCACCACAGTTTGAAAGCATACCCCTTTGGGAGGAACAATCTGCATAACTCATTTCACCAAGTCAAGTGATAATTGCTTCCAGAAACATCCTTGCAGATACACTGGAATAATGTTAACCAGATATCTGAGTGTTCTGGGCTCCACTCAAGGTGATACATAAAATTAACCATAATACTGAATCTCCAAAGGAGTTCCTCATCTAAAAAACTTATAGTAGTTTGCATCTCTTAAGCAATCCAAGTGCTTACTGATCCAGCTAGACACAGAAAAGTCTGGATTAAGTTATAAATTTTAAAAGATATGCAAAACAATACAATTAAGGTATACCAAACCCTTATTTAAGTCTTCCCTGGTGGTTCAGGGGTAAAGAACCCACCTACCAATGCCAATGTGGGAGACACGAGTTCCATACCTGGGTTAGGAAAATGCTCAGGAGGAGGAAATGGCAACCCACTCCAGTATTCTGACCTGGAGAATCCCAGAGCCTGGCAGACTGCAGTCCATGGGGTTGCAAAAGAGGCGGACACAACTTAGTGACTAAACAACAACAAAACCCTTACCTTGCTCAAATTCATTTCACTTTCCTTCAAAAAACTACACTATTTTCAGTCTGGAAATCCCAAAGAAGAAGGTTTGTAACAATGTTAGGAATTCATAGAGGCCACCCTCCCTCTTCACTCAAGCTTTCTGCTAAAATTATATATATATATATATATATATATATATATATATATATACACACACATAATTTAAACAACTATATAATATATATGTTACACATATATTAATATACATATTATATATATAAGAGTTTCCCAGGTAGTGCTAGTGGTAAAGAATCTTCTGATGCAGGAGACACAAGAGACAGCTTTGATCTCTGGATCAGGAAGGTGCTCTTATGGAAGAAATGACAATCCACTCCAGTATTATTGCCTGGAAAATTCTATGGGTGGAGGAGCCTGGGGGCTACAGTCCATGGGATTGCAAGGATTGGACATGACTGAGTGACTGAGCACACAAGAAGAAACATATATAATATAAATAACTTCCCTGACCTCTAATTACAAACACATAACACACATAATGCCCTCAGTCAGACCCTCACATATTATTTAGCTTTATGATAATTTTTACTATTTAAAATTACTTAAAATTTATGTGTTTTATTTATTATCTTCACATTCCATTAAGGTGTTCAGAGGGGAGCATATAGCCGTGAATTAACAGTGCTGTTTCTAAAGTGGTGTTCAATGCAAATTTTGCATATGTGCTTCATTGGGGTGTCTATCAAATTTGTCTTTGAAGATAAGTAGAGATTATATTCCTGGAAGAAATAATCATTATGAAGAAATAATCTTGTAGCTGTGGTACATATATACAATGGAATATTACTCAGCCATAAAAAGGAACATATTTGAATCAGTCTTCATGAGGTGGATGAACCTAGAGCCTATTATACAGAGAGAAGTAAGCCAAAAAGAGAAAAGCAATTATTGGGTACTAACACATATAAGCAGAGACATTACTTTGCCAACAAAGGTCCAGCTAGTCAAGGTTATGGTTTTTCCAGTGGTCATGTATGGATGTGAGAGTTGGACTATGAAGAAAGCTAAGCACCAAAGAATTGATGCTTTTGAACTGTGGTGTTGGAGAAGACTCTTGAGAGTCCCTTGGACTGCAAGGAGATCCAACCAATCCATTCTAAAGGAGATCAATCCTGGGTGTTCATTGGAAGGACTGATGCTAAAGCTGAAACTCCAATACTTTGGCCACCTCATGTGAAGAGTTGACTCATTGGAAAAGACCTTGATGCTGGGAGGGATTGGGGGCAGGAGGAGAAGGGGACGGCAGAGGATGAGATGGCTGGATGGCATCACTGACTCGTTGGACATGGGTTTGGGTGAACTCCAGGAGTTGGTGATGGACAGGGAGGCCTGGCGTGCTGTGATTCATGGGATCACAAAGAGTCGGACACGACTGAGTGACTAAACTGAACTGAACACATATATATGAAATCTAGAAAAATGGTACTGATGAACCTATTTGAAGAGCAGCAATGGAGACACAGACTTTGAGAACAGACTTATGGACACAACTGTGGTGGGAAAGGAGAGGGTATGATGTATGGTGAGAGTAGCATGGGAACATACATTACTATATGTAAAATAGATACCCAGTGGGAATTTGAGGTATATCTCAGGGAACTCAATCCAGGGCTCAGTATCAACATAGATAGGTGGGATGTGGAGGGAAGTGGGAGGAATATTCAAGTGGGAGGGTATGTGGGTAAAACTATGGCTGATTCATATTGAGGTTTGATAGAAATCAATGCAATACTGTAAAGCAATTATCCTTATATTAAAAATAAATTTAATAAAAAGAAATATGCTTCTAGAAAAATACTTATATTTGGACAAGCAAATATTGGAAAGAGTTGAACAATCTTAGAATTAATCAACTATAGTCATAGGAAGTCTACTAATCATAATTTTATTCTTCTGTTGCCTCATTTTCATTTGAGAAGGCATTTTAATAATTTAGGTTTTCTATTTTGCTTCTGATTTTAAACTTGCTTCTTCACTCCATTGATGCTCTAAATTACTTAGCAGTATTTACATAATTTCTTAGCAGTAAACTAAAATTCTTCTTGATGTTTAAAAATGTCACTGGTTAATTTAAAAGATGGGCTTATATAAAATGCTATCACTTTCATTTACAAAGATCCTCTAGATTTAAAGACTTCTTTAACAAGCCACATGCAATTTGCAAGACCTGGATTCGATCCCTGGGTTGGGAAAGGCTACCCACTGCAGTATCCTGGCCCGGATAATTATGACCAACCTAGATAGCATATTCAAAAGCAGAGACATTACTTTGCCAACAAAGGTCCATCTAGTGAAGGCTATGGTTTTTCCTGTGGTCATGTATGGATGTGAGAGTTGGACTGTGAAGGAGGCTGAGTGCAGAAGAATTGATGCTTTTGAACTGTGGTGTTGGAGAAGACTCTTGAGAGTCCCTTGGACTGCAAGGAGATCCAACCAGCCCATTCTGAAGGAGATCAGCCCTGGGATTTCTTTGGAAGGAATGATGCTGAGGCTGAAACTCCAGTACTTTGGCCACCTCATGTGAAGAGTTGACTCATTGGAAAAGACTCTGATGCTGGGAGGTATTGGGGGCAGGAGGAGAAGGGGACGACAGAGGATGAGATGGCTGGATGGCATCACTGACTCGATGGATGTGAGTCTGGGTGAGTTCCGGGAGTTGGTGATGGACAGGGAGGCCTGGCGTGCTGTGATTCATGGGGTTGCAAATAGTCGGACACGACTGAGCAACTGAACTGAACTGAGTGACTTTCACTTTCACTGAACTTTGGCTTCTTGAAGGTTCTTCCTTTCCTTAACTTTAAAAAGGAGTGATTTTTAAGGATAAGAATTACAACATTCATTTACAAATAAACACTATAATTATATACTTAGAGAAAAACAATTGCCGAAAATATACAAAGATATGAGAATAGTGGGGGAAAGGAGACAAGGTTAAAATAATATCTGAGCTTATAAATTAGCCTGAGTTAGAATAGCTCCATTAAATGGTTTGTTGAAGATGGAAAACTAGGTATGAAGGAGATACTGAATAAAATATTGTGTAATTGGATTTAACAGAAAAAAAGATTTATAAAATTTCATCAATTTGAAATAAGGATTAAAAATAATTCTATTCTTTTTGACTTCTGCCACATGAACCCAAGATAAATATAAAACTAAAAATGGATGATGTTGTGCTTGGTGCTGTGGATAATTTTTAAAAGTGCTAAGATATGTATTCTGCTTTCAGTAATATTAGATTCATGAATATGATCAAGAGTAGTGTACAAAAGGGGAAACACTTAAATGTCAGAGGGGGTGGGTTCAGAGACATGGGATCATTTCTGACTGGAAAATTAGGAGAGGTTTTATCAAGAAAACAGCATTGATTCTTGTCTGGGAAGGATGAGTAAGATTTTGTCATTTGGCTGTAGGCAATAGAATAATAGGGCTCCCCTGGTGGCTCAGTTAGTAAAGAATTCGCCTGCAATGCTGGAGATGCCGATTCACTAGCTGGGTTGGGAAGATCCCTTGGAGAAGGAAGTGGCTACTCACTTCAACATTCCTGTCTGGAAAATTTCATGAGCAGAGGAGCCTGGTGGCTACAGTCCATGGGGTCACAAGAGTCGGAAATGACATAGCGACTAAACCACCAATGGAGTTTTCTGGATAAACAATGATACATAATTGGAAAACACAATGTGTATATATATATATATATATATATATATACCTATGAACATTCTCCTTGTTGAAATTTGAGAATTGGTAAAGAGTACATAGGGAGGCAATGGCAACCCACTCCAGCACTCTTGCCTGGAAAATCCCACGGACGGAGGAGCCTGGTAGGCTGAAGTCCATGGTGTTGCTAAGAGTCGGGCATGACTGAGTGACTTTACTTTCACTTTCATTCATTGGAGAAGGAAATGACAACCCATTCCAGAGTTCTTGCCTGGAGAATCCCAGGGACGGAGGAGCCTAATGGGCTGCCATCTGTGGGGTCGAACAGAGTCGGACACGACTGAAGCGACTTAGCAGCAGCACATAGGGAGGTAATGCTAGAAATTCTGTATGCAACTAGTTCATATAAACCTTGAGGGGAAGTAGAATTTTATTTTGATGGTGATGGAAAAGCAGTGCATATTTTTTTTCCACAAGAGCCTGGTATGATCATGTTGTATTTTAGGGATACACATCTAATACCAGTGGGTACAAAAAATAGGAAAAGACATTTATGATTTTCAAGGTCTAGACAAATAGAATCTTCTGGAGTAGAAACTTAGTTGCCTATGATAATAAGCCTGGAACTAAATTTAAGATGTCACAGGTATTTATGAAAGATGCTGAAATGGCAAAGCAAAATTAAAATGATTTATAAGTGATTATTATTATGACAATGCTTAAAACTTTAATAAAATTTTACATATATGGGTTATATATGTATACCTATACATCTTATAGATTTTCCTCAATTGGAAATTGTTCGATTACTTTTTTTTTGCACGATTAGAATAGGATTTTTTTTTTTTTTAGGAGTGGGACTACAGATTCAATGTAATTTTCATTGCATCATATTAAGAAACCTGTTATGGACTGAATTGTGTCTTCCTCAAAGAAGATATTAAAGTCCTAAACTTCAGTACCTCAAAATGTGATCTTATTTGGAAATAGGTTTTTGCAGACATAATTAGCTAAAAAGGAAGCCATACATATATGTTATTTATATGTGTATATATATATAAGTTCAGTTCAGTCGATCAGTTGTGTCCAACTCTTTGAGACCCCACGAATCACAGCACTCCAGGCCTCCCTGTCCATCACCAACTCCCGGAGTTCACTCAAACTCATGTCCATCGAGTCAGTGATGCCATCCAGCCATCTCATCCTCTGTCGTCCCCTTCTCCTCCTGCCCCCAATCCCTCCCAGCATCAGAGTCTTTTCCAATGAGTCAACCCTTGGCATGAGGTGGCCAAAGTACTGGAGTTTCAGCCTCAGCATCATTCCTTCCAAAGAAATCCCAGGGCTGATCTCCTTCAGAATGGACTGGTTGGATCTCCTTGAAGGCCAAGGGACTCTCAAGAGTCTTCTCCAACACCACAGTTCAAAAGCATCAATTCTTCTGCGCTCAGCCTTCTTCACAGTCCAACTCTCATATCCATACATGACCACAGGATAAACCATAGCCTTGACTAGATGGACCTTGAGACTTGATTTAGGTCATACTTGAATGGTCTAGTGGTTTTCCCTACTTTCTTCAATTTCAGTCTGAATTTGGCCATAAGGAGTTCATGATCTGAGCCACAGTCAGCTCCCAGTCTTGTTTTTGCTGACTGTATAGAGCTTCTCCATCTTTGGCTGCAAAGAATATAATCAATCTGATTTTGGTATTGACCATCTGGTGATGTCCATGTGTAGAGTCTTCTCTTGTGTTGTTGGAAGAGGGTGTTTGCTATGACCAGTGTGTTCTCTTGGCAAAACTCTGTTACCCTTTCCCCTGCTTCATTTCATACTCCAAGGCCAAATTTGCCTGTTACTCCAGGTGTTTCTTGACTTCCTACTTTTGCGTTCCAGTCCCCTATAATGAAAAGGACATCTTTTTTGGGTGTTAGTTCTAAAAGGTCTTGTAGGTCTTTATAGAACTGTTCAACTTCAGCTTCTTCAGCATTACTGGTTGGGGCATAGACTTGGATAACCATGATATTGAATTTTTTGCCTTGGAAACGAACAGAGATCATTCTGTCATTTTTGAGATTGCATCCAAGTACTGCATTTCAGATTCTTTTGTTGACCATGATGGCTACTCCATTTCTTCTAAGGGATTCCTGCCCACAGTAGTAAATATAATGGTCATCAGAGTTAAATTCACCCATTCCAGTCCATTTTAGATTCCAAGAACGTTGCCATTGCCTTCTCTGGGGGTTGTGCATAGTGATTCCTAAGTGTACAGTACGGAAAAGGGAAAAAAATTTATGGTTGAGAAACCTAACACTAACTGAGCCTGGCCTTCAACAGTGATAAATGAGGTGGATAGTATACACCTGTGGAGAAGGCGATGGCACCCCACTCCAGTACTCTTGCCTGGAAAATCCCATGGACGGAGGAGCCTGGTAGGCTGCAGTCCACGGAGTCACAAAGAGTCGGACACGACTGAACGACTTCACTTCATTTTTCACTTTCATGCATTGGAGAAGGAAATGGCAACCTACTCCAGTGTTCTTGCCTGGAGAATCCCAAGGACAGAGGAGCCTGGTGGGCTGCCGTCTATGGGGTCGCATAGAGTCGGACACGACTGAAGCAACTTAGCAGCAGCAGCAGTAGTATACACCTGTATTACTTTCCTAGGGCTGTTATAACAAAGAACAACAAACTGGAGGGTTTAAATAAAATAAATTAATGATGTCACAGTCAAGTCCAAAACCAAGGTATAATAGGACCATGCTCTCTCAAAAGTTCTAGGGCAGAACCTGTTCCATGGTTTTCTCTTGGGTTTTAGGGTCCCCACCAATCTTTGACATTCCTTGGCTTGCAGCTGCTTAACTGCAGTCTTTGCTTTCACTAACACATGGCCTTCTCTTTGTGTCTTCACAGGTTCTATTCTTATAAGAACATCAGGCATATTGTATTAGGCATCCAGCCTACTCTGGTAGGACTTTTTTCCCAAATAAGATCATATGTTAAGATACTGAGATTTAGAACCTTATATATCCTTTTTTATTTTTTTGAAGGAGGCATACAACCCATATGGTTTAGTTGCTAAGTCAGATCCAATTCTTGTGACCCTATAGCCTGTCAGGATCCTTTGTCCATGGGATTTATCAGTCAAGAATACTGGAGTAGGTTGTCATTTCCTTCTCCAAGAGATCTTACTAACTCAGGGATTGAACCTGGTCACCTGAACTGTAGGCAGATTCTTTACCAAGCTTTACTGAGCTACCAGGGAAGATATCATGGGATGAACATGGCACTTTACTTTTGTGGTTTCCTCCTAAAAAAACGTAATTTCATTTTAACCATGAAAAATAATCAAAGCCCAATTGAGGAATAATTTACAAAATACTTCCCCAATACTGCTCAAGATTATCAAGGTCACAAAAAAGCAGGAAGTCTGAGAAACTGTCAACCTAGAGTCAGATATGACTGAGCGACTTTACTTTCACTTTTAACCTTCATACATTGGAGAAGGAAATGGCAATCCACTTCAGTATTCTCGCCTGGAGAATCCCAGGGATGGGGGAGCCTGATGGGCTGCGGTTATGGGGTCACACGGAGTTGGACACGACTGAAGCGACTTAGCAGCAGCAGCAGCAGCAGAGCTGTTTAAGTAGAGTTTACCATAAGTCAGTGTAATGTGATGTCCTAGATAGGACCCTGAGACAGAAAAGGAAAATCTGTAACAACCAAGGAAATATAGCTATAATATGGACTTTAGTTAATTAATGTATCAATGTGAGAGCGTGCTCAGTCATGTCTGACTCTTTTGCAACCCTGTAGCTGCCAGGCTTCTCCATCAGTGGGATTTCCCAGGCAAGAATACTGGAGAGGGGTGCCAGTTCCTTCTTTAGGGAATTTTCCCAAACCAGGGATCAAACCCAGATCTTCTGCATGTCCTGAATTGCAAGCAGATTCTTTACTGCTGAGCCACTAGGGAAGCCACCAATGTATCAATATTACATCACTAATGTAATAAATGTACCAGAATTGATGTAAAATGTTATTAATAGGACAAACTGAATGCATGACATGTGGGAATTCTTTTTATTCTCTTTGGATTTTTTTCTTTAAATATAAAGCTGCTCTAATATTAAATGTTTATTAAAAAATACAGTTACTATCACAGTTAGAAAATAAGGTAACACATGTAAAAGCTTTGCATAATGTATTACATATAACAGCCGTTATACAGTAGCTATTATTTATGTTTCATTATATTTGCAAATATTAACATAAATGTTGAATAATAACTATTAATAACAAGTGAAATAAATCCACATTTCCAATGTCAACCTCCTTTTCCCTTTTTTTAATATAGCATGCTAAATGTGTATATCCTGCTGGGATCTGCAATGATTGAACATGGTTTAGCAAATTCATAATTTGTGTTAGTTTTCAGATTGCTATTGTCTAATTTAATATTTTAAGTAGAAATTCTATCTTCAATATAATAAATGGAAATGAAGTGGAACTGTATTACATTCCATTGAATGTACTGCATTACATTCAATACTGTTTTAAATTTCTGGGTAGAGAGACAAACTCGATATCCATATGAAGATGGTTTTGAGACAGGCTGGCACTTGGGATCTGGGACCCTTTGCTGCAGTGCTTGCACCTGGACAAATGTCTCCTGGAGCAGCAGAATACAAAGACATTATACGTAACCGTGTGTATGTCCAGTTGCGGGAAACTGAGAACAATAAGATATAAAAAGACCAAAAACCCAACTGCCACTTCTGAGGCTTTGGGAGCAAAGCAGGGAACTGCAAATGATCCCTATACACAGCTCCATCCAGGAGGTGGGCAGGCCACTCAAGCCATCCCTCTGACCCGATCTCTGGATGCACCTCTACCCTCATACCATTTTAAGGACCAGTTTACTCCACTCCCCTCTAGGGAGCCAGCAAGGGAACCTGTTACTTGTTCTTGTGCCCTCCTGCTGCAGCGCAAGTCCCAATAAAACTTTCCATGAACTTCTTGTCTGTCCTCTTATCAATTTTTATTGATTAAGGAATCCAAGAACTTGGGTCAGTAATGGTTTGGGTCAAGAAATGTAAAGCTATTATAGATACTCACGTTCCTTGGGGATGTTCAAGTGGCTGTATAATCATGGTTGCTTGGTTCATGTAGTTCAAAGAGACTTGAGTCTTCGTGAAGAATATTCTGCTCAAGTGAAAGAGACTCGAAGCCCATGTTTTGGAAATGCAGAGGGAGAGTTTGTGGCTTCTGGGTTCTGATAAGGTAAGAATCTAGGGTTCAGTCAGGACACTTTTTGTAGGGTTCCACAGAATCCCGTGACTTCCCAAGTGACACTACTGGTAAAGAATCCGCCTGCCAATGATGGAGATGCCAGAGACCAGGATTTGATCCCCGAATCAGAGAGATCCCGTGGAGTAGGAAATGGTTACGCGCTACTCTATCCTTGCCTGGGAAATCCCATGAACAGAAGAGCCTGGCGGGCTACAGTCCATGGAGTCTCTAAAGACTCAGACAGAACTGAGCACACACACATGCACAGAATCCTATCCCATGTATTACTCTTTGTTCAAAGTAGTTCTCACCTCCCTCACTGGCTCTGCTCCAAAATCAGGAAACTTGTTTCCCATCAGCTCACCTTCCTCCTCACCTCAGAGCTTTTGCACTCTCTCTGTTGGAAACATTCCTCCCCATTGCTGGCTCTCTCTTCTCTTGGCCTTGCTCAAGGGTTACTCTCAGTGAAGGATTCATTTTCCCCCATATTTAAATTGCAGTACTATTTCCACCCAATTCCCATCCCCTTTCCTTATCTTTCCTTCTTCATAGCACTGGTCTCTCTCTGACAAGTCATATAATTTTCAAAATCTGGTTTATAGGGTGTGTCCTGTCACTACATGGAAGACCAACTTTGGCCTGCTTCATTTTCTGTTGTAACCGAGAGCCTGGAACAGTGCCTGACACATGCAGGGCCTTCAGCAAATATTTCCCGAATAAGAGAATAGCCAAAAAAATATTAATGAGTTCACTATTTAATGAAGTTCTATGGTGATATCCTTTAGGCTTACTTTCAAACATAATTTACTGTTTTGCTTACTTAGGAAATTTTATTTTTACACATTATCTATAAGCAAAACCAAAGTGCATATTATGTCATAGAATTTGTAAATCTTCATGGAATCATTATTAATTAAAATATTATTATGGTTTTAGCAATAATATAATCTGCTAAATCTCAAGAATATAGTCAAATACAAAGATCCTATAAGGACACATAATATCAGAATACTCTTGCTTTTTAAAACACCTTATTAGTGACTGAAATAAGATGGTTGAATATCTGTGATCTATTATTTGTTTACTTTAGGTTATAGCTTGCTATTTTCAGTTGAGGATTTTATATTCTTGAGTTATTAACATAATAGACTCTAAAGAGTTCACTGGCAACATGTTTATAGGAGATTACCCATTTATATAATAAAATAACGTGCTATAAGTTTTATTAACATGTCATGATTCCAGTAATACACTAAAACCCTCATAAAAACATTAATTTTGATGTATGGCATAGATGAGGATTAGATATTAAACATGGAAAAAAACAGTGTAAATGATTAAATCCATGGATGGCCTCTAAATTAGCCATCAAATAAGAAAAAAAAATGTATAAAGACATCAGTGTGATTAAACAGTGTGAAAGTCTGTTCAATGAACTAAGCATATAAGAGTACTACATGCATTCATACCACATGAAAAAAACAGTCTTACTCTACACTTTTATGAATGTGTGGTGTATACTTTCAATAATGTATTTTATTTTGGTCATGACACATTATCAATATAATTATATGAAAAAATAGGTAGAGATTTTAAAAGATGTTATTACCTTAGGTTTTGGAGGCACAGTATTTGCCATATTCCAGTTCTTTAAATATATTTATTCTTTTCACTCCAGCTTTTGAACTAGTTAAAAGCCAATCATTTGATCATTTGTGCAATTTGCTTTCAGGCAAGAAAAAGAATATATTGACTTTCTTCCTATATTTCATGCTTTGTTAATGGTATTTATCTTCATAATTAACATTTATTGCATCTTTATGCTTATAAGGATGATATAAATTACTTTAAAAACTGTTTATAATAGAATAATTAAAATGATGAAACTCAGTCCTATATATATCCCCCAGACTTGGCTTTTATGGATATTTTACATTTTCTTCAAAAATATTTTAATAACTACATAGTATTCAATAATAGTAGACCACAATTTTTAACTACTCCTGCATTGTTTGAAGTGCTAGCTTTATTTTTCCCATTGTAAATAAAGTTATGATTAAAATCCTTGGGTATTGTTCAACTTGGGTTTCTCATTAAACAGCCAAGAAGAAAGTCTGGGTGCAGTTTGCTTTTTATGGGAGGTGAAATCAGGGAGCAGGAGATTGGGAACCAGGGAATTGAAAAGCAAGCACAGTGGGAGCCACCCATACAACTGCCTTGAATAGCTTGGTTCAGTGTCCTAGGAGACGGCGGAGGAACTGTGCAGGATATATTCCAGAATTGTCTCTCTTAGGACAAGAGAAGGATTTATTCATTTTGTGCCCCTGCCTTTCTCACTGTCCTAGGTACCCTGGATCTGAGCTAAGCCTGCTGGGTTGAGAGGTTTAGGAAGAGGTTGGGGCAGCAAAGCAGAGACCAACTGGAGCTGGGTGTGGTCAGGGCACACAAGACGGTTCGGTCCACAGGAGCTGCAGCTAAAATGACAGGTGGCTCCACGAGTAGCAGCAGGTAGAGACACCCCTCCAGTTGGGACAGAGAGCCTGCTGCAGTTATCACTCCCAGGACCCTCCTGTCCATAGCCTCCACCATCCCCAGTAACAGTGAATCCTTCTCAGGGCCTGATGGTGGTAGCCCCTGAGCTACCTGGTACCCACCTAACCACCCCCACAGCAGTCCTGGCTCAGCCAGAACAAGAGGAGCCCTCTCCAGGACAACTCCAACCTTACAAAAGAATTTAACAAATATAGCTGGTTCCAGTATTCCCTTTTTACTCAGACTTTTCCTTTAGCATGCAAACAAGGCATTATTTCTTCCATCTTGAAAAAAAAAGAAAAATCTCTCCTCTTTCCTTTCCATTATCGCTGCATTTCTCGCCTTTCCTTTACAACTAAACTGAAAGCTTTCTTTCCTCTGACTCACTGTCTTATATTCCTATCCCATTTCTTATGAAAATATTTGTCAGGCTTTTGCCGCTAATCCACTGAAATCTTCATTGTCTAGTTCACAAATTACCTCCTGGTTGCTAAATCCAACCTCAGACCCCTTCTTATTTGATTTGTTATCAGCAGTATTTGACACAGCTGTGTCTCTTACCTTCCCTTGAAAAACTTCCCTTGACTTACAGGATTTTTCCCTCTGTGTGTCATTGGGTGTTGCATCTGAGGCTCCTAAAATGTTTTCTCCACATTTCCCCAGATGTTGCCCCAAATTTTATAATTGGTGTAACCTGAGGCCACAGTTCCTGGACCACATTTTTCCAATATTCTCTTTCTTAATCATCTCTTCTAGAGCCCTGGATTTAAATACTATCTATATGCTGATCATTCCTAATTTTATATTTTTAGCTGCTCCACTGTGCTGACCTCAAAAGCCATTGCTGTTCAGTCACCAAGTCACGTCCAACTCTTTGTGATCCCATGGACTGCAGCTGCCAACCCTCCCTGTCTCTCACCATCTTCCAGGGTTTCCCTGATTTCATGTCCACTGCATTGGTGATGCCATCCAACCATCTCATCCTCTATCACCCTCTTCTCCTTCTGCCAACAATCTTTCCCAGCATCAGGGTCTTTTCTAATGAGTCAGCTGTTCACATCAGGCGGCCAAAATATTGGCCATATAGCCAAAATATTGGCCATATATCAAAAACCATATATTCAGCTATCTACTGGCTCAGAGGTTAAAGAGTCTGCCTACAATGCGGGAGACCTGGGTTCAATCCCTGGGTCGGGAAGATCCCCTGGAGAAGGAAATGACAACCCACTCCAGTATTCTTGCCCGGAGAATCCCATGGATGGAGGAGCCTGGTGGGCTACAGTCCACAGGGTCGCAAAGAGTCGGACACGACTGAGTGACTTCACTTTCACTCCCTTGGATATCAATTAGGCATGTGAAACTTGTCAAAAGCAAACTCCTTATTTCCCTCTCTTACAACAAAGTCTCCTCTTCCTACTGTTTCCCACAGCTCAGAAAATGTTTTCTCTATTTCTCGAATTTTTAGGTCATTTCCTTCCCCTCTTTTCTTTTCCCGCATCTGTAAACCCTAATGTCACTATCTCAACACGTTATCTCTGGGCACCTTGCCATCTTCTTTAACCAAGAATGTTGAAAATCTCTGAAGTTGTCTTTTTTCCTCTTTTCTTAATACCCGTTTGGTGCATTTACACATGTAAACCTGTGGCGGATTCATTTTGATATTTGGCAAATCTAATACAGTTATGTAAAGTTTAAAAATAAAATAAAATAAAATAAAAATAAAAATAAAAAAAAAAAAAAAAAAAAAAAAAAAAAAAGCTGTCAGTGATCCTGAAAGGACCTTCCTCAGGGTATGTCATTCTGCTCAGTGTCTTCTAATGGTCCCACATTGCTCTGAGTACGTGCCCATTATCTGTCATAGGTACACATAGTCCAGTTTCCTTTCTATCTAAGAACTCACAACCTATAACCCTCTTTCCATTTTCTTCACAGGGCTCTAGCTCTTCCTTATCAAAGGCAAACCAGGCTTCCCTGGTGGTCTAGTGGTAAAGAATCTGCTTGCAGGGGACACTGGTGTGATCCCTGGTCCAGGAAGTTTCCACATACCATAGGGCAACTAAGCCCTAGTGTTACAGCTACTAAGCCTGCACTCTGGAGCCCATGAGCCACAGATACTAAGGTCTGTGCACCCAGAGCCTGTGCTCTGTTAACAAGAGAAGCCACTACAATGGGAAGCTCATGCCCCGCGAAGAAGAGTAGCCCTGGCTCACCACAGAGAAAGCCTATGTGTAGCAATGAATATCCAGCCTAACCAAAATAAGTAAATAGTTTTTTTTTTTTTTTTAAAGCACACCAAGTACATCTATATTGAATGATGTTTGCCCTTATTGTATTCTCTGCTTAAAAAGCCCTCCCACAGTTTTATCTGCATGAGTCACTATCTTACTATCTATCCCTCAATTACTTTGACCTCTGTATTTAAATTTCCCAAATCATGTCTTTGCTGCCACTCTATACCCACTTCCCTTTATTACTAGTTTTCCCATAGTACCCATCACTATTTCATATTCTACGTATTATACCTATTCCTTTGTGGGATAGTTGGTCCTATCCATATGTCCATAAATCATTTGGTCTATCCCATGAGATCCTTGAAACTGGGTCCTATCCAAAACAGCCTAGTGCATATTTGATCCATGACAAATGATTTTGGACAGGACCAAACATCAAGGACTGTTTGGTGTGGACCAAATGTCTCCATGCAAATTGTGGACTGGATCAAACATAAGCTAATCCACTATCCTATTTTTGGTTTCCCAGTTTATTTCAGGTAACTTTCCTAAAAGAAATCATTGTTCACTTTAATAAATGCTATATTTCCAATGATAAGAATAATATCTGATTTGCATTTTTCTACTAATTAGTGATGTTGAGCATCTTTTCATGTGCCTTATGGCCATCTGTATATTTTCTTTGAAGAAATATCTATTTACATCTTCTGGCCATTTTTTTTTTTTGATTGGGTTGTTTGCTTGATTGAACTGTATGAGTTATATATTTGCATATTTTGGAAATTAATCCCTTGTCAATGATACAATGAAGTGTCACTCCACATGAGTCAGAATGGCCATCTTTAAAAAGTCTACAAATAATAAGTGCTAGAAAGAGTGTGGAAAAAAAAAAAAAAAGAACCCTCCTATGCTGTTTTGGTTGGGGTTTCCCTGGTGGCTCAGAGGATAAAGCATCTGCCTGCAATGCAGGAGACCTGGGTTCGATCCCTGGGTTGGGAAGATTCCCTGGAGAAGGAAATGGCAACCCACTCCAGTATTCTTGCCTGGAGAATCCCATGGACAGAGGAGCCTGGCGAGCTACAGTTCACGGGGTTGCAAAGAGTGATTTCACTATTTTCTTTCTTTCTATGCTGTTTTAGTGGGAATGTAAATTGATCCAGCCACTATGGACAACAGTGTGGAGGTTCCTCTAAAAACTAAAAATAGAGCTATCATATGATCTTGCAATCCCACTTTTGGACATATATTGGAAGACAATTATAATTTAAAAAGACACATGTATTCCAATGTTCATCATAGCACTATTTACAATAGCTAAGACATCGAAGCAACCTAAATGTCTATTGACACATAAATGGATAAAGAAGATATGGTAAATATATACAATGGAATGTTACTCAATAATAAAAAGGAATAAGATAATACCATTTGTAGCAACATGGATGGACCTAGAGGTTGCCATACTTAGTGAAGTTAAGTCAGACAAAGACAAATATCATATGATATCACATATGTGGAATCTAAAAACTGGTATAAAAGAACTTATCTACAAAGCAGAAAGAGAGTCACAAGCATAGAAAGAATTTGTGGTTCCAAAGGGGAAAGGTAAGGGGATAAATTAGGAATTTGGGAGCAACACATACACACTATTATAAATCAAATATATAAGTACCTTTATATATATATATATATATATATATATATATATATACATCAAATATATAACAAATATATAAGGAACTACTGTATAGTACAAGGAACTACACTCAATATTTTGTAATAACCTACATGAGAAAAGAATCTGAAAAAGACCATATATATTTATTTATATGTGTGTGTAGATATAATTGAGTCACTTTGATATATATTAGAAACAAACACAATATTATAAATCAACTATACTTCAATAAAAATATTTTTAAAAAGAATAATATCTGCATTACGTTAGGCAAAATTTAAAAAAAGCAAATTAACACTTGATTTTCTATGAATGTCTCTCTGCATGTCTTCTATGCCTCAACACCTTCTGTAGAGATATGGTGCCAGTGTTGGTGCATAGAACAAAATTTTTGGTTTATGAGAACAGAAACCCCTTTAACAATATATCTGCTATATTACCTCCTGTTGGGAAAAGAATGTGTGTGTGTTAGTCGCTCAGTAGTGTCTGACTCTTTGCGACCCCATGGACTGTAGCCCACCAGGTTCCTCTGTCCATGGGATTCTCCAGGCAAGAATACTGGAGTGGGATGCCAGTCCCCTCTCCAAATAAGAATATGTAGAGCCTAAATGAAGCAATGGAAACAATAGGATATTAAACTCAATTTTTAAATTAATATTTACCTTCAAGTTAAACATGAAACAAAGGAAAATCTGACTCTATGTTCTTTCAAATTTCACTATAAAGTAATTATTGGGTATAAAAGACATTCATATCATGGTTTCATAATTTCCTTTTTGGTTCTTCTTTCTTTAAATATTGAATGATTGCATTGTGTTGGGTACTTATGAAAGCAAGTTTGTTAAGGAGTTTCCTGAGATTACTAATCAATTTCCCTGTAAGAGGCAACTATGGCAATCAGAAGATGAAGAAACTGGACTTTTATTCATCCAGTAAAGGGATGAAGACATAATGTTAATTAGGCAGGAGGGCATGCAAATATTGCCCTTATAAATTGATTTCCAAGCATAATTCTACTTTACTGCTTAATAATATGCTCATATCTTAATAAAATGTACAAAGAATATTCTAGGTGCTCTGTATTTCCAAATATTTTCTTTAATGTTTGAGAGGAAGACAATTGGAACATGTAGGATAAATAAATAAAAACTTTAACCACAGTTTCATCAAATGCTAAATTGTCTCTAGAGCAACATAAAAGCTTATTCTCTTCAATAAGAATCTTCAATTGAAGAATGAACCATCTTGGAATTCTTATTGAATATTTAACTCTCTAAGCCAATTTGTCTTTATGTTCAGCAAGTTCATTGCCTAAATTTGTTTTAGAAGAACCTAGAAACTGATCAATAACAAGTAAGAATGAAAACATTCTAAACGATTTAGCATTTCCACTATGAGTAAAAATAATAGAAATCAAATTAGATCTGTGATTTTCATTAAGCTGAAGATTCACTTATTTTCTAAAGGAAGAATTAACTTTCCATATAAATCATCAAACTTTAAATAGTATTATAATGCAAAAATATAACCCAGAGCACATTGGGTTTTGAATTGCAATTTGAAGGAAATTATTTCAAGATGTTTAGAAACTAATATGTTAAGATAATGAATAGCAGAATATTACCATTTACCAATCATATATTTAAATGAAAATATCTTTGTCTAATGTCATGCATCTAGTTTGCATAAATGAATTATGCATAAAACTAGAAAATATTGAATTTAGTGAAATTAATAATGTCCCCTTCAAAACATATGTCCTCTCTATAATTATTAATTTATTAAAGTTAATTATGCTAATTTCATCATATTCTAAAGTTTAAATTAAATTTTGTTCTTGTCTACTTCAAATACAAGACCACTAAAAGACTACCCAACAATTTAGTGTATTTATTTTATTTTGCTAATTAATAAAATAACAAAATAATGTTTCAAATGATGAACTTCCTACTCTTAGGTTATATAAAATATATATATTTATATATCTACATTATATCTATCTAAACAAGTTCTTAATTTAAAATGTGATTTGTTAGAATCCTTTAAATTCATTACTTATAATTTTTTCAACCTGAATTAATTCCATTAAAAGGATTATAAAATTTAAAACCTATACTCATATGTGGATTAAGAAGGAATTGCAGAAATATTGCAATCAGCAATGTTTTCCCTTTAAATTTCAGCAGTTTAAAAATAATCTTGGCATCTTACTATTTGTCTTCTGAATCATCAGATAAATTGGTTAAAATAGTTATTCATTAAGTAGAATGCAAATAATTCTCATATACATCATCCTATTTTCTCCTTTCACCTTATATCTGAGATAAGCAGAAAATTTTATTACCACTGTTTATGAGAGGAAGAACTAAATAAGATCAGATCAGATTAGTCGCTTAGTCATGTCCGACTCTTTGCGACCCCATGAATCGCAGCACACCAGGCCTCCCTGTCCATCGCCAACAACCAGAGTTCACTGGGACTCACGTCCATCGAGTCAGTGATGCCATCGAGCCATCTCATCCTCTGTTGTCTCCTTCTCCTCTTGCCCCCAATCCCTCCCAGCATCAGAGTCTTTTCCAATGAGTCAACTCTTCACATGAGGTGGCCAAAGTACTGGAGTTTCAGCTTTAGCATCAGTCCTTCCAAAGAAATCCCAGGGCTGATCTTCTTCAGAATGGACTGGCTGGATCTCCTTGCAGTCCAAGGGACTCTCAAGAGTCCTCTCCAACACCACAGTTTAAAAGCATCAATTCTTCGGCGCTCAGCCTTCTTCACAGTCCAACTCTCACATCCATAGATGACCACAGGAAAAACCATAGCCTTGACTAGACGAACCTTTGTTGGCAAAGTAATGTCTCTGCTTTTGAATATGCTATCTAGGTTGGTCATAACTTGTCTTCCAAGGAGTAAGCGTCTTTTAATTTCATGGCTGCAGTCACCATCTGTAGTGATTTTGGAGCCCAGAAAAATAAAGTCTGACACTGTTTCTATTGTTTCCCCATCTATTTCCCATGAAGTGATGGGACCGGATGCCAAGATCTTTGTTTTCTGAATGTTGAGCTTTAAGCCAACTTTTTACACTCTCCTCTTTCACTTTCATCAAGAGGCTTATGAGTTCCTCTTCACTTCCTGCCATAAGGGTGGTGTCATCTGCATATCTGAGGTTATTGATATTTCTCCCGGCAATCTTGATTCCAGCTTGTGCTTCTTCCAGTCCAGCATTTTTCATAATGTACTCTGGATATAAGTTAAATGAGCAGGGTGACAATATGCAGCCTTGACGTACTCCTTTTCCTATTTGGAACCAGTCTGTTGTTCCCTGTACAGTTCTAACTGTTGCTTCCTGACCTGCATACAGATTTCTCAAGAGACAGATCAGCTGGTGTGGTATTCCCATCTCTTTCAGAATTTTCCACAGTTTATTGTGATCCACACAGTCAAAGGCTTTGGCATAGTCAAAAAATAGATGTTTTTCTGGAACTCTCTTGCTTTTTCCATGATCCAGCAGATGTTGGCAATTTGATCTCTGGTTCCTCTGCCTTTTCTAAAACCAGCTTGCACATAAGAAGTTCACGGTTCACATATTGCTGAAGCCTGGCTTGGAGACTTTTGAGCATTATTTTACTAGCATGTGAGATGAGTACAATTGTGCGGTAGTTTGAGCATTCTTTGGGATTGTCTTTCTTTGGGATTGGAATGAAAGCAGACCTTTTCCAGTCCTGTGGCCACCGCTGAGTTTTCCAAATTTGCTGGCATATTGAGTGCAGCACTTTCACAGCATCATCTTTCAGGATTTGAAAGAGCTCAACTGGAATTCCATCACCTCCACTAGCTTTGTTCGTAGTGATGCTTTCTAAGGCCCACTTGACTTCACATTCCAGGATGTCTGGCTCTAGGTCAGTGATCACACCATCATGATTATCTAGGTCATGAAGATCTTTTTTGTACAGTTCTTCTGTGTATTCTTGCCATCTCTTCTTAGTATCTTCTGCTTCTGTAAGGTCCATACCATTTCTGTCCTTTATCGAGCCCATCTTTGCATGAAATGTTCCTTTGGTATCTCTGTTTTTCTTGAAGAGATCTCTAGTCTTTCCCATTCTTTTGTTTTCCTCTCTTTCTTTGCATTGATCGCTGAAGAAGGCTTTCTTATCTCTTCTTGCTATTCTTTAGAACGCTGCTTTCAGATGCTTATATCTTTCCTTTTCTCCTTTGCTTTTCGCTTCTCTTCTTTTCACAGCTATTTGTAAGGCCTCCCCAGACAGCCATTTTGCTTTTTTGCATTTTTTTCCATGGGGATGGTCTTGATCCCTGTCTCCTGTACAATGTCACAAACTGTATTCCATAGTTCATCAGGCACTCTATCTATCAGATGTAGGCCCTTAAATCTATTTCTCACTTCCACTGTATAATCATAAGGGATTTGATTTAGGTCATACCTGAATGGTCTAGTAGTTTTCCCTACTTTCTTCAATTTCAGTCTGAATTTGGCAATAAGGAGCTCATGGTCTGAGCCACAGTCAGCTCCTGGTCTTGTTTTTGCTGACTGTATAGAGCTTCTCCATCTTTGGCTGCAAAGAATATAATCAATCTGATTTCGGTGTTGACCATCTGGTGATGTCCATGTATAAAGTCTTCTCTTGTGTTGTTGGAAGAGGGTGTTTGCTATGACCAGTGCATTTTCTTGGCAAAACTCTATTAGTCTTTGCCCTGCTTCATTCCGTATTCCAAGGCCAAATTTGCCTGTTACTCCAGGTGTTTCTTGACTTCCTATATTTGCATTCGAGTCCCCTATAATGAAAAGGACATCTTTTTTGGGTGTTAGTTCTAAAGAACTAACATGGTGAGATATAATTTGCCAGATTTAATATTCAAACCTATAGGTGACTAACACTAGTAACTAATTCCTTTCTTGTCTTTTAAGTGCTTGAAATACTATTAAAATAGTTGCTGAAATATCATAAAGTTGCTCACAGTTAACACCTGTTCTTACATACCATTTCACTACCTACCAAAGTTTATCATAATATGATCTTTTTTGAAACTTTTCACAATAATATTGAATATCCACAAAGAAGTCTTGTCTTGAATGAAAGAAAAGGACAAATTTGAAATTATTGAGAATGAATAGTTTTTGTGAGCTTTTCTTTGTTGCTTATTTTATTTTATTATTTAATGAGACAGCTTTCATAATTCAAAATATGATGGATACCAAAAATGTGACAATGCCCACTTCTTACTAAGCATCTTTCAGTATCAGGCTCTATAGCACTTTTCAAAGTTAATCTTTTAAACATTTTTCTTCAAATTTTGTTTTGTATATTACTGTCCTCAGGATTTAGATAAAGAAAATGAGATTCAGGGTTTGAGTAGATTGCTAAGATCATATAGTCAGTGGTGGGACCAACTGAACCAGTGTTTGTTGATCATAATTTTTCTTGCTAAGGACTATGGCTAACACTTAACACTTGATACTTATTTTCTTTGCTTTAAAACTTTGCTATGAGCTTTTGTTTATTTGCATTTTTTAGTGGATCCATGATATATAAAAAAGTTACAAAGTATACAATTTTGTGTAAAATGAAATTTACATAAGGATTTAAAGCAGGATAGGCTTCCCTGATGGACTTCCCTGGTGGCTCAGATGGTAAAGCATCTGCCTACAATGCGGGAGACCCAGGTTCAATCCCTGGGTTGGGAAGATGTCCTGGAGAAGGAAATGGAAACCCATTCTAGTATTCTTGCCTGGAAAGAATACTGTCCATTCTTCCCATGGACAGAGGAGCCTGGTAGATTACAGTTCATGGGATCACAAAGAGTCGGACACGACTGAGCAACTTATGACTATGAGGCTTCCCTGATGGCTCAGCTGATAAAGAATCTGGCTGCAATACAGGAGACCCGTTTTGATTCCTGGGTTGGGAAGATCCACTGGAGGAGGGCTACCTACTCCAGTATTTTTGTGCTTTGCTAGTTGCTCAGCTAGTAAATAATCCACCAGCTATGTGGGAGACCTGGGTTCGATCCTTGGGTTGGGAAGATCCCCTGGAGAAAGGAACAGCTACCCACTCCAATATTCTGGCTTGGAGAATTCCATGGACTGTATAGTCCATGGTGTCACAACGAATGGAACACTACTGAGCATCTTCCACTTTCACTTTTCAGATGATAATGCTGGTATGTCTTCTACCAGTTCCTTAGCTCTGTTATTCAGAGGCAAATATTATTCACTTAGCCTTTTGCTGAGTACTTTCAGAGAACACTTTGGGAAACCAATCACACAACTGGTAATACACAATGCTCTGATAAAATGATCTTTATACCTTTCACTGAATAATATATTTTAGAAAGAGGGAAGTACTTATTTCAGTTTCTTGAGTCAATGGTGGAACGATAGGTCACAATGTTTCTAGGTTTTGTCAAGTGCTGAACTTTCACTACAACCCAATGTCAGTACACTGGATTTGCTGAGTGCTGGTGAGAGAACTTGTTTGATTCGATAATGTTTTTTCCTTTTCTGTTATTTATGTAAATTAAAAAATTTGGTTTTGTTTGTTAAACGCTTTGATGGAGAATTCAGTCTCAGTGGCTCCCAATAAACCCTTCTCTCCTGCTAATACGGTAGGGACTCATTCTCTGGGGCCCATGGTCCAAAAAAAAAAAGACAGTGATTCTTCACGCTTGTTTGCATGTTTATCACAGAATTTTTTCACAAAGAATGTGATGGAAAATTCTAAGATTTAGGTAAATAATGTAAGAGAATCTCCTCCTTTTTGACTACAAGGAATATTCAAGCTGCTGTTCATCAGTCCTACCCAATTACTGATAATCTAGAAGTTGCCTTTTCTGCTATAACCCTAAGAATCAGGACCCCACATCCCACTTATTTGTAGTAGAAAGACCAGGTTAACGAGTGTCCTCATTTGAAGACAGTGTCCACAGAGAGTGGTAGGTATTGAACTGAGCGATGTCTTAAAGCGGGGATGGATAACTGTAATTGGGAGACCCACTAACAATGCCAATAAAAGGGCATGCCAATATCATTCCATTAGCTGGCTCCCACTTATTTTTCTGCTGCAATTTGGGAGGCTGTGCAGGCAGCTGGGTAACTGCCTTGTGGTAATTTTTTTTTTTTTTTTTCTATACAGTCTTTGCTGGTCAGGTTTCCCCATCCTGTGTTCCACACATGTCATCTCAAGTTCCAATGACTCAGCTTCATACACAGCCTTGGAAAATTGCTGCCTCTTTATTCTTGCTCTTTACAATGTATTGCATAATTTAAAAGCTATACATTACTTCCTTCATTATTTAACACCTGGGTCTCAACATCCTTTTATTCTCTCAAAAAACCTCTTGGGAAAAGATGTTTTGGTTTCCACTGTCTCCTCCTGCCACACTGAAACTACTCTTTGAGTTGCATGCTTTTAATCAATCTAATTCCCTGGGGTACTTGATTTAATAAAGGGCAAATAAAGGGTATAATGAAAGAAAAACTTCCTTACACCCTTTAGGTTTTGTTACTGGGCCTGAGCATTAAAATGACGAAAGACAGATTAATAGAAGAAAATCATACAGATTTTATTTGATAATTTCACATGCACACAGGAATCTTGAGAAGAAAAATAGACCTAAAGAAGCAGTGAGAACTGACAGTTTGTAAGCTTTTTAAACAGAGAAATGTATATTTTTGGGAAAAGTTACAAGACAAAAGAATTTAGGCTGGAATAATAAGTTGTGGGAAAGAGAGTAGAAAATGTAAGTGAGGAAGTAGTGGATGATCAGGGTTATTTTCATGGGGTTATCCATACAGATCCATTTCAGAATCAGCTTAGTCTCCAGTGATAAGAATGGCATTCTCTTGGTACAAAAAGGACACTTTTCTCACAGAAAATTTGGTGATTTATGTTGAGATAGAAATGGGAAGCCAGGGAAGCCAGAGAACCCTTTTGTACTTGCTGTTTCTCAAGTACCGTTAGCTCAAAATAACCAACATGTCAAAACTGCATATTTGGAGTCTGCATGCTCTGATACCCTTCATGGTACTAGATAAAAACTTTAGTGCTTATCTGTAAATTCTCTTCAATGGAAAGAAGTTTGGGGTGGATTGATCGTGTGATAATTAGATTATTTCCTATATTCTTTATACCCATTTTACAAGACTATTCCTGCCTTTCTTTATCTCATAATTAGACATATTCTTTTGTACAACCTTAAGGAAACTAGCTAACTGGAAAAAATTCAAAACTCAAGTCTTATTCTAGAACATCTTTCCTTGGCATTAAAGAGAATGTACTTGCTCAAATAAAGTTTCTCTGTACAACAATAAGAATAGTAACAATCATTAATTCAATAATTGAACTCCTACCATATCTAATTCACAAAACTAACATTAACACATTAAGAAAATTATATATATATATATATATATATATATACACACACACACCCCCTCATGTATGTATGTATTAATGAGATAGGTATTATTAAATACAAAAACCAGGAGATGGTGAAGCACAGGGAAGCCTGAAGTGCTGCAGTCTGTTGGGTCACAATGAGTCAAACATGACTTAGTGCCAGGATAACATAACTAACAAGTAGTATAATTAGCCTTTAAGCTCAGATAGTTTTTCAAACTCTTTACACTTTTTTTCTTATTATTCCTCATCTGCTCATAACAACTTAACTCGTACTGTAAGCAACACAAAGTATGGAAAGGTTAACTATATTCAAAATTTGAGAAGAAAATATTCCATAACTGAACTCCACAACCATAACTGAATCTTGGAGTGAAATGGGGATTTTCTATTGAAAAACTCTTCTTTCAACATATTAAATGTATATATCTTTTCTTTCTCGCCTGTTCAATGAGAAAGTCTATATTTTAAACATAGTTGTTACCCATAAGTCCAGATTACCCTCTTAATTTTAAGATCATGTTTTATAGGATTTTGAACAGGTTGGAATTAACTAGAATGTCTTAGTATTTGCCAAAATCTTTTCCAAAGTTATTTTTCTGGAGAAGGCATAACACACAAGAGTTACAGGCCAGTTCACAGACTCTTTTTATTTTTAAAATCATCTAATCTCCATATGGAGATATTGCAAAACATAAATTTACATGAGGTCTTTAGATAATTCAAGTAGTAGAATGCGAGAGTTGGCAGTGAGGTGAATATTTTTTTTTTATATAACACTTCTCAAGTAATAATTCTCCCCAAAACTAATTTTAATTTTAAATCAGATGAACTTGAATGATTATGTGAGCATATTGAGGTAAAGTCCAATATGGGCTTATTTTCTAAGATAGAAGAAGGTCATTTCAAGTACCTTATTTCTAGGATAGCTATAAACTATTTGATTTTTATCCATAAAGAGTTTCCTTTGAAATTTAGTCTTAAATAATTGTGTACTGACTAAAAAAAGTCATGAAGACAACTCATTTTCTGATTCTTTATGGGCTACAACATAAGATGACAATTCTATTCCATTTTGCATTATTTCTTCTAACTCTGGAAGTCAAACATGAACCAAATAATAACGATACTACAGAGCTATTACTATGGTTACTAGTAACAATAATAATGAATTACCAATTAGTTTAATCCAAGTAAACATTGGATCAGAAATACAGTTAACCAAGATATATTATAAAGTTGAACTTTGGCTTTTGTAAAGATATATTTTGAGTACTGGAAAGTTTTTTAAAAAACCCTAAAATTTTTTATAATTAAAAAATTAAAATATTAGAATATTTTTAAAATATTGAAAAATATTTAACATTGTATTAAACATACTTTCCACCTAATATCACTAAAGTTCTACTGTTTTATGACATTTATCATGTCAGATATCAGCCTGCATTTCATACCCTTATAGATAGATGATTTTTAGATTTAATTAACATTTATTTATTTTTATATTGGAGAATAATTGCTTTACAATGTTGTGCTAGTTTGTTCTATGCAACAACATGAATCAGCTATATGTATACCTATATCTCCTCCCTCTTGAGCCTTGCTCATACCCACCCCTACGGCCCTCCTCTAGATTACCACAGAGCACCAAGCTGAGCTCCCTGTGCTATAGAGGAGCTTCCCACTAGCTTAGACAAACTTTTAATTCCTTTATTTAATGGTGTTAAAGATGTGAACTCCAAGTGTGAAGATTGTTTATATAGGGAATCAGTAACTTAAATTGTCAACAATTCATCAAAGTAATACTATATGGAACAAGGTAGTAAAGCAATTAATGTGCAATTTGAATCTTCTAGGAAAAAGAAAAGCCACTTTAAGGAAGAAGAGTGTCTACCTTGAGACTTCTTCCATATGTCCAGATTTGAAAGATATCAGAAAAATAATTTAAAGTTTGGAAATAATTCAAGAAGACAGATGGAACATCTTTTAAATGTTATATAGTGATGACTTTTCATCTAAGGATTGTTTGAGGAAATGTACTTAACTCACTATTTTTCATTGATTAAAGTATGCAGACCAATTAGTTATTAATAGGTGGCAACATACATTTTGTGTAGTAACGGTGCACATAATTTCTTTTCATTGGAACAGATAATCCCAAAATTCAAGACCCTATTAGATAGTCAAAACACAGCTAGCCTTGAAATCCCAATTTATAAAATACTCTGTTAATCAGTCATAAAATCTTACTGCTTTCTTCATTAAACCACATAACAACTATGAATTTACCCTTTTATATTATGCTTCAATAAGGGACATGCATATACAACAGATAGATGCAAAGCAAATTGTGATATAAGATCAGAGAGTATCAAAGCTCTAGGAATAATAGAATTATGTCTATAGGCCAACATGAGTGATGTTTTTGAAAAATACTTTGTAAAACAAAAAGATTTTTGGAAGAATAAAATGTATTTAGATAAAAGTGGCTAAGGAATGAATAAATCAGTGGTTTATTCAGTATAAATCATTGGCTCATGGAGTAAAGTAGCTTACTGAAAAAGAGGCTAACTCAACTCCTAATATTACTTGACTTTGTCCTGACTCTAAAAAGAATGGTATCTCAATTATATCAGATCCATTACTCCCTTTAAAACTTGGCAAAATACTTTATTGATAGAAACATTGAATAAAAAGTACAGACAGTTTCCATATCCCTCACACACACACACACGCACATACACAATTTCCCTTATTATTATTGGCTTATATGAGTGTGAGACAATGGCTATAAGTGATAAATTAATATTGACCATTAATATTAACCATGGCTTGCATTAGAGTTCATGCTTTGTGTTATACAGTTCTATGGGTCTAGCCATATGCATAATGTTATGTATCCACATTATAGTATCATACAAAATAGTTTCACTGCCCTAAAAATCCTCTGTGCTCTAACGACTTATCTCTGAAAATTTGGCAACTACTGACCTTTTTACTATATAGTTTACCTTTTCCAGAATGTCATGTGGGTGGAATCATACAGCATGTAGTCTTTTCAGATCTTCTCTCATTTATTAATATACATTTAAGTTCCCTCCCTGCATTTTTACAGCTGGATAGATCATCTTTTAAAATTACTGAATCATATTCCACTGTATGTTGTACCATGGTATGTTTACTTATTCATCCATTAAAGGACATCTTGGTTACTTCCAATTTGGGGCAATTATTGATAAAGCTGCTATAAATATTTGTGTGAGGATTTTTATAAGGACATATGTTTTCAACTCATTTTAGTAAACATCAAAGGGTGTGATTGCTGGATCATATGGTAAGATTAGGTTCAGCTTCATGGCTTGTAAAATAACAGTTTGTATTCCTACTAGCAATGAATGAGAGTTATCATTGCTGTAGATCCTTGCCATCATTCAGTGTTATTACATTCAGTTCAGTTCAGTTCAGTTGCTCAGTTGTGTCTGACTCTTTGCAACCCCATGTGGACTGTAGCACACCAGGCTTCTCTACTCTCTTTTTACAACAAATATTTCACAAGGTTTCCATTAATATCTTGAAAAAAGTCATGAATGAAATAACTCAGAATGCACATAACTTACAACAAAGAAAGTAAGTGTTCTTTCACATAAAAAAAATAAAAGTAATTCATTATACAGTAATTTATATTTTAATATAAAAGTTCTTGGACTTGAGTAAGCCTGATAGCATATTGTAATACTCAGAAACTTGGACAGACAGATACTATTGATAATTTCAGAGCTATAAACACAGACTAATCCTACAAGATTTTAGTGACTGACTCAAATATCACAAATGGTGATATTTAAATGATCAGGATGATGACTTTTTCTGAGATATGAACAAATATTGGTAAAATTCCAAAGAAACAAAGTCTTTCCTCTCTTTATAGAGTAAGTTTCGTCCTGAAACTGTTAAAGCATATTTTAAAATAAATACACAAATTTTATATATGTTAATATTTAAATATATTTAGTTTCAAGGCTTGAATAATTAATTATAAACAGGCCTTTAAGCTACAAAACTATTTCCTGGAATATTTGAATGCCACAATATGTGAGTCTCACCCATACAGGAGGCAGGAAGGCCAGCATCCTCACCCCAGCCTATAAATTTCAATAACACAGCCCGTTTCTGTATAGCAAATAAAATTTCCCCTCAGAGTGATGAAACATTCCATATTGGGCTTCAGTATTTCAATAAGAAGCACTGATCTATATTATGTTTGGCCGGCCAAACATTTAGTTACAAAATAAACATAAATTGACAAAACAATGTGTTCTAAATCTGATCATTGAGATTCCAGTGGAAATACAATTACATTTGGGTTCAATTATCTTCCAGTTCACAATTTTATGTACGTCCTAAAGAGGAATCTTTCATCTTTTGACCAGGTTGAGGAGCTCAGATTTCCTTATTATATTTATTATCATTATCCTTCTTTCAATTTTTTTTCCATTTTTTTTACTCTGGATGTCTTCTCCATACTTTTATTAACAACACCCCAATCTCAGCCCTGGGATTTCTTTAGAGGGAATGATGCTGAAGCTGAAACTCCTTTGGCCACCTCATGTGAAGAGTTGACTCATTGGAAAAGACTCTGATGCTGGGAGGGATTGGGGGCAAGAGGAGAAGGAGACGACAGAGGATGAGATGGCTGGATGGCATCACTGACTCGATGGACATGAGTCTGAATGAACTCTGGGAGTTGGTGATGGACAGGGAGGCCTGGCATGCTGTGATTCATGGCGTCGCAAAGAATTGGACATGACTGAATGACTGAACTGAACTGAACTGAATCTCTACTAAATATTATTTCTGGTATTTTAGAAGATAACCTTTTCTATGTATTTCTTGAAACCTTTTAAATTTTATATTTTGGTCTTCAGACAATGACTCAGTGGTAAAGAATCTTGCCTGCAATGCAGGAGACCACCTGCAATGCAGGAGACTCATGTTTGATTCCTGGGTTGGGAAGATTCCTTGGAGAAGGAAATGGCAACCCAATCCATTATTCTTGCCTGGAGAATCCCATGGACAGAGGAGCCTGGCAGGTAGCCCATGGGGTTGCAAAAAGAGTCAGACACAACTTAGCAACTAAACCACCTTCAAGCAATACTATTAGTAACAGAAAAAGTATCACATGGTTTTGAGAAAGAAAATAATATGACCCAAGCAAAATTTCAGGAACTTTTATCATTTTGAATTTTGTAGAGTCAGTTAGAACATGTATATGGTACACCTTAAAATAAATAGGGATGAAGCTATTAGAGATTCCTAGTTGGGAGTTTAAAAAAATTTCACTTAATACACACAGTCATAAAAGAAGAGGAAGAAATGGGAAAATGCAGCAAATAAGTTTTAGAAAGCTAGGAATTACAGAATTTATTTATAAGGCATGAGGGTACAGTAGATCACTAGTGATTATGATGTACCTTGACTGATTTTTGAAGAAATGACAGGAGTAAGAGGCATAGGGAAATCAAGAGTAGGAGCAAGTTTAGAGGATAACAAACTTAGTTATTTAATCTTTAGGTTGTCAATGAGACTGGGGGTTTACATTATCCAAGTTACATTCTGAGAATAAGAACTAATGAGATTATAGTGTCCACTCTAAATATCCTTCAATCCACTGGTTTGCATTTTCACATAACCACACCCTGCCATCACTTAGAATGCATGACTAGAGTTCTGAGGAGATATGAGAATTGTACTTATGAAACATTTATAATTGAACTCATGGAATGTGTAATGTTTCCAAAGGGGAGAAGAAAATAAAGAGAAGAGAATTACATTTGAAACTTGGCAAAAGCCTCAATTCAAGACAGGAAGAGAATGAGAACTTATCTTTATCATTCTTTGAGTCACTTTTAATTGAGCATAAATTTGCACCAACACATCTTCTAGATGTAGGATGTTGTTGTTTATTGCTGAGTCATATCTGACTCTTTTGGACCCCATGGCCTGTAGCCCACCACAACCCTCTGTCCATGGATTTCCCAGGTTTAAGAATACTGGAGTGGGCTTCCATTTCCTTCTCCAAGGAATCTTTCAAACCCAGAGTTGGAACCGGTGTCTTCTGTGTAGGAAGGGGGATTCTTTACCACTGAGTCACAAGGGAAGCCCTTGATGCAGGATATTGTTGGGCAATTTGAGATGTAAACAGAGGATCTGAAAAGGGCTCAAAGTCTAATTTGGGGTAGAATAGGTACAGAAGACAATATTCTAAGGTGTTAGATAGCCAAATAGAATCTTAAAATGGATGGTAGATGTTGAGTAGAGAAAAAAGGAACAAAAAAGGCTGAGGTGAAGAAATACAACACATTCAAAAATGCTAATATTTTCATTTGAATGGACCATATTTAAAAAAGAAAATTAGTGGATTGTCAGACTCAGGTATATTGCAAGTTTAAAGTGCTTATCTTGATTACAACACTGCCTGTGTATTTGCTTAAAATAGTAGCTAGAGTTGGTTGTTGGTTGTATAGGTTTTTATGGAATAGTATACCACAAGAAGTCAATGGCACAATAGCTCAGTTTTCCTAATTGCATCTGTATCTTATTTATATTACTCTTGAAAATAATGCAGTGGTTATGCAAAGAGTCGCACACGACTGAGTGACTAAACTGAACTGCACTGAAATGTTAATATTTGGAAATTTTCTTAAAGCATACATATGAAAACATTCCATGCATACATTTTAAAATGCTTTCTGGTGTGACATTCTAAAGAGGAAAACATAGACATTTAAAACAAAGATCCATTACAAGCCCGCAGATATTCCAGTTGAAAACTAGAAAAGACAGGAGTGTAGTTATTGAACACAACAGGTTTTTGTTTTTGAATGTTACAGTGCTTTTTGGTAAAATAGCATTAAAATCTTATGAACTAATTGCAATTTCCATGTAAATTTACTCCCATAAGTACAATCCTATTTAATCCTTGACACTAATGACACCAACCTACATAAAAATATCCTATGACTATCTAACTCCAGGTGGCAATGACATTTTATGAACTAGTTCTAACATATTAACCTTAAAGAAAATGCATTTAGTTCAATAAATCTGTATAAATATTTCACTATTTTGTTGGTTAATTCATTTCTACAGCAGTATATCAC
This sequence comes from Bubalus bubalis, assembly GCF_019923935.1. Classification (NCBI taxonomy): domain Eukaryota; kingdom Metazoa; phylum Chordata; class Mammalia; order Artiodactyla; family Bovidae; genus Bubalus; species Bubalus bubalis. Next base: position 47,945,692 of record NC_059173.1, read on the forward strand.
TTTTAAGATTAAATAGAACTTAAAAGAAAAACTAAACTATCATTCTCGTTGAGACTCTTGTCATACACGTATCGAGTAATTTATTTTCATGGCATATCCTTGAATGCAGGTTTAAAACAATTATTGACTCTCATCTCCTGGGAAGATGCATAGAGGGGTTTCTGTCTCCTGAGACAGGTGTCCTTGCCCTGTTTGAGAATCTTGGAGGCTGTACTGAGGATCCAGTGGTGACATATACTGTTTGTTTTATTTTCTTTAAAATTATTACATTTTGCCTTGCATATGAGTTCTATTGAAATTGGCAAAATAATGTGAGTAAAAAATTACCTAAAATTTAAAAAATTGTTGAGAGATGTACGTTCAACTACTAACATTTTTGCTTATGAAAAATGTTGACATACATTTGAATTCTTGATCTAAAAGTCAAAGTAGGTATTGAGAGGATAACAGGTAAGAAGGCCAGAGGTCTGCAAGCAGCAGGAGAAAATAAACTGCAAGTGGTAGATGTTTATTTCTTTCACTACACAAAGTTAAAAGAGGCTTCTTTTAATTCTGTGTTGAGGACACCTTGTTCTGCCTTGAGCTAATCAATGCATTTTCCTTATGGAAATGTTTTTCTTAAGCTAAGTTAATCAAACTATGTATTTGCTTTGGAATTTGCCTTTCTTCAGAATGGTTCTGCTTAAGACTAGCTTTTTTCTTTTCTCAAACCCTGGGGTGATAATGACTCAACAAACCAGTATTCCTGTCATTGTTATATGGCCTGGGGTGGTGGGGAGATGAAACGCCTCATGCCATCCTATCTTAAAAATGCATATTGTGGGAGAGGGGCCTGGTGAAACTCCCTGAGCCTTGAGATGTCTCTCTTACCTAATTAGTAGATTTCTAAGAGACATAAAACATCTTGCTAAAAACTAGCAAGGGGGCACTCTTTCTGTCCCCTTCTGATGTCTATGCCATAAGCTTTCCCTATTTCTACTATACTTGAATAAAACTTTGCTACACAAAAAGCCCCAAGTAGTCAAGCCTCATCTCTGACCCCAGATCAAAACCCTTTCTTCGGGAGATAATGAATCCCGGCATAACACATGGCTCACAGCAGCAAACTTTCAGTATATAAGGGAGGAAAATTTTATTTTTCCTTTTGAGGGCCTGGAAATTAAGCTGATAAAAGACAGATTACCAAAAGAAAAACAAGCAAAATCTTATTAACGTGTGCACTGAGGATAGAAATGGGGAAATCCAGTGATGAGCAACTCAGAGTGGTGTTTAGAACTTGGGTTTTAACAGCATTTTAATAACAACAACAACAACAAATACACTTTGTACAGAAGTCAGAGGACAGAAGAGAAAGACTTTCTTAAGACAGCAAAAACAAGACCAGGGGCTGACTGTGGCTCAGATCATGAACTCCTTATTGCCAAATTCAGACTGAAATTGAAGAAAGTAGGGAAAACCACTAGACCATTCAGGTATGACCTAAATCTAATCCCTTATGATTATACAGTGGAAGTGAGAAATAGATTTAAGGGCCTACATCTGATAGATAGAGTGCCTGATGAACTATGGAATACAGTTTGTGACATTGTACAGGAGACAGGGATCAAGACCATCCCCATGGAAAAGAAATGCAAAAAAGCAAAATGGCTGTCTGGGGAGGCCTTACAAATAGCTGTGAAAAGAAGAGAAGCGAAAAGCAAAGGAGAAAAGTAAAGATATAAGCATCTGAATGCAGAGTTCCAAGAATAGCAAGAAGAGATAAGAAAGCCTTCCTCAGCAGTCAATGCAAAGAAACAGAGGAAAACAACAGAATGGGAAAGACGAGATCTTTTCCAGAAAATTAGAGATACCAAGGGAATATTTCATGCAAAGATGGGCTCGATAAAGGACAGAAATGGTATGGACCTAACAGAAGCAGAAGATATTAAGAAAAGATGGCAAGAATACACAGAAGAACTGTACAAAAAAGATCTTCACGAACCAGATAATCATGATGGTGTGATCACTCACTTAGAGCCAGACATCCTGGAATGTGAAGTTAAGTGGGCTTTAGAAAGCATCACTACGAACAAAGCTAGTGGAGATGATGGAATTCCAGTTGAGCTATTTCAAATCCTGAAAGATGCTGCTGTGAAAGTGCTGCACTCAATATGCCAGCAAATTTGGAAAACTCAACAGTGGCCACAGGACTGGAAAAGGTCAGTTTTCATTCCAATCCCAAAGAAAGGCAATGCCAAAGAATGCTCAAACTACCACACAATTGCACTCATCTCACATGCTAGTAAGATCAGATCAGATCAGTCACTCAGTCGTGTCCGACTCTTTGCGACCCCATGAATCGCAGCACACCAGGCCTCCCTGTCCCTCACAAACTCCCGGAGTTCACTCAGACTCACGTCTATCGAGTCAGTGATGCCATCCAGCCATCTCATCCTCTGTCGTCCCCTTCTCCTCCTGCCCCCAATTCCTCCCAGCATCAGAGTCTTTTACAATGAGTCAACTCTTCGCATGAGGTGGCCAAAGTACTGGAATTTCAGCTTTAGCATCATTCCTTCCAAAGAAATCCCAGGGCTGATCTTCAGAATGGACTGGTTGGATCTTCTTGCAGTCCAAGGGACTCTCACGAGTCTTCTCCAACACCACAGTTCAAAAGCATCAATTCTTCTGCACTCAGCCTCCTTCACAGTCCAACTCTCACATCCATACATGACCACAGGAAAAACCATAGCCTTGACTAGACGAACCTTTGTTGGCAAAGTAATGTCTCTGCTTTTCAATATGCTATCTAGGTTGGTCATAACTTTCCTTCCAAGGAGTAAGCATCTTTTAATTTCATGGCTGCAGTCACCATCTGTAGTGATTTTGGAGCCCAGAAAAATAAAGCCTGACACTGTTTCCACTGTTTCCCCATCTATTTCCCATGAAGTGGTGGGACCAGATGCCATGATCTTCCTTTTCTGAATGTTGAGCTTGAAGCCAACTTTTTCACTCTCCTCTTTCACTTTCATCAAGAGGCTTTTGAGTTCCTCTTCACTTTCTGCCATAAGGATGGTGTCATCTGCATATCTGAGGTTATTGATATTTCTCCCGGCAATCTTGATTCCAGCTTGTGTTTCTTCCAGTCCAGCGTTTCTCACGATGTACTCTGGATATAAGTTAAATAAGCAGGGTGACAATATACAGCCTTGACGAACTCCTTTTCCTATTTGGAACCAGTCTGTTGTTCCATGTCCAGTTCTAACTGTTACTTCCTGACATACTAATAAAATAATGCTCAAAATTCTCCAAACCAGGCTTCAGCAATATGTGAACCATGAACTTCCTGATGTTCAAGCTGGTTTCAGAAAAGGCAGAGGAACAAGAGATCAAGTTGCCAACATCGGCTGGATCATCAAAAAAGCAAGAGAGTTCCAGAAACACATCTATTTCTGCTTTATTGACTATGCCAAAGCCTTTGACTGTGTGGATCACAATAAACTGTGGAAAATTCTGAAAGAGATGGGAATACCAGACCACCTGACCTGCCTCTTGAGAAATTTGTATGCAGGTCAAGAAGCAACAGTTAGAACTGGACACGGAACAACAGACTGGCTCCAAATAGGAAAAGGAGTATGTCAAGGCTGTATATTGTCACCCTGCTTATTTAACTTATATCCAGAGTACATCATGAGAAACGCTGGACTGGAAGAAACACAAGCTGGAATCAAGATTGCCGGGAGAAATATCAATAACCTCAGATATGCAGATGACACCACCCTTATGGCAGAAAGTGAAGAGGAACTCAAAAGCCTCTTGATGAAAGTGAAAGAGGAGAGTGAAAAAGTTGGCTTCAAGCTCAACATTCAGAAAATGAATATCATGGCATCCAGTCTCACCACTTCATGGGAAATAGATGGGAAACAGTGTCAGACTTTATTTTTGGGGGCACCAGAATCACTGCGGATGGTGACTGCAGCATGAAATTAAA